>NC_032011.1:13318580-13324586 GCF_001865875.1 Lupinus angustifolius
GGGTTGAATTAGTTGACTTAAAATAATGACATCGTTTTCTTCAAAACCAAGAGTTAAAGTGTAGTAGAAAATATATGCAGAAAATTAACAAGTAAAATCAAAGAGATAAAGGAGAAGAGAATACACAAGAATTTTTATACTGATTCACCTTCTTGTCCATCGAAGGCTATGTCCAATTGATTTTTATGAAGATTGCATATGGCAAAGGCCTTTGTGTTCCTCTTACAAACCACTTTTGTCTCATTATCATCGGAGTCCAATTGATTTTCAGATTAAATTTCATAGCATACATCAATTGGAGTTATATGCCACTTATTTGAGAGTGGTTTGAAAATTTTGATAATATGACATAGCTCAGAAAATAATGAAGCAAACGGTCTTTCAGTTTGAGAAGTCTAGCAGATATGATATCTCTATTTTTAACAGTTTCACCATAGCTCATCGGTTAAGTGTTTATATGTCCTCTTTGGTTATTCTACACAGAGAATAATAAAAATATTTTTGATCATAATTTTCACATTCACATATAAGGCTGAAACCAGCCATGCTCCCCTGATAGGGTATGTTACAGCACAATGACGACTCATGGTTTTCAAATCAAAGGTAATGTCTTTTCCTTTTACATAGGAAGTAAGACAGTTTTTCCTAAAGTTCATGTTACAGTAAAATACTCTAATTAATTCAGGATAAATTTCATTTGATTCACAATAGAAATCGAAAAAGATTTTGTTGTCTCAAGAGATAAGGAAAAAGAAAATCTTCAAACTCAAAATTCCCGAGATTACCGTATTTGGGAGTGAAGATAGTGCGACCATGAAAGTGCTCATCAAAGATTTTACGTTGCTTATCATTTGCTAGAAGTCGCGTTAAGTCAAGAGGGTTGGACTCCAAAGATGAAGTTCATTGGTTCCTTTGAGTCACATTTATGTGTTGCTTCTTTGATCTAGAATAGGAAGCCATGGATTGAGGTTTTTGAGTTTTTAGGTTTTTGGGTTTTGTAGAATTTGGGGTTTTTTCATTTAGGCTACTAAACACGAAAATTATTGTGTAGAAGTGTTTAGAATTGAAAATAAGATATGAATAGACACAAAAATCACCTAAAATGGATCAAAAACGAAGATTTGAGGGTTTGAGCAAGAGAGAACACAAGTTGATGAGGAAAATGAGTTTGAAAAAGTTAAAAAATGCAGAAAAAATAAGACATATATAACGACACAGAGTAATCGGTTACTCAAATTAAAAATTTTAAATTTTTCAAACAACAATATAGAGTAATCGGTTACTGAAACATGATGTTCAACCCTGTAATCGGTTACTCTCTAGTGTAATCGATTACTAACCCCAGAAAAACTTATTTTTAGGCAAAATTAAGCTATGAAAATGACTTTTAATCCAAAAATTTGAAATTTTAAACATATTTAAGTTCAAGTAGGCATGAAATAGATATAATGAAGCACACATATAATCATATATAAGCATTTAAGATAAGTATGTTTCATCAAGAATGCCTAATTCTCGTCTAATTTTATAAAAAGGTTCTTTTTTGCCAATGGTTTAGTGAATATATCTGCTAGTTGGTTGTGAGTATCAACAAACTCTACAGACAAGACACATCCTTCTTTTGGACATGGTCCCTAAGGAAGTGATGCCTTATATCAACGTGTTTGGTTTTAGAATGCATAACAGGATTCTTTGTGAGGTTTATAACACTTGTATTGTCACATTTTAAAGGAATGCACCCAAAGTCTAAGTCATAATCTCGTAATTGTTGTTTGAGCCACAACACTTGGGCACAACAACTACCTGCTGCTATATATTCAGCAAAATCTGAATCCGAATAACCAACCAAATCACATATACTCCCTTTTGGATACCACAACCCAACGTTAGATGTACCCTTAAGATATTTGATGATTCTCTTAATAGAAACTAAGTGTGATTCTTTTGGTTTAGATTGATAGCATGCACACAGACATACACTAAACATGATATCAGGTCTACTGGTAGTTAAATATAAAAGAGATCCAATTATACCTTGATACTTTGATATTTCAATGTTTTTTCCTTCTTCATTCGTATCAATGTAAGTACCGGATCCCATAGGAATAGCTATTGGCTTACAGCCATCCATGTCAAATCTTTTTAGAAAGTCTTTGCAATACTTGGATTGACTTATGAAAATGCCATTATCAAGTTGTTTGATTTAAAGTCCAAGGAAGTAATTTAACTTCCCCAGCATGGACATTTCAAACTCTCATTGCATCATTTTTCCAAATTCACTACACATAACCTCATTAGTAGAACCAAAAATAATATGATATGCATAAATTTGAACAAGTAGAATATGATGATTTATTCTTTTTATAAAGAATGTAGTGTCGACCTTTCCTTTGTTAAAACATTTTTCAAGTAGAAATTTAGTTAGACGATCATACCATGCACGAGGAGTTTGCTTTAAGCCATAGAGAGCTTTCTTTAATTTGTACACATAAGAAGAATGTTTGTAATCTTCAAAAATAGGAGGTTGTTCAACAAACACTTCTTCTTGAATGTAGCCGTTGAGGAAAGCACTCTTTACATCCATTTGACATAACTGAAAATTCAAAGAGAAAGCTTATGCAAGTAATAGCCTAATAGCTTCAAGTCTAGCAACCAGAGCGAATGTTTCATCATTGGGCTACTAGTCTAGCTTTATTTCTAATAATAATAATACCATTTTCATCATATTTATTATGAAATATCCACCGAGTTCTAATAACATGCATGTTTTTCGGTTTAGGAACAAGTTCCCAAACTTAATTTCTCTCAAACTGGTTTAATTCTTCTTGCATAGGAAGAATCTAGTGTTCATCCTCGATTGCTTCATCAATCTTGGAGGGCTCTATTTGAGAGACGAAGGCCATGTTTAGACATGCTTTATCAAGCATTCGTCGGGTAGTGATACTCGTATTTAATTAAGTAATAATGTTGTCAATATGATTATCTCGATGAGTTCTCCATTATTTTGGTAAATCTGTATGAATATGCTCCTCTTGAGATGGTAGGTTATCATTCATTTTAAAATGCTCAGTATCAGTTGTAGGTTCAATAATAGAAATTTTATTTGAGGATGAACTTGGCAATTCCTTCTCATCAGGAGTTAACCCATCCTTTATCTCAGGATTGGTTTCATCAAAAGATACATGAATGGATTCTTCCATGGCTATAGTTCTTTTATTAAAGACTCTATAAGCTTTACTCTTAAGAGAGTAGCTTAGGAAGATGCCTTCACCAGCTTTTGCATCAAATTTGCCTAAGTTATCCTTACTATTATTCAAAACAAAGCATTTACAACCAAATACATGCAAATGAGAAATGTTTGGTTTTCTACCTTTGAAGAGTTCATAAGGGGGTTTCTTAAGAATTGGTCTTATAAGAACTCGATTTGAAACATAACATGCAATACTTACTGAATCAGCCCGAAAATATTTTGGGAGGTTGGTTTCATTCAACATTGTACGAGGCAGTTCTTCTAAAGACCGACTCTTTCTCTCTAAATCTTTCTTAATAAGTTTATTTAAATGGTCCATATGTATATGAACAATTCTCTTATGCCAGAGCCATGCATCATGAGTATCATTTGCAACTAAACATGTTATTGGTAAAGATGAATCTATGTCAATCATATATATATTATTTATCCTTTTACCAACAAGTTTAGAGTTTTGAGAATTCTTACTTTCAATGATGCACTTATCTGGGTAGAATGCCACATGGAAGCCTTTGTCACATAATTGACTTTTGCTTAGAAGGTTGTGCTTGAGTCCTTCAACATATAGTACACCTTCTCTAGTTGTTGAGGGTGGCTTGCCGATTCTACCAACTCCAAGATTTTCCCCCTTGTTTTTATCACTATAAGTGACATATCCTTTGTCCATTGGAGTGAGGACATAGAACTTCTTTCTATCGCTCGTCATGTGTTTTGAGCAGCCGCTATCCAAGTACCATAAATTGCAGGCGACTCTCAAATTTTCCTACAAAACAATTTAAGTTTTATTAGGTACCCAATATTGTTTGGGTACTACATAGTTAGTACCTTTCTCAACCCATTTAAAATGACCTAGAGGTACACCATATTTTGTAATTTTACACATATTGGTGTATGTCCAAGGTTCTTGCAATATGTACATGTGGGTTGATGATCATGTATACTAGATTTATTTTTACTATTTTTAAAAACATGGATATCTTGTTTTTCAAAGTTTATCTTAGTTGGGACACTTTGTTTCTTAGAAACATGGTTTTTTGAATAGCCAAGACCTCTTCTGTCTGTTGAGTGTCTTTCATCACTTATGATATTTTCCAAACTTTTACTACTCTTGTTCATTTTAATTAAGTTCAAGACTTAATGTTGAAAATGATGATGGTTTGTTTCTAAATGCATCTAACTCAGATTTTTGTTTTATAAACATTTTAGTAAGTTTGACATATTCATCATGCAGGTCATTAAAATTAGTTTGTAATTCAGAAGAATATAGTTGAGTGTCGTTTACCTCTTCATCATCAGAATGATGAGATGCCATTAAAGAGAGACGTGTTTGTTCCTCACTTTCAGGTTCAGAGGTGGAATTGATATCGTTGTCTTCCCAAGCAATATAGGCTCTTCGTCCATTCTTTGTTTCATTCTTCCATTTGAAAGAATTCTTCTTTAGATTAGGACAATCCATCTCTATGTGACCAGCCTTACCACATTCAAAGCATGTGAAATTTTGGTTGGAAGTGGAGGCGTCATTGTTCTTGGTGAATTTCCTTGTTTTTCCAGTTCTAGAACCTTTGTTCCTATGGAGGAACTTTCTGAATTTCTTCACAAAAAGACTCATGTCTTCCATCTCTTCCTTATCAAATTCATCTTATGATGATTCAAATTTTTCCACTCTAGCCTTGATAGAGATATTATTCTTTTTCTTCTCCTGCTCTTCATGTTGGTCAAGTTGGCTGAGTTTTAGTTCGTGTTCCTGCAATTTTCCAAACAATGCAGCTAAAGACATTTTCGATAAACTTTTCTTTTCAGAAATGGTCGTAACCTAGGGTTGCCATGTTCAGGTGAGTGATCTTAGAACTTTCAAGTTCAAGTCACTATTTGATAGGACCTTACCAAGAGCAAGAAGGTAATTTATGAGATGAGTAAATATCTTTTGATGATCCATAATCTTATCTTCAGTTTTCATACGAAACATTTCGTATTCTTGGGAAAGAGTGTTGAGTCTAGATATTTTTACCTCCTCCGTTCCTTCACGTGTAGTCTCTAGAGTATCTCACATTTCTTTCACAGATTTGCAGTTTGATACTCTAAAGAACTCATCAATACTAAGTGTTGAAGTGAGGATCTTCTTTGCCTTGAGATCATACTACACCTTCTTCTTATCTTCATTGATCGAGGTCGTACCAGATACAAATAATATAATAATTAAACTGTAGTACTAGGAAGTGACTCCTAGGTCATTTCCAAAGGATTATCTTTCAAGAAAAGCTTCAAACACCTTATACTCACATACACGCAAGGGGGTTTTTTGTTGTGGGATAGTATGAATATAAATCAAATTCAGAAACAGTAGTTAAACAATGTAATAACACGGCTAAATCCCTTTGGTTCGTTTGTTCACAACTCAATAATCGGTTTCAAAAGATTATTTTCAGATTCCAACCATTAACTTTCAAATTTGTTGAGAATCAATTAACTAAGCGGTAATCAATTCAAAGTTCCATAACCTAAACCTCAAACTAGGCGAAATCAGTATAAGCATGAAACGATTAACAAATTCACACGAACTAAGCATTCATGCACTAGAGAGAGTAAATCAACTAAGTGAAGATAGAAGAAATCAACAATAAAGAAACCGAAAATGCATTAATAACAAAACCTCAAGAGTTGTGATACATTACCAAAGGAACTTAGTCCAGAAATTTAGCCTTCCATGGCAATGGAAGAGCAAACCGAAAATGAGAAATGAAAGAGGGTGAAACCCT
>NC_032011.1:13324686-13326337 GCF_001865875.1 Lupinus angustifolius
ACACAAGAGTAAAAGAATCAAATCAAAATATCCATGAATATCATCCAATGAATTCAAGTATGCCACGAAACCAATCAAATCAAGAGGCGAGTCACAACAATGATAGAATCTCGAAAGATATACTCTCTAAAGTGTTTACACTAATGTGTCTTAGGTTACAAGTGTTTACACTCAAAGCACTTCATGAAAACAAACACAACCTTAGGCTTGATAAGCCTCTAAATCAACATCATAAGCACATGCACATAAAGATCAAAAAGACTTTTCAAGGTTGTAATGGGGCCAAGGACAAGGTAGGATAAATATGGGATATGTAGGTAAAACCAAATGGAATATAGGAGCAATGGGGAATAAGTAAAAAGTAAGCAAAAATCAACCCAAAATAAGACCAAATCTCTAATTCCAATCTTCTTTGCCTTACTCAACCTTTTATTCACTTTTGTTTCTCTTTTTGTTGTTTTTCTTTTTCATTTTTTTTTATGAACACTTATGTACGCAATTGTATTAACCATCATTAAGACATAACCAAGAATTCACAAGATTTGAAGAACAATGCACCCTTTCTTACTTAATACCCATTCCCAAAGCAATTCCAAAGCTCCAAAATTCCCTAAGGTTAGGACAATCATGGATTTTCGCTTATAAGCTTGTAATGAGCTAAATAACAATGAAAGAGGTAAAAGTCTCAAAGAGACTATCAAAGGATAAATTTGTTTAAGGTAGGCTTATATGGCTAACTGGCTTATTCAAAAGAAATGCCTAGATCACTTCAATATGTGCATGTGAATATCAAGTATCAACAAGAAACAAGTCAAGTTCTAGAGTGCAAGTAATCAAGAGTACAATCACACATGAAAGAATATTAGATGGCATACAACAATCCATCCACAATTAAGGCTCAAATTCTCACAATGGACAAGTCTATCACAATTGTTTCAACCTCTTAATTCTCAAAAGCAACTTGACATACAGAAATGCATGGATTCATACCACAAGATATCAAGACTTGAGTGAATGAAAGTATGGGAGAAAATGCCCAAGCCTAAGCAAAACCTAAAAGTCAAAGAAAAACATGCATCAACAAAACCTACAACCTACAATAGTCTCCCCCCCCCACACTTAAACTACACATTGTCCCAATGTAGCACAATTAGAAAATCCAGACATACATATCAATCAATGGAATTGGACAAGTGCAATAAAAAGTAGAGAGGAGAAAGAAAAACTCCCTGATTCATGGAGGGATGAAAGTGGGTTCAACCAATGAGTCCTCCTCCACAAGTTCATCCACTAAGGAAGGATTTGTGAGGAAAGGCTTGAGGCGATGCCCATTAACCTTGAAGCTCTTATCAGGGGATTCACTTTTGATTTCTACAGCACCATAAGAAAACACATTAGTAACAACAAAAGGACCAATCCACCTAGAACGAAGCTTACCACTCATGAGTCTAAGCCTTGAGTTGTACAACAATACTTTTTGACCAACCAAATATTCCTTTCTAGAAATCAAGTTATCATGGAAACTTTTGGTCTTCTCTTTGTAGAACTTAGAGTTCTCATAGGCTTCTAAGTGGATCTCATCGAGTTCATTCAATTGGAGCTTTCTTTCTTCACCAGCTTGATCAAGAGCCAAGTTACAAGTTTTCACAGC
>NC_032011.1:13326437-13326655 GCF_001865875.1 Lupinus angustifolius
TGACATGCTTTACCAAAGACAACCCAATAAGGAGACATCCATATGGGTGCCTTGTAAGCAGTCCTATGTGCCCAAAGAGCATCCTCAAGTCTATTGCTCCAATCCTTTATGTTAGGCTGCACATCTTCTCCAAAATCTTCTTTATCTCTATGTTTGAAATCTCAACTTGCTCATTATATTGGGGGTGATAAGGTGTGGAAACTCTATGAACAACCTCA
>NC_032011.1:13326755-13334714 GCF_001865875.1 Lupinus angustifolius
CATGGTCAGTGAAAACAACAATTCTAGAACTAAGAAAATAAGACCTAAACTTATCCAGAACAAATACAATAGCTAAAAGCTCTTTTTCAGTTATGGTGTAATTTGCTTGTGCCACATCTAAAGTCTTGAAAGCATAATAAATTATCCTAAGTAGCTTTTCCACTTTTTGAGCAAGGACAGCCCCAATGCATAATTAGAAGCATCACACATCAACTCAAAAGGGACTGCCAATAAGGTGTCTGGATAATAGGAGTGGTGGTCAAGGCTGTCTTGAGGAAATCAAATGCCTCCATACATCTCTCATCAAAATCAAAGACCTGGATAATGGAAGAGCCTTCTTGCTAAAATCTTTAATGAACTTGCGATATGAACCTGTATGACCAAGAAAAGAATGAACCTCTCACATGCAAGAGGGGTAAGGCAATTGTGAAATAACATCTATCTTGGCAGGGTCTACCCCGATTCCCCTATTTGAGATCACATACCCCAAAACTATGCCTTGCTCTACCATGAAATGACATTTTTCGTAATTCAGATAAAGGTTAGTTTCGATGCATTTATGAAGAACTCTATCCAGACTATCCAAACATGCATCGGCGTTGCATAGGCCAAAAGGCATCCTCCTATATGCAAAAGTGCCAAATGGGCAGTGAATGTGGTCTTCTCCTGATCCTCAGGAGCAATATGGACCTGGAAGTACCCAGAAAAACCATCAAGAAAACAATAATGAGACTTACCTACTAAGCGCTCAAGCATTTGATCAATAAATGGCAAAGGAAAGTGATCATTTCTTGTTGCTTGGTTGAGCCTCCTATAATCAATGCAGATTCTCCAACTGTTCAGCACTCTCGTAGGAATCAACTCATTTCTCTCATTTCTTACCAATGTAATTCCTGTCTTCTTTAGAACCACCTGAATTGGGCTCACCCAATGACTATCAGAAATGGGATATATAATCCCAGCTTGTAAAATCTTTGTGACCTCTTTCTTCACAACCTCAAGGATGACTGGATTGAGTCTCCTTTGTGGTTGTCTCACTTGTTTAGCTCCATCTTCCAAGAGAATCCTATGCATGCACATAGATGGGCTAATACCAGGAATATCAGCTAAGGTTCAACCAATTACCTTCTTATGCTTTTTCAGTACTTGCAACAACTTCTCCTCTTGATCAACATCAAGGGAGGTGGAAACAATAATAGGAAGCTTCTCATCATCCTTTAAGTAAGCATACTTGAGGTTTCCAAGCAAAGGTTTAAGCTCCAATGCAGCTGCCTGCAAAACAGATGGAACCAAAGTAGTAGACATAAATTCTACAGCTTGCACCTGGACAAGTAAATCAGATTGTTGTATGATGTATGCAACAATAGGGTTAGTGCAATCTGATTCTACAACATTTGGATCAACAGAAATATGCAGAAAATCATCAATACAAGAATTAATATTTCAGAATCAGTGCATGTATGACAAGTGTATGAGTCTATCAATGACATAGAATCAAAATCATTAAGGAAATCACATATATGCTCATTAGTTAACTCATCAAGTAAATCAATATGAAACACATAATGATCCTCAGATGGATACTTCATAGCATCAAAAATGTTAAACTGGACCACAATATCACCAAACTCCATAGATAATGTTCCAGCATGGACATCTATCTTGGTTCGGGCTGTTCTCAAAAATGGGCTCCCCAAAATAATAGGAACTGTGTTTTGGGAGGATCTCTCTTCCATATCAAGAATATAAAAATCAACAGGAAAAATAAGTTCACCAACCCGAACCAAGACATCCTCTATCAAACCAGCAGGGTAAGCAGTACTCCTATTTGCTAATTGAATCACTACCCTAGTGGGTTGCATAGGTCCAAGTGAAAGAGACATGAAAATGGACATAGGCACAACATTAATCGAAGCACCTAGATCTAGCATGACATTCTCAAATTTGCTATTACCTATTATGCAAGGTACAACAAATGTACCTGGGTCCTTACAATTTTTAGGAATGTGAGGAACAGGTTTACCTATTAGTGCGGAAATATTTCTGCCCAAGCTGATCCTCTCATTAGCTTTGAGCCTCCTCTTGTGAGTGCACAACTCCTTTAAATTTTTTGCATATCTTGGAATTTGTTTTATTGCATCAAGCAAATGTATGTTCACCTTTACCTTTCTAAATGTGTCCAAGATCTCCTTGTCTACCTCTTCCATCTTCTTACTTTGAATTGCTCTTGGAGGAAATGGAAGAGGAATGAGGGAGGCACAAATGGTCTATTTTGTGCAGCATTATTATTCTGAAATGGTGGCCCTGGATGAGGCTGTGAAGGATCAGACCATCTAAGATTCGGATGATTCCTCCAACCAGGGTTGTATCAGCTTGATGAAGGATCATAATTCTACTCTTGTTGTTGAGGTCTGTTGTTGTAAATATTTACAGCCCTCAGGATGGTCACCAGTTTTGGGCTCCAAGAGAGAAGGACAAACATCAGCATAATGGTCAGTTGCGGTGCAAATGCCACAAACTCGTGTTGCAAGTGGAGGTTTCTGTTGATTCATGGAAAGTTGAGTGCCCAAGGTAGTAAGGGAATAGTTAAACAAGACAACAAACAACAAATAGTGAATGTTATAGGCAAATTTTGAAACCCAAACATAATGGCTATTCTAAGACAAATTTCGATCCCCGGCAGCGGCGCCAAATTTGATCGAGGTCGTACCCGATACAAATAATATAATAATTAAAACTGCAGTACTAGGAAGTGACTCCTAGGTCGTTTCCCAAGGATTATCTTTCAAGAAAAGCTTCAAACACCTTATACTCACGCACACGCAATGGGATTTTTGTTGTTGGATAGTATGAACATAAATCAAATTTAGAAACAGTAGTTAAACAATGTAATAACACGGCTAAAACCATTTGGTTCGTTTGTTCACAACTCAATCCTCGGTTTCAAAAGATTATTTTCAGATTCCAACCATTAACTTATGAATTTTTTTAGAATCAATTAACTAAGCAGTAATCAATTCAAAGTTCCAGAACCTAAACCTCAAACTTGGCGAAATCAGTATAAGCATGAAACAATTAAAAAATTCACACGAACTAAGCATTCATGCACTAGAGAGAGTAAATCAACTAAGTGAAGATAAACTCAATCAACCAGTTTCTAAGCAATGGAATTAAGAAAAAAGATAGAAGAAATCAACAATAAATTTAGAAAAAAGATAGAAGAAATCAACAATAAAAAAACCGAAAATGCATTAATAACAAAACCTCAAGAGTTGTGATACATTACCAAAGGAACTTAGTCCAGAAATTTAGCCTTCCATGGCAATGGAAGAACAAACCGAAAATGAAAAATGAAGAAGGTGAAACCCTAGCAGAGCAAAAGAAAGGGAAAACAGAAATGTGTCTTTTTCAAAATGAGGCAAACTAAAAGTATGTGTGTTTGGAGTGGGGAATCCGAATTTAACCCCTCCAACACACATAAACCGAATTGGGCCTAAACAATGGGCCCAAAGCTAAATTACAATAAAAACAACTCCTAAATTAAAAATACAATCTTCACTTCAAAAAATATTCTCGACTTCCATAATGCCCAAAATGCCATTGGTGCCAAATGTGATCTGAAAATGATAATAGATTTAATCAGGCCAAATAATCCCAAATTAACTCATTTTAGGAATATTAGTCCAATAAAGTCTAAAACACTAAACCATGTGAAACAAATTCAATTAGGCATCAAGAATCATTAATCATGCTAAATTAAGGTTATGAATAGTGTAATATATTGCTCATCATTTATCATTCCATGAAGATTTGGACTTTACTTCTCTTACATTATTCACAACAGTGAAGGGATCATATGGTCATTCTTCAATTGCACTCCATATATCAAAGTCTTGAGATTCTATGAAGATTCTCATTCTAATTTTCCAGAAATCATACCACTCTCCAATAAAGCTTGGAGGGCAGTGTTGGAATTTCTGACAATTTATAGGTCACAAATATAATTCTATAATTGTGTTATGGCCATTATGTAATTAGCCAAAATATAAAATGATCTTAAGTAATTAATTTGGTGGCTAAGGGCATATGTGTCATGAAATAATAATAAGTGTAGATACCTTCAGGCAATTTCTGATTTGATGAAGGGACTGAATCAGAATTATTGCAACTAAAGTAGTAACCACTACGGGGTTACTTTTATGGGTTATGGTCCCCATTTGTAGAGCAACAGGTTTTCAAGTGTAAAGGTGGAGGAGAATAAGGTAGGATGAGAATAGTGTTATCCAGGATAGGATAACACTATCCACTCATCCATAAGGGCTTATAAGGCATAAGGATAAGCCTCCTCCAACTAACCTCAAAGCAACACTTTTCAGAAACTAAGGTATTCTCTCATTCCCCTCTAGAGAGAACTAAAGGAAAACCATTCGGCGCTCTATCATCTGGAAGATCATCTCACCCTCATACCTTCGAGATTCCGGAAATGGCTCAACAAGGTATGTTCTTCTTCTTCACCATGAACTCATTTGGGGTTTCTTCGGTCTGGACCATGGATGTTCCATTTGGGTGTATGTATGGGCATACACATTCGGTTGTGGGAACAAAGCCATGGTCATAAGGACTTCCGCATTCACTCTATGGATTTCGGATGGAGAAGGAATTTCTCCAACAAGTGGTATCAGAGCCACCCCAAATTGATTCATGGGTGAAATTAGGTTTTCATGTTCTTCCCCAAATCTGGTTTGATTTAGGGTTATGGTGTTTTGTTTCTGTTATGAATCGATTATGAAAATACTTAGGCTTTTTCAATATGAAACAAAATGATTTAAAATGATTGATTGTTGTTTTCTGCTGTTTGTTGTTGAAAAATTTGGCTGATTTTCGAAGAATCGCGATGCAGAAATCGCACTTTTCAACTGATTTTCGAAGAATCGCGATGCAAAAATTGCATTTTTCTTGTTCTGCTGCAGTGCTCTCGCTCAAGCGAGAGGATAACAGAGGCGCGAGAGGAAACAGAGGCAAATCACCTTCAATTTGGCTCAAGCGAGATTTGGCTCGCCCGAGCGGAAAAAAAAGAAATTTTTTTTTTAATTTATTATTTTTGGGACTTCAATATCTTTGTGCATTGATTTTAATTGTTATTTGTATGTCCATTAAGGCTGTCTGTTATTTCAAATGAGCCAAATGAAGTGAAATGTCGCCAAAGTGACCTCTTTCATGGATATAACTCATGAGGAATAATAGATGTAAGTGTGTATGGTCATTCATGCGGATATTAGCTGGCCCAAAGGAAAGTTAATATTTGGCCGAATACCATATACACCTGTGATGATAAACATGTCATAATTCTAAAGTTTTATACGTGTGACTGATGAATCAATCCAAAGAGGGATTCGTCAGTTGACATGTCTTATTATGAATGTTTGATCATTACAACAAGAGTATCACTTGCAGTTGATATCACTGTCCAAAGACTTGATATTGATGGTGCACTAGGTATCTTGATTTGGACATACCATTGTTTTGAGCACAATGATAATTTTGGGTTGTGAGCATATTTTAATATTTTGTCTTTTGTTTCAATCAGCTACATCAATTGCTTCTATATCTGCAAATTTGAATTCGGTTCCGGTCCTTAATGGTGAAAATTTTAAGGATTGGAAAGAGAACATGGAAATTGTTCTTGGCTGCATGGATCTGGACTATGCATTAAGGGTAGAGCAACCCCCTTCTCCTTTGGAATCCAGTGCCTCTGAAGAGAGGAAGGATTATGAGAAGTGGGATCGCTCTAATCGCATGAGTCTGATGATCATTAAGCGTGGCATTCCAGAAGTCTTTAGGGGTACTATCTCGGATGAGATAAATAGTGCCAAAGATTTCCTTGCTGAGATTGAAAAGCGCTTTGCAAAGAGCGATAAGGCGGAAACAAGTACTCTGTTACAGAACTTGATTTCCATGAGGTATCAAGGCAAGGGAAACATAAGGGAATACATTATGGGAATGTCCAACATCGTTTCAAAACTTAAGGCCCTTAAGCTTGACATGTCGGAAGACTTGCTCATTCATTTGGTCTTACTGTCTCTTCCTGCACAATTCAGTCAGTTTAAGATTTCTTATAACTGTCAAAGGGAGAAATGGACTCTTAATGAGCTCATTTCATTTTGTGTGCAAGAAGAGGAAAGATTGAAGCGAGAGAGGACTGAAAGTGCCCATTATGTTACTACCTCTAAAGACAAGGGCAAAAGGAAAATCACTTCAGAGCCCAAGAATGAAGCTGCTAAGGGTTCAGTGCAAAAGAAACAGAAGCAGGATGATGTCTGTTTCTTTTGCAAAGCAACTGGACATCAAAAGAAGAAATGTGTAAAGTATCACGCCTGGCGTGCTAAGAAAGGTACATTTCTTGCTTTGGTTTGTTCTGAGGTCAATTTAACTTCAGTACCTGGAAACACCTGGTGGTTAGACTCCGGTTCAACTTCTAACATCAGTGTTTCAATGCAGGGTTGCCTGAGCTACCGAAAGCCTAATCATGTTGAAAGATACATATATGTTGGCGATGGGAAATCGGTAGAAGTGGAAGCTATAGGGCATTTTAGGTTGTTATTATGTACTGGTTTCTATTTGGATTTGAAAGACACTTTTGTTGTACCGTCTTTTAGACGGAATTTGATTTCTGTTTCATATTTGGACAAATTTGGTTATTGTTGTTCATTTGGAAACAATTCGGTTCAATTGTCTTTAAATTCAAATGTTATTGGAACTGGTTCACTTATGTTGAATGACAACCTTTATATGCTGAATATCATAACTGATTATAGCGAAACCCTGAATGTGGAATCACGTGGTACTAAGCGTAAGATTGAAAATAATAATTCAGGTGCATTATGGCACAAGCGCCTAGGTCACATTTCTCAAAAGAGAATTGAGCGTCTTGTGTCAGATGGGATTTTGGATTCCATTGACTTCACAAACCTTAATGTTTGTGTTAAATGCATAAAAGGAAAACAAACCAAACAATCGAAATATGGTGCATATAGAGCTTCGGACGTCTTAGAATTGATACATACGGATATCTGTGGGCCATTCCCTACGGCTTCCTGGAATGGTCAACGATATTTCATATCATT
Source organism: Lupinus angustifolius (assembly GCF_001865875.1). NCBI lineage: Eukaryota > Viridiplantae > Streptophyta > Magnoliopsida > Fabales > Fabaceae > Lupinus > Lupinus angustifolius. The sequence continues at coordinate 13,333,880 of NC_032011.1, forward strand.
CATAGACGATTATTCTCGTTATGCATACATTTTTCTAATTCATGAAAAGTCCCAATCGGTGGACGTGTTCAAAACTTTTAAGGCTGAGGTTGAAAATCAACTCGGCAAAAGGATTAAGTGCGTCAGATCTGACCGTGGTGGTGAATACTACGGTAGATATGACGGTTCAGGTGAACAACGTCCAGGGCCTTTTGCCAAATACCTAGAGGAATGTGGTATAGTCCCACAGTACACCATGCCAGGATCGCCTAGCATGAATGGTGTGTCTGAAAGACGAAACCGGACTCTTAAGGACATGGTAAGGAGTATGATTTGTCACTCTACCTTACCAGAGTCACTCTGGGGAGAGGCACTTAAGACAGCAGCTTATTACGAAAATAAATTGGACTCTCGTACAGTAAGCAGTTACTTTATNTACACCATGCCAGGATCGCCTAACATGAATGGTGTGTCTGAAAGACGAAACTGGACTCTTAAGGACATGGTAAGGAGTATGATTTGTCACTCTACCGTACCAGAGTCATTCTGGGGAGAGGCACTTAGGACAACAGCTTATATTCTTAATAGGGTACCAACTAAGGCCACTGCTAAAACACCTTATGAGCATTGGACTGAGCGAAAGCCAAGTCTAAAGCATTTTCATGTGTGGGGATGTTCAGCTGAGGCAAGGCCTTATAGGCCTTATGAAAAGAAATTGGACTCCCGTACAGTAAGCAGTTACTTTATTGGTTACTCTGAAAAATCAAGGGGCTATAAATTTTATGATCCAAGTATGAAATCCATATTTGAGACGGGTACAGCCACGTTCTTTGAGGATGTTGAGTTTGAGGGGGAA
>NC_032011.1:13334814-13347842 GCF_001865875.1 Lupinus angustifolius
ATGGCGAAGTTCACTGTGATTCGATATGGAGACATGACTAATGGACAGGATAATTTGGATATGCCTAAGTCATAATGGCAATTAAGCGCGCAATAAGGATAACACGTACGGAGAATCATATGTGTGACCAGTGGGAGATTGTTGGAATTTCTGACAATTTATGGGTCACAAATATAATTCTATAATTGTGTTATGGCCATTATGTAATTAGCCAAAATATAAAATGATCTTAAGTAATTAATTTGGTGGCTAAGGGTATATGTGTCATGAAATAATAATAAGTGTAGATACCTTCAGGCAATTTCTGATTTGATGAAGGGACTGAATCGGAATTATTGCAACTAAAGTAGTAACCACTACGGGGTTACTTTTATGGGTTATGGTCCCATTTGTAGAGCAACAGGTTTTCAGGTGTTAAGGTTAAGGAGAATAAGGTAGGATGAGAATAGTGTTATCCATGATAGGATAACACTATCCACCCATCCATAAGGCTCATAAGGTATAAGGATGAGGTTTTTTTCCTCATAACCAAGAGCTAAGGCAAGCAACACTCTCCCTAAGGCACACTAAATGTATTCTCTCATTCCCCTCTAGAGAGAACTAAAGGAAAACCATTCGGCGCTCTATCATCTAGAAGATCATCGCACCCTCATACCTTCGAGATCCTGGAAATGGCTCAACAAGGTATGTTCTTCATCTTCACCATGAACTCATTTGGGGTTTCTTCGGTCTAGACCATAGATGTTCCATTCGGGTGTATGTATGGGCATACACATTAGGTTGTGGGAACAAAGCCATGGTCATAAGGACTTCCGCATTCACTCTATGGATTTCGGATGGAGAAGGAATTTCTCCAACAAATTCATCATCTACTACTTATGCATACATTTATTCATTCATCAAAAAATATATATAAAAAACATACATTCAAAAATTTCATTCCATTCATGCATATGCTAACTAGAAAAATACTATCATGGACAATAATTCATTCATACATGCATACATATATGTATTTTTAAAAAATAAAAAATTAAATCATTCATACATTCTCTTATTATTTCACATATTCATTCATTCACTCATGCATCAGAAAAATAATAATTCATACATTCATTCATGTAAAAACAATATACAAATAACTCAAAATTTTATTCACCCGTCGAATCATTACTCATTCATGCATTCAAAATAAGTAAAAAAGAAAAATACATCATTTAAATACTCATCTACTTTTACCTTCATACATTCATAAAAAGAAGAATATTAATCACACATTCATGCATGCAATCAAAAAGAAAAATTCATTCATTCATTTAGCCATATATTCAATAATAAAAAAAATTTGATTGACTTGTTCATTCATTCATCACATTAAAAAATAACAATCTTCATTAACTAGTTTATGCATTTATTCATTCATTCAATTATCTATGCATACATTATTCATATATTCTTCTACTTATCCATTTATTAATTCGTGCATACATGTGTTTTAAAAAAAATTAAAAATAAATTATACATTCATTCATACACTCATTAAAAAAAATACAATGATCATCGGGGAGTGAAATAGAACATGAAACCGTAAGCTCCCAAGCAGTGGGAGGAGCCTAGCCCGGGGCTCTGACCGCGTGCCTGTTGAAGAATGAGTCGGCGACTCATACACTCATCTAATTTTATTCATCCACTCAATCATTCTAAAAAAATACATTCATGTATTCCGAAAGAAAAGTAATCCTTTATTGACTTGGACATTCATTCATGCATGAAAATTTCTCTTCACTTGAGGACCACATTCAAGGTTGAACCATTCAAGCATTCACTCAGAAAAATTTACTTTCAAATGCATATCTTTTTAACAAGTATATACTGATACATTGACCATGCAAGTTTCACCATTTGCTACCTAACCATACTAACTTCACTCACCATATTTATCCAAAGAACACATAACCAAATAAACTCAAATAAAATTAATCTATGCATTGCTGTGAGATATTTGATTTAAAATAAAATAAAATGGAGAATGATGCAAATGTAAAACAAAAAAAATGATGTACATCTTCAAGCAAATTTTTCTAATGACACAAGGCATTTTTTGTAATTCCTAAACATCTTGGAGATATCCCTAGTCACCCCATTTGAGCTCAGACATAATGAAAAGAGATAATTTTTGAATAACCCTCAATATTTCAATAGCCCGGGGAGGGTAGCTTTTCAATAGTTTTCCACGACATTCAATTATTAAATAAAAATATTTTTTTACATCAATCATGTGATCGAGGGATGAGAAAATACAAATAACGTTCCTTGCCAAAAACAAAAAAAAAAATAAGTCCGCTGAGAATCCTCAATTAATATCTCAGGCAAAAGTTAGGGCAAAAGTGCAATATCAAGGATCATAAAAGGAACCCTTCATGAAAAAATTATCGCCTTAATCATAGGCCATCCTTATCAAAACCTGAAAAATTCTCTTAATAGTTGAATGTCATGTTTGAAAAATGTTGAAAGTAGGATAAAGAAGAAATGTGAATGGTGGATATGGGAAACACAAAGTTTGAGCCTTATATCCTTTTCTTGAAAAACCTTAGCCTAGCCATGATACAAGCATAAAAAGACCTTGTTGAAGACTTATTTGCCTAAGATATGCCTTAATACCAAAAAAAATTGCTGACTCCACAAATCTCGTAAAATTTTGATAAAATATCTCATCTTCAATGTATAAGTTAACATTTATTATCACCACCATCTACTATTAGCCAAACCGAAATTGAATTCTATTTTCATACCTTCACCATCTACTATTAGCCAAACCCAAATTGAATTCTATCATCATCACCACCCTCTACTATAAGCCAAACCTAAATTGAATTATATCATCATCACCACCACGATATTTACCCAAGCCAAAGACAATTTCAATTCTATTATAGCCACCACCACATTTACTATTAGCCAAACCCAAACTGAATTCTATCATCACCACTATGTCTACCCAAGCCAAACCCAAATTGAATTATATCATCATCATCACCATCATATCTACCCAAGCCAAACCCAAATTTTATCATCACTACCACATCACCACTCATAGCCCAAACACTTACCAAAATTTGCATGATCATTGTTTTAGAAAAAAAGTTATACATGAGCAATAAAGACAAAGGAAAATTGGAAGCTTCTCAAACTGAGGCATGTTTTAAGATGATTAATGGCCTAGAACTTAACAATCAAAGCTTACCAAATCAATATGGATATAAGAATGACTCGGATTATCTTACACTGGGGCAATGGAAAGTCATAAGAAAACCAAACTGGGGCAAATTTTGGGTGTTGATCACATTTTCTAGTGGAAAGTCAGAAGAAGCCAAAACTGGGGCAGTTTTTGGGTTGATCCCATTTTCTTGTGAAAAAATAAAAGGAGCCCAAAGTTGGAGCAATGTAGAAGTGATTTCTCATGATTGTATTAGTTCAATCAATCACAAGAAGTTAAAATCTGTCAATCAGACACAAGAAAGATCTTCGATTATCAAATATCTTGAAGAAAGAACGACTCATTGTTCAAGGCTTCTACTTTCCATCGAGTCAAGACATCTAAGGGTGTTCAAAGAAAAGAGCAAAACAAAAAACAAAGAACAAAAAAAACAAAAGAGTGTTATGTTGAAAACCCACATGGGCAACCTAGAAAAATGTGAGGGGTCCTAAGTCGAAAACCTATGAAGGCGACTTGAGATCGTTATAAAATGAGAGAATTCCCGAGAGATGCCTACATATAGTATTCTGGGCAAAAATTAGGGAAAATTAAATGAACACCCAAAGTTGAAGACTTACTACTACATATCATCAATCACCCAAACTGGGGCAATCTTTTGGAGAATCTAAGTTGTAGCCTCCCGGGTGAAGACAAGAGTTCATACCAATCACATTAGGGCAATTTTTGCTGTTTCAAAAAGCATCAACGCTTTTGAGAGAAATTCTATGCAAACCTACACTCAGGCAAAATAGTTGGGTTTAGCCATTGTCCACAGGATCATACTGAAGCGGTTTAAGGATCACCTCAGAGAAAGACATTTTCAAGTAAACTGAGGCAAATTTTGATGGTACCAATCAACATCAAGCAACAAAGACCACTTCAGTCGAGTCTATAAAATTTGATGAATTTCATACACAAGATAAAAAAACAAATTGAACCATAAGTGATGCATTAGAACAATCGTGCACGAGTCTTACTCCTCATTCCATTCAAACATTATATATAATATTCATATCATACATGACATACATACATTAAAACATAACTATATTTTTCAATGCATAGTCACGTTCATATACCAATCATTATAGCACAAACAAAAAAACATGACATAATCATTCATTGCATATAACTAGTCATGCATACATGCATATTCAAATTATTCTTCCTGGACAAAAAAAATTGCATTACATATAACCAAGCATTCAAACATGCATCCCCATATTATTCTTCTAATAAGCACAAACAAACAAACAAAACAGTGCATTGCATATAACCAAACATGCATTCTTACACTATTCTTCTAATAAGCACAAACTAATTATTGCATTGCATATTCAAACATGCATCTCTAAATCATTCCTATAATAAACAATAAACAAACCAAAAATTGCATATCATACATCTCAACATACATTCATACACAATGTCAACATTAATAATTTGTGCAGAACATTACAATCCGCAAGTGAATTTTCTAACTTCACATCAAAACCACAATGTTGGCAGCATGGGTGCCTCAGCAAATCCCTGAATCATTTTGGCAGCATGGGTGCCTCATTAAATCCCTGAATCGTTTTGGGCAGCAAGGGTGCCTCAGCAAATCCCTGAATCATTTTGGCATCACGGGTGACTCAGCAAATCCCTGAATCATTTTGGTAGCACGAGTGCCTCAACAAATCCCTGAATCGTTTTGGCAGCACGGATGCCTCAACAAATCTCTGAATCGTTTTGGCAGCATGGGTACCTCAGCAAATCCCTGAATCCCTTTGACAGCATAGGTGCCTCAGCAAATCCCTGAATCGTTTTGGCAGCATGGATGCATCAGCAAATTCCTGAATCCCTTTGGCATCATGGGTGCCTCAGCAAATCTTTGAATCCCTTTGGCAGCATGGGTGCCTCAACAAATCCCTGAATCATTTCGGCAAGCGTGAGAATTGCCTCAACAAATCCCTGGTCCATCAAGGCAAGCGTGGCAACTGCCTCAACAAACTCCTAGTCCATCATGACAAACGCGGGAACTACCTCAACAAATCCCTAGTCCATCACGGCAAATGCGGGAACTGCCTCATCAGCCATCCAACACGGACACGCCACGTGTCCAGACTCTTCACACCATCATCTCATAATCCACTCACCTGCTGCCACATTTCAAGAGACACCCAAGTGCCACACACTAGTCTCATCCTCACATTGCAATTCCCACAAAAAGGTAGGCTTTTTTATATATAATTTATTCTATTCTTCACTACTTTCATATTATAATAACATCATCCAATATATTCTTTTTAACCATATAATAATTTTATTTGACATAAAATAAAGTAGCATATATTTAAATAATTTTCTGGAATAAATAATAAATGGTAAAATAATAGAGAAATTATTTTTTATGCATTCCTTAATTAACCGAATTTCATTATGATTACTTTGACGATTTATAAAAATTATTTCTTTTACAATTAATTAAATTTATTATTTCTTAAATATTTCACGAAAATAAAAAAATAATTATTGATAAAAGTTGTTTGAATTAATAAAATGCATTTAAACGTGGTAAAATTAGCAAAAATAAAAATCATTTTCATATATCAACCAATTAAGCAAACTTTTTTTAATACAAATTATTTTCTAGAAATAACTTGGATTGACTAAAAACTTATTTTTTAACCTTTTTTTTTTATAAATAAAACATGCCAAATAACCTTTTCAAAAAAAATAAATTAATTTTGAGATTTAATCAAAGATGGAGAGAAGGTCGCCCTGGAGGCCTCTTTCTTCTCAGATCATCTTTGAAAGGTCGCGCTACGCCGCTTCTTTTCAATCGATTAAACCTCAAAATCAATTTAGTTCCATTTTTTAAATAACAAAATAAAAAAAACATTTTTCAATGATAAACAAAACTTGCAAAATATATATTTTTGACTAAAAATATATTTTCTTTAATTAAAATACACTCAACCAACAAACATTTTTCTACTTAAAGAACTACGTAAGTTTCGATCCTCTTAATAGGGGTACATTGGACCAAAGTCAATCTTGTCAAGCATAATAATAAAAAAACTATTTTTTTCTTCTTAATAATTGATTAATTAATCATAAAATTTAGTAATAATAATAAAGTCGTATATTTTAATGAAGGGTACCGCTTAAGGCGGACGGGTAGGGTGCTAATACCTTCCTTACCTTGTAATCGACTCCCGAACCTGGATATCACAAAATCCAAAAGCCCAAGGTAATTGAGCTTAAAAGATTTTTCTACATTTTTAACTATAAAATGCAGTGGCAACTCTAAACAAAGTCGTGCAGCCGAAAATCGGGGCGCGACAAAGTCCAGTCAGCAGTTAGACTAGTCAGAGCGTCTAATCCAGTCTGATTCTCACAACACTGTATTAAAGTAATAAGTACACATTGTTGATAATAAGAGAACATAAACCTTTCGTTTTCATGAAATAGGTAGAAGGATATGATTCAATTTAATTATATGAATGTTGAAATTTTGTATAGGAACCAAATCGACCATGAACAATTTGGTTCGATTTTACGGATTGCTTGTTTTACATGCACACAAAATCTTGTAGCACTTCAAATTATATTCCATAAGGCACACTTTGCCTATTTCCAACAACCATTTTAGGTAACAAACTAACATATATATTTCAAAATATAAAACACAAATCATATTCATGTTTGTTTAGCACAAATCAAAACAAGTCATATCAAGAAACTTGACAAGAGACTAGTATAGTGAAAATGACGAAATAAAATTAAAATATCAAAAAAATATTTTTATATGCTTGATTATCATAGGAATATTATCTAATTAGTAATTGTTATTTCTTCATAAATTGTCTGGAAAAAAAATGCCAGGTCACTTATATATTATCTCGAGTGCAATATTATAGGAGATCTTTTATGAAGATAAATATCTATTTTTTGGGAAGAAACTAGCAAACATTAAAGAATTTATACAAAGTTTACTAATATTCATAATTGAAATATTTTTTGAGCAAAATAGTCAAAGATTTTGTACTAATAAGATCAATACATTTAAAGAAGTTAAGTTAAGATCTGAAATATACCTTATTAATATTTTTTAAATATGTGATTCATTTCGGTTCGAGCAGTTCTTGAATCTTTAGAAACACGAACCAAAATGATCTTAAACGGTTCCTTCATAAGAAAGAACGAATCATATTGAAACCACTTACGATCATAAATGGTTCAGTTTGGTTCGATCGGACCAATTTCATGATTTAAACGAGTACCACTTACACCTCTGTATTATCTTCCTTATACTAAAATCCATATTAAAAATATGTGCCATATTCTTTTCAAATATTAATATGGACTTTTTTAGTCTTTCATTTTAATTTTTTAGCCTTGCCATGAAGTAACAAAAACTAAAAAAATATAGTAAAATATATATGATGATAAATATTAAAAAATAAATAAAAACAATCATAACATAAATAAAATAAATTTATACAATTTTTTTTGTCATTTACTTTGCAATTTTTTTCTTCTACCTTATCTAAATAAAACAGATTAGCTTATATTTAGTTTGCAGCTAAAGTGTATGAATATAAAGAAATTATAACTTTAATAGATTATAATTCCACAATTTATAATCCTAGAATTTATAAACTAAAACTAAAAACATAATCTATAACAAACGTACACTAACAATTAAATTATATTTTTTATACATCTTTTTATATTAAAAATTCATATATGATAATATTAATTATTTTGAAATAATATAATATTAATATATAATATAATTAAATAAATCATTTTATTAAATTTAATAAACATTTTAAATGATCTAAAGACTAACATGTTAAAATAAATATGTATTTTTAAAAAGTTTTAGTCTGACTTTTTTTTATGGAAGAATTCTCACATGGCATGATTTATTATGTTATATAATAAGATCCTGATAACGGTCTAACCTATCTCTATCATGTGATCGGTTGATCTAAAGTAATTATAAAACAAGTATTTAGAGAGCCATTCAAAGAAAAATAATGAAAATAAAGTTGTGCACATCATTTGTTACATAAACATGATAAAGATGAGAAAATGTCTATTATATGCTTGGTCAATATCTTTTTTGAAAATAACAATTTCTCATTAAGTTATTTCTTAAACAATACATAAAATTCAATATTCTGATTTTCTTTATTATACCTTTCTATTTTGATTTTTTAATGGTTCATATCTAATTTTTTTTCCTCATATGGATTTGAAATATTGGTGTCATTAACTACTTAATCTTTTTGTCAAAAATCTTCATTTCACCCGCTGCATAATACTAAAAATCAATGTCATATATACAAATATTATGAAATACGATTGTTATATTAAATTGGAAGAAGTTTTGTATTAGGTTTAACTAGTCAATCTGTCTGGTCGGACCGAATGACATTGTATATAACTTATAATTATGTATAAATATATAATTAAATATAAATATGTAATTACTAATTATATAATTAGTAATTATGTATAGTTATATTGAAGTAATATCTTTACTTTTTTTGGAGCTCAGTAAAATAAAACATTATAGTAGTGCTCCACTTTTTTAAAACAAATTGAAGTGACTTGTCTGTTTCGCTTCTCAAGTTATTATGAATTAACTGAGTGGAAGAACCAAAACATTTACGGTTCAAAGCGGTACAACTCTTCATAGCATTGATTTATAACATATATATCATCAGATTGGTCAAAGTACTCATATAGTGGTATATGTGTTGAACCGATGGTTCACCGATAAAATTATATATATATATTATACTTAAATTAATGTTAAAAAACTAATAAAAAAAAGTAATAAACACCTTTATTTATACAAGTTGATAAAACAAAATAAACGTCTAAGTGGAAGATCATGTTTTAGACTTATAAATAAATGTACTGATTTTGTATTCGATTTTGAAAAGCAACATTTTGGTAAAGGACGCTACAAACAAAAATCAACAACATTAATTGATTTTGACTAGTATAAGTGTGTGAATTATATAATTATTATACAGTAATCAGTTCACCAGTTTTTACGGTTGAACAACTGGTATGATCCAATTTTATTGATAACTATGCTAGAAATGGTTAGGCGAGTTCCTATGAAATGGAGTCATGTACCTAAAACACATCTATTTACATATTTCTTTGTTTCTGTTGATGCGGAAGACACATGAAGAAAATATAATAGAGAAAATGACACTGAGAAATTAACGTGGTTCAGCAATTTGCCTACGTTCACGCTTGAAGAGCAACAATGATATTATCACTATGATAAAAGAGAATTACAAGTTTATTCAAGTGTTTCACCCACTTTCCAAAACTCAAGTACACCCAATATCACTCTCACTCAAGTATATCTTAAACACTAAAATATTCCTCACAATATTAGAACAAGAGAAGAAGAGAGAATATGCATTAAAGCTAGAATATTGGTGCGTCTTACAATGGCTTGGAGCATTCCTATTTATAGCCAAAGCCTTGAGGATTGTATGGCCAAAAACAAAGATGATTCACCACAACCTCTTCTTCTCATTGGCTACAAAAAAAGTTACACTATAGCCACTCATTTTACTTGGTCACAAGAAGGTTTCACCATAACCACTTCTTTTGCCATATCATTCTCTTTTTCTTTTAAGCCATTATTTAATAGTTTCAAAATCATTTGAAAATAAGCTAAACAAGAAGGCCATCGTGGGTAAAAATCTTAAAACAATTTAACCCAAAAAAATAACCCTGATGCATTGCGATAGTCTTGAGAAAACCAAAACAAAAACACCCAAAATTAAAAGATAATGCCTTTTTATATGGCTCATTGCGACCAATTCCAATTATTAAAAAAGAAAGATAATAAAGAAATGTTATTAGATAATTTTATTTGCATATTCCTCAACCGTCATAAAAAATCTCATCTATTTTTTGCACAACAAGGGAAAGAGAATTCATTAAGACAGCACAAGGGGTGCTAACCCAAAAAACAATCAGAAATTACCAATACAGTAATAAGGATCAACGATCCAGCAAGAGAAGGAAAGTAAACTATTGTCAGAAGTAAACTATTAAAATCAAGCATTGCTCCATTAGTAGCAGAATAATGGAAAAGACTTGCTATGATAGATAGAGATAAATTTGCATTTTGTCAATTACGACATTCAAAATGTTCACATAAAATTTCTAAAAGAGAAATGATTTTTATACAACCAGGACATCATATATTTGTATTTTTGAAATGCCTAAACGTAGACATATGTAAGAGTTGATTAAAAAGTAAGTAGATAATAGTTTATCTATCTTGAGATAATTTAATTACCATATAAATGTTCATATTACAATTTTAGTGCATATTTTTAATTACTTATAGTTTTGACGCAGTTTTGGGGGAGTCATAAATAATGATGCAAAAAAATCGTTAATGTAGTTGTCCTCTCATAACTCGTGTTTAACAATCTGGTGGCTCTAAGTCATGAGTCCATTGTCTTTTATTGTTTTTAATGCACTCGCGGGTTGTATTCTGAAGCTCCTCATGATTTTCGACATGCAACAAATGATTTAATGAATAATAATAATAATGTTTTTATTTGAATTTAAGCAAGCAAAAATGAACACTATTTTAAAAATTATTTTGACGATGTTGTTATAGAGTTCATGTCAGATAGATATGTTGGTCGATGTAAACATTCTGATGCAAGATGTAAATGATGAATTTGCGTTTCTCTTAACGTTAAGCGTGATATTTGAGAGATTAAAAAAATTAGTAAAACACATAGTTGCGTGTCTAAGATTGTTTCCAATATCACAACAAATTAAATTCATCATTCATTTCAGATTTTATTATTAATTTTGTGTATGGAGATTTGAGTATAAGAGTTAAGGTACTCGTGACAGAGATTGTTAGTTGTTTTGGCTATACAATGATGTATAGAAAGACATAAAGTGCAAAACAAATATCCTTGGCCCAAATTTATTGTGACTGAGAGGGATCATGCAATGAGTTACCACATTGAATCAACATTGTCTACTATTTTTCATCCGCTACAATTGTGAGATATCAAACATGTCATAATATTGTAGATGGTATGGAAGAACCTAGTAGATTCATTCTCGAGAGGGTGTTTCAGGCTTTCAAACCATGCATTGAACAATTTGCATAATACAAACCAATTCTGCAAGTGGATCAGACATTTTGACCAAGAAATATACTGAAACATTGCTAATAACTAGTTCACAAGATGAAAATAAACATGTATTTCTAATTGCCTTTGCCATTGTTGAAGGCAGTCAAATACTAAATTTATTGCGTCAAAAAATGCGAGGACATATGCTACCCCTAAACCAAACATATATACAATATTAGATAGGGAGACATATTTGTTAGATGAACTCTCAAGTGAGTGACAAGATGATCTGTTGCAATACTGCATACTCAGTTTATTATATTCGTCATCTTGCTAGTAATAAAAATGAGTATGTATTATTTATATTTGAAATTTATAAATAATTTATATATTGTGAAATTTATCAATAATTTATATATTGTGAAATTTAATAAATTTATATTTATTTTTTAGGTTATGAATTAATGCGGCCACAGTTTGAGCGAATATTTAATTTGTTTTTGCGTCAAAAGATTTGAGGGTTAAAGCATGGTTGGACCATATTCCAAAATAAAAATGGAGTCAAGCGTAAGACGAATGGAGATGGTACAACCACGTGACCATTAATCTTGAAGAATGCACTAATAACCTTCTCTAAGGATGTAGAGCTCTACGCTTGTAAGAGCAACATATTAATGGTTGAATGAATGATTTAGTTGCAACACTGAATTTTCTGTGTATTTTTATTATTTATTTATTTTAACAATGATTAATTTTAGATTAGACTAATCCGTAGTTGAGTATTAGTTTTTTTTTGTGATTTCCTATTTTGTGGTAAATTTTCATAATTTTATATGATGAAAAGTTTTTGAGCTGCTGTCGGACCCAAATTCGGCCAAATAACGTGTTTTTGAATTCCGTAACTCGGAATTGAATTCTGATTGCGCCATTGGCTTCGAAATATTATTTCGAGTCAAGATAGACATCAAGTTTGTCCAGAATGCATTTCTAATTATTTTTCACTCTGAATTCCGTGTTTGGAAGTTCTAACCGTAAACCGAAGTCGGGAGATTTTTAATATCCGACCGAGTATTAGCCGACAATAATCGAGCATGGTCTATTCACAAATGTTTCGTCAAAAGGTCACATCGCTTTCATGTAAGAGGCTTGCTTGTGGAACAAGCAAAAGTACATATCCTCTTACACAAAATCCCCTAAAGCACTCAACAAATCTTCTCACTCCACCACCATTAGACACATCACTTATGTTAGTCTAAACCTACTTACTTTCCATTAAATTTTCTGATTTGATGAGGGTGAGACTCTCATATAAATACATCACCTCATTCTCTCATTTTTATACTAAATTTCCTATACAAACTAAGGTAGTCTTTTATTTTCTCTTCTTCATCTTCTTCTCATACTTTATAGAAAGTTATGAGCTTTTATTATGTTATTCATAAATTAGAATTTATATTTGTTATTTAAGTATTTTATGAAGGCGTAACTAAAGGGGATGATAATAAAATCATATGAACCTTTATGTAGTTTTTGACTTTTGTAAATCTTGGAATTTCTTCCTTGTTCTTAGATGGAAAAACTATATCTTTGGACAAGGTTAGATGAGTTATTTGTTGGGAAATATTAGAAATTAT
>NC_032011.1:13347942-13348232 GCF_001865875.1 Lupinus angustifolius
CTTAGGATTTATTTTTATGACTATGAAATTAACACTTACTAACCCTTGAGATTTTTCCTAAAAAATTAGGAGGTGTTAAGAAGTTCATAAAAAATTGTTGTATTTATTTTAGTTTACTTACTTTAAAGTGGTAAGAATAACTAAAAGATATTTAGTGTAAAATATTAAATTAAGACTCATTCTTTTTCATGACTATGAAAATAACACTTACTAACCCTTCAGGTTTTTTCCTAAAAAATTAGGAGGTGTTAAGATGTTCATAAAAAATTGTTTTAGTAGTATACTTGAAA
>NC_032011.1:13348332-13397754 GCF_001865875.1 Lupinus angustifolius
GTAAAAATGTTTTACTTACAAAAAATAAGATTTATGAACTATCGGAAAAATGTAATGAAGTGAGAATACATGTCTAGAAATGTTCTGTCTAAGGAAAGACTTGGTATTTAAGGGTGTCTTTAGAACCAACTTCTCTTTCCTGGGAACTAACCTAGTGTATATCCACGAATTACGACATAATTTCGGTATAAGTTTTATTGAAAATCTTACTTTAAAAAGTGTTATTTGATTGTAAGACTTTCAATGACAAATGATGATTCAAGGATATTCAACCTTGAATCGGATGGACGGAAACAATTAAATTCATTTTAAATCGCAAGTTTTATCTTCACGTAAAAAGTTATTTCATAAATATAATTATTATCGTCAGTTAACTAATTAATGTTATTTTGGCGTAATGAGAGTTCGAGAGGAGATCGGATCAAGTAAGCTCACCTGCAAACAGAGAACCTAGCGACCCGACACACTCAGGTGAGGGATAATACATCATGACATAATGGTGTCCGAATATGACATCTGGATCTCCTAAACTATCTCAAAAGTTTGAAGTTATGCTTGTAAAATTAAGAAAACCCATACTTAATCAATTATTTTGCGTGCCTGGATTTTGTACGCATACTTTCTAAAGTTGTATGATTAGGATAGCTTAAAATATCAAGTATTGTGGTGGCTATCCATGAAGGAACACCACTCGAGAAACTAAAATGTATTGGGATCGAAAACAGCGGAGAGTTTCGATCCAGTAGCCCAAAAGGGCGAGGAAAATGGTCATGGTAACTGGACCACCTCGCCCGGGCGAGCCCGCCTCGCTTGGGTGAGGGAGAAAACATCATGACACAGTGGTGTCCGAATATGCATCCGGACCTCCAAATTCCCTCACAAGTTTGGAGTTGCCTTGGGTATTAAGAAAGCTTGTACTTAATCAATTGCCTGTTTGTTTGGATTAAGTACAACAATATTTCTTATACCAATTTATGTTATGTTTATATATGCAAATACCATGTTTACTCTTGAATTATAATTTTCGAATGATTATTATGGGAATGATATGTATGTGATAATTATTAAATTCAAGGTTTAAAAACATGTGATATAAATGAGAAATATTTTACTTAAGAAAAGTAATTAAAATGATAATCAAGCTCTTCTCACTTGAGCAAGACAGCTCTCGCCTGACCGAGAAGTGTCTATAGAAAACGAGTGTTTTAGCTCAGGTCGAGACAGCTCTCGCTTGAGCTAAAATAGGCACAAAGAGAACTGATTGTTTTCTCGCTTAAGCCACAAATGCCTCAAAAATGGATGTGCCCTCGCTTGAGCGAAAGGGTTCCATACAGACATAACTTCTTTTTAAGTCGTCTGAACGATAACTCTCATATATACAAGAGCCTAATGTCATGTTTGTCATCAAGAAGTTGTAAAGGTAACAACTATATAAAATTCTTGAAAGTAATAAAAGTAAGGAATTGCTTTGTTAAAGGCGAGGGCCAGAGGGCCCGTTTTTGGCGTTTTTGGCACCCGAGCGATCGTATTTCGCCCGGCCACGGACCAGACAAGTATTTTGACTAATTTTTGATGGATTTGTCGCTTGGGCGAGAATCATGAAGGGAATTGAGTCTATTTTAATGAGTTCGTCGCTTGAGTGACAATTTCTCACTTGAGCGAGAAACATACAACATTTTTGACTGTTTCTGATTGTTCGATTGCTTAGGAAATAACCCTAGCTTGGGTGTGAAGTGTATTTACACTTGAGAAAGACCATGACTCAGATGATTGAGTCTAGTGCCCAAAATTGACAAACTTATACAAGTACCTTTGTTCTTGCGCCTATTTAGGGCAATGTTTCCGACTGTGATGTCGTGATTAGGGCAATGCTCAAAAAGGATTACATGATACCATGCAGCGAGGTCGTCTGACCGTAAGAGGCTTGGCCATGTGGTCGTCCAGGATATTAAGCGATGGTTCGTAGTGGTAAGGATAGTATTCCTCTTTTACGTGATGACGTAAGATTGGGTCCCACATGAAGCATTCCTTTGGGAGATGTCTTAGGTTGACCCAATCATATAAAATAATGATTAAAAGATTTAATTAGCTAACCTTGGTTAGTGTGCATACTCATTATGGATAATGAAGTAGTGGAGAAGAAATTTACGAGAGATGAACGAGCCCCGAGATGTTGAGAGGGACGACGATGGCGGTGGTTCGTCAGCAAAGTCTTGAGGGTGAGTCTAGATGATACGAGTTCCTTGTATTCTAGGATGAGGTATTATGTTGGATCGGACAGTTCTCATAGCGCAAACTAGACGATATATGACAACCCCTCTTTGCAATCGGGATCAATGAGAGGGATGCCCAAAAAGTGTTTGATACGACACCGTCCTGAAATGGACAGCTCTTCGGAACAGATCGATCATATATCCTTGCGAGGAATAATTTTTGTGCGTTCAAATCGGCTTGTTATGGGACCTGTACTCTTGGTTATTTCCGAATAGTATATTGGGAGGATATTGGTGAAAGGATGGATGAAACAAGCATAACATTCATACATTGAGATTGTGGATTTTGATCCTCATAATTTGATATTATAACATCATTCATTATTGTGCATTTTTATATGTGATGTATATATTGTGTTTATTATGCGTGTATGTCTGGATGTGATATTCCGTGTAATTTCATGTCGTCAATGAGTAATATTCATTAGATGTCTTACTCCCTCTTCTTTCTGTTTGTCTTCGGATCACGTTTTGTTTAGATGGATCGTTCTATGAGGATTCAGAGTTACCGCTTCTCGATGTTCCAGGAGGGGGCATGGAGGATTGAGGGAGATCGGTACACCTACACAAGCCCTTGCGACTTAGATATGTGTAGGGTACTTTTTGATGTGCTGGATGTCTCAGCCTTTTGTTTAATTTCAGTTTGGGCGAATATTTCTTCCGCCTTGTATTTCGTACAAATATTTTCCGTTATTAAATGAAGTATGATTCAAAGTTATATTGAGTTATACTTTTTATCACCTTTAGGTAATGGTGTTTTTGATTTTCCGCATTTTATGTTACTTAAAGTGATGTTCCGAAAATGAAATGAATATAAGGAAATAAATTTTATATAGCATCATTATTAAAAAAATACCCATTTTTGAGCAAGATTTTTGGAGTAATTTTCGGGCGTTACATTAGTGAGCATCGAAATGAAGAGAGTAACATGATTAAGGCAAAACATACATATTGTGAAGAGTTGACAAAGGTGATGAAAGATTTGGTTCGTACTTTTGGGAGACTGATGCCTTTGAAGTGGAAGTTGTATCTATATCTGGTGGTCGCAATGTGAGAGAGTATACTGTGAAAGTAGCCTAAAATTAATGCAATTGTGGATAATTTCAATCATTAAGATTGCCATGTTCTCATGTCATTGCAACATGTATTTCATTGAACTTAGACTACATGCAATTTATCTCACCAATTTACCATCTAGATAATCTTCTAAAGGCATAAGAATATGAGTTTCAACCAATTGGTCATGAAGAATATTGGCATGATTAATTAGGTCCAACATTCATTCCTAATCCTATTATGTGTAGGAAAAAATCGGGAAGACCAAAAACTACACGCATTCAGAATGAGATTGATGAAATTCAATATGAACAAATTAAAAAATATGAATGATGTGGAACTAAGGGACATAAGAGTAAAACATGTTTATTTCAATCTAGAGAACCGAGTGAAAGTTCTATGCAACCCTCCTATAATCACTAGTTTATTAATTAATTCTTACTTTTATAATGTAATTCTATTGAAATGAAACATATTTAAATGATGCAATGTAATTCTATTCATATGAATATAAATGAGTAATATAATTTAAATTTAAATATTTATATAAATATACATTATAAACTCGATTAATATATATGAATGGTGTATTTAAAGATGAGCATATTACATACACTTATACCAACAAGACGTTAGTCTGGTGGTATAAGGCTCTGCTAGATTCTTAGAAAGATTAGAAGGTCAAAGGTTCAATTCGTGAGAGTGTCACTTGTTGGGATAGGTAACCACGGACTCGAAAGAGATCAGTTCCTTATCCAAAAAAAAGTAACGAACTACCTACTACAAAAAAGAAAAAAGATTACCTACACTTATACAAGAAAATAGATTCCAGAAGAATACAATACAAGCAGGTTGAACGATAGGAACCCACATGAATGAAGACTTTGAATGGTTGAAAATGCAATACAAGCATGCAGGCTATGTAAACCACGTAAATGGAGAGTTTCAATGCTGAAAAATGCAGTTGAATCCAGACTATGAATGTAGGCTATGTTAACATGTTTATATAGTAAACCCATTATATACATTGAGATTAATATGTTTATATAGTAATCTCATTACATATATGAACATTAAGATGTTTATATAGTAAACCCATAACATTAAGATGTTTATATTGTAAATCCATTATATATATTAAGATTATATAGTAACCCCTAATCTAATCATCTTAGAATTAAGTGGGGACGTGAGGATTATATAGTGAAGACCATTTTCAGGTTTCATATATAGGACAACACACTGCTTTGAATGGGACACTTCAATCATTAAATGAAGCCTTCAAATGAAGGTTTTAATGGGAGAAAACACACTGCCCTATACACGTTATTGAACATCTCTTAACACGCTTCAATGCAGCCTTTGAATGAACATAGTTGGTGTAAGCCGGGGCATTCCATGGCTTCAATGCATGGTTGGTGAAAAATAAAGGAGGTTTTGAATGAACACGAATGAGTCCACGACTTCAAGAGGAACTAGTGAGTAAAAGAACAAGCTCCTGTGTACTCGTGAATGAAAAAAACGAGGTCCCTTATACTCGTGAATCATGCAAATGAGTTCTCTTATAGTTAAGTTAGATTTTGGAAGAGAAGAAAATAAAAGAGAAGGCTTGTGACTCATCTCTAAGTTATTTAATGGCTCTCAAGCCTTTCATTTCCCTTTCTTCCCTTCCAAAATCTAACTCCCAAACTAATCTTTTTATACTTCATTATCTACATTTATACCACATATAGAAACAAAATATATAACTATCACTATGAACTATTTCCAGTTCCCTATTTTGCCCTTAACAATTTTTAATTTCGACAAAAAACATATAATCTGAAGTAACACAATAATCCTATATCTCACATTAAATTGAATATTATAATAAATATAACAAAAGTATATTCAATACAAAAAAATTTGATTCTATAAAATGATATATATATATATATATATAAAAATTGAATATTATCATAAAATAAGAATATGGATCGACATACACAAAATGTCTATCGACATACTAATAATGATAATCTAATAAATGTACCAATTGTTAAGTAGGTCAGAGTAGTAGTATATTGATTTAACCGATTATTCACTAAATAAATGACATATTGGTGAAGTTATATATAAATATATATTATGCTAAAAAAAATTGTATGTTAGGTAGCTCATTAGACGTTTCAATAATAACAATAGATCAAATGAATGTTAGTCCAATTTTTAAAGAAAAGAGATTTCATGAAAAATCATAAACAAAACAACATATTTTTTAGATGATTTATAATATAATATTATTGTGTGATTTCATTAATATCATCTATCCCATTTAATGAAAAGAAGGTATGGCTGTAAACATTGTTTGCCGCTTGATTCAGAGACCACAGTTTAACATTCCACTTGGAGTTTTCATAAATTTAACGTGTCCTGGTATGCATGGCTGGTGTGTCAACCGAGCATGTGTAAAGCATAAAAATACGTCCATGTGTTCAGGTTTAACAGTGACAAGTTTCATATTCTATGATTCTTATGCTAGAAAATGAAATAGTCATCAATGCACGGTTGTTGTTCTTTATGATTCTGGATCTTTCAGAAGATGAATTTTTATTTGAAGAGTGCTTATCCATGTAGCTCACATGATATGATTCTGGATCTATAAGAAAATGAGTTCTTATTTGAAGAGTGCGTATCCATGTTGCTCACATTAACCCATCAATTTGGATATTCAGTTACTAGATTTTTATTGCAACAACTCCAAAACCGATCTAAATATTTCCACTTCTTTTCTTATTTAACACTATCTAGTGTCATTATAATGGAAAATATATGTTAAAAGAAATATGTTATTATATGAAGTTTTATATTAAAATGGAGAAGATAAGTTGTTGTTCTATATTGGACTTAAGTTTATTGATGTAATGTGCACCAATTATAAGCGTTCAATGGGTCTCATGCCCATGTATTTAGTGCTTGTAGTTCTTAATCTCTAATAATATATTGCTAGTAAATTGACAAAAGTATACAAGCGTTGGTTGACTTCATGCAAGGTATGTGTTGTGTGTATACTTCTTATGGTGGAGTAATGGAGTGTGATAGTTCTTTTGAATTATAATTGTTAGATTAACAATATTGGTAAGGTTAAGGCTTTCCAAGGAAGCTTCATGGTTTAACTTGATTGGGTATTGAAGATGATGAATGTTGGTGAACTTTGGTGGAGATGTTCCATAATATCGAAAGGCGTCTCAGCAATGGAGATATGTGGTGTGTTCCGTTAGATGGCGATACGAGAAAATACACTACATGTTTGGAGAGCTAGGCTCCTGATAACATCATCAAGGATACTTGGAAAAAATTATATTGAAGGGGAGCAAACTCTTATATGAATGAACTGTTAAAGAGAACTAGACGTTAAGCAAGATAGAGTGAAATATTCATTAAGGTAGAGATTCTTGTAAAGATTTCCTAATGAGTGAGATATGAAGTCTCAAATTGTATAATATTGAAATTAATGAGAGAAACAATGTTATATATTGGACTAAAATCCCTTAATATAAAGCTTGTAGTTTTTATTTTCTAATAATATTTTATTAGTCACTCAACACTCACGAGAACATAAACACAATTGATCGAACTCTGTAAACAAATTCTCACATCTTCATTTTTTCTATTTATTTTATGTCCTTTATTTGATTGTTTGTAACCAATGCTACCTCACTTCCACTAAACCAACAACAAAACATTTTGAAAATTTGTTCATTTTTTTGTTGGCTTTTGCAACACCAACCACTCATAATAATTAATTCATCCTCTTGGTGTGTCATTGTGCAATAGCCACTCTTAATAATTAATTCATCCTCTTGGTGTGCCATTGTGCAATACTTCCTCAACGTTGTACCAAACCCCCTGCACTCATGTGTCCACACATCCCTAACTTGGAAAAATTCCTGCATGGAATCCATGCACATCACTTGATTTTAAAATTTTGTAGTAAAGTTCACCTAATTTTGCACCAGCATGAACCAAAGCTGTTTCCTAAGCAACATTAATTTCAATGGAACCGATGTTGATAAGGTCAATCATGATAAATGGGACCTTACAAATATAAGACAGCCCTTCATAATCATGGCCTCGAGGCATTGGTCTAACATTGTAACATCTAAATCCTAAGATAGACTAAAAAGTCAAATATTCGATTCCTGAGAACGACACGTGTTAGAAGAGTTTAATTTATTACTCATACGACAATAAAACATTCTTGATTATATAAAAAAGAAGGAATGACTGCTTAAACTTCAAACTGATGGAAAAGTTCATTGTGAGAAAAGGTTTATCCAACAAGGTGAGGTTTTTATAAACCAATATCATAACAAGGTGAGGTAGAATTAGGAAATAAAGTAGCTAACAACTATCACCATCATCTATAGTTTAATCACTTTAATGTCCCTCACAACCCTACTTTTAAATTTTTGCCAGATTGATACCTTGATCCTGAAGTGGTATAAGGTGAATATGCTATATAAGTGAAGGGAGCATTTCTACATTTTGTGCCATGAGTTATGATCGGTTGAAAAAAAATATTAAAGTTACAAATTTAGTTATTAAATACTTTTCTAACCATTCATATATCATGACACATGAAGTAACATAATATTGTGGGACAAAATGTAGTCTCATAAGTGAATGGGTTAATGATAATAGGTGTAAAACTTATAATCAACTATAATGAATATCTTGGCATGTAAAACTTTTTTTATCAGATTGTCATGTTGCAAGACTATCACATCATTAATGAACAATAGGCTTATAGATAAGGTGTGTGTATAAATTGAAGGAAAGACCCACAATTCTAGAGAAACTATGATTTACTACAGAATATTTTGCAAAATCTTTCATCATAATTTACACCATAAATGTCATAAGGCTACCCTTCTTAGCCATTAGTTTTCCCCATGGGGACATTCTTTGTAGAATAAAATTAACTTATAACAAAGGTGAAATCCAAGAACAAAAGATTAGTAATTTGAAATAACAAATCTAGCAAGTCCACATAAGAGACTATTGAGGAGAAGAGTTATTGGATTTGAATTTGAGCATTTCTCTCCTATATCTTTCTTTGTCTTCTAGTCCCTTCTCCTGATAAACCTGAATAAGAAGATTCACAAATATTGCATGAGAAAGTCTCTAGTTAAGTGACTGAAAAACATAATTTCAAACAGATATTGCTCACTGCAACAAATGTAGGCATTCTAATAGCTATAATATAAAACATTTTCTCTAACAAGCAAGATTTTGTAACAGACAAAACAACTAAGCCATTATTGCTCACTGCAACAAATGTAGCCATTGTTATAGTTATGGCCTTCTTAATATCAATACAATATAAAGATTTCTGGGCAACTGAATGTACAAATCAGAAAAGAAAAACTTTTTCGTGACCTAATACATATCCAGATTATCTTACCATATCAAATAATAGCTATAACTACAAATAAAATAAGCAACTAAGTCTGTATGCAGAAACAAGGTAACATTTAATAGAAAATATAATGTGCTCTGAATGCAATATTTCTTAGAAAACAACTTGAATGCGAAAAAAACTGAACATTCTACTGAATGAATAACATGTAAAAGGTTTCTTTACATTATATAGACTTAGTAGAGCTTTAGCCTTTAACTACCTTCCTAAAGTAGAGCTAAAAATAATACAAAAAAAATATGTCCTAATACACACAATTACATAATATTGTATTTGGACACTGCAACAACTAAGCCTTTATCCCACTGGGTGGGGTCGGCTATATGGATCGAATGATATCATAATGCTCGATCATAAATTATGTTCATTAACAAAGAATTGAGCTCTAAATCCTTCTTTATCATTTCCCCTATGGTTTTTCTTGGTCTCCCTCTTCCTCGAGGTATATCTTCCATTGATCTACTCTTCTTACAGGGGCTTCTACCGGTCTCCTCCATACATGTTTAAATCTACTGGTCTACCGAGTCTACCATCTTTTCTACAATAGAGTTACTCCAACTTTCTCTCTGATACATTCATTTCTAGTCCTGTCTTTTCTAGTGTCCACTCATCCAACACAACATTTTCGTCTCTTTTCTGGTGTACTCTTTCATCCAACGCAACATTCTCGTCTCATCTCTGCTACTGCTATTTGGACAGTAAAACTCACTGGACAGTAAAACTCACTGGACAGTATACTAGCCTGGAAACATATAGTCTCCCCATTTCATTCACACATCAACTTCATTAGGTATGTTAGAGACTAATATGTGAAGTATCAAAACAAAAAGGAATCAGCAATAGAACAAAACAAAAGCAAAATGACACTCATCATAGTTAAGAAGTGTGCATACGTACCTGTCTTTCTGCATCTGTCAGATTGTTCCACAGAAACCCAATCCTCTTACTAATTTCCCTCTCTTGTCCATTGAATGATGCCTTTAGCCTAGCATAATTCTCAGAAAAGAAGAAATTGTAACCACTCCTGTTTGACTTAGGCTGCGACGGATCTCGTAATGCCAATCTTGATCTCTTCCTGTTCTGAGAACTAGGCACCCTTTCAGTATAAGAACTCCATGACACATTTGCAGGATCATGATACAGGATACCCTTCAGCTGTTCAGAACCGAGATTCACTGTAACTACATATCCACCATCGAATTTACTATCAATTGTTCCAAGCACCACAGAACCAAGCTGTTGTACTGGACTAACTGCATATGAGAAAGAAAACCCTTATCACAGCTAGACATGCAAAGCATATAACTTGCATATATAGATTAGATGAAGATGAAGCTATAAGCTATGAAAGTGAAATTAAGGAAACAAATGCTGATAATTCGTTACAATAGTTCCATTTTCAAAAGAACAGAAGCAGATATTTATACTTCGAATATTATTCGCATAACACGAGAGAAACAATGAGAGGGAAGCTCTATTATATAGAGCTCAAGCACAACAAACTCAGTTGGCTTCTATTACAGGCTAGCTAAACTCACAAGATAGTTGACTTAGATTACAAGCTAATCACTAACTCTATTCTCTAATATCCCCCCCTGAAACCCAGGGTGGGTAGCCAAAGTATAAAAGTCAAAAACACTAAGTTTATCTCTAAAATAACAAAATCTAGTAGGAGAAAGGGCCTCGGTAAGGATGTTTTGTCCAGTTAAATATGCTTTGTCCTTTGATGAAGCACTGGATCATGGGCCAAAGCAACTTTGCCAAGGTTATCACAAAGGATGAGAGGAGCAGTGAAAGAATACTGAAGCTCAGAAAACAAAGACTTCATCCACAGAAACTCATGAGCCAGTAAGGCATGGCTTCTATATTCCGCTTCACTGTTGGATCTGGAGATTGTAGTTTGCTTCTTTGACCACCACGTGATTAGGTTAGGACCTAGAAGTACACACTAACTAAGCTCAACTAACATAGTTGACTTAGATTATAAGCTAATCAGTAACTCTATTCTCTATACAGAAAGATTGTTTTCCATACTTCTATTTTTATATCATATTCACATATTTCATAGATAAATGTGCTTGTAAGTTCTATCGTCAACTTGATTATTGTTGACAACAGAAGTATAGCTAAACTAATGATGGATATGTGGACGATGTTGTTGGTACAACAAGGACATAGGCAATTGTATATTTAGAACCTTTTCAATTATGTAACCTGTTGAAAAATGTAAGAACTGGACCAGATTAAGATCAGAGCTAAATATTATTGATGCAAACCACTATGAAATTATGAATACACTAGATTCTCTAGGTATTCGATAGACCTAGAACTCTCCCGATGCCAAAGGCCCAAGCTCTCTACAAATGACAAGATGTCCTTACCTTCTAACTCCTCTCTTATTTATAGGCAACATGCCTTATTTCTCTGATTATCCCAGCCCCAAACTAACTAACTCAATAACAGATTACTAATAGCATTCTAACTAATTGACTGGCAGGTTACCTAACATAAAATTAGGATGATTATTCTTAGTGTTGGGGTAATTAGGTTAGGGTATTGTATAATATCATAATCTCGTATTGTTAGCTAACATTCTATATTTTCCTATTTTACGATCTTCAACCTAAACTGTATAATTTCAACAGATTTTTAATTATTAAGCAAAAGTTCAGTATACATGTTTAGTATAAAAGTTCAGTATACATGTTTAGTATAAAAGTTCAGTATACATGTTTAGTATAAAAGTTCAGTATACATGTTTAGTATAAAAGTTCAGTATACATGTTTAGTATAAAAGTTCAGTATACATGTTTAGTATAAAAGTTCAGTATACATGTTTAGTATAAAAGTTCAGTATACATGTTTAGTATAAAAGTTCAGTATACATGTTTAGTATAAAAGTTCAGTATACATGTTTAGTATAAAAGTTCAGTATACATGTTTAGTTCGCACTCCAAAATTAATTTAGTGGGTGTACAGCGGAAAGAAGAAAAAAGAGAGAGAGGAATTAGTTATGAACCAGTAAAAAGTGAGAATCAGCTATAGAGGAGGTTAGACAGAGAGAGAGAGAGAGAGAGAGTCAGTTTGAGTATTTTGGGATTTTAGGCCATTGGAGGCTTGGGCTCTCAATTCTTGGAATTGAGAGAATTTATTTTACACTTAGCTGCATCATTTCCCTTTGTATATCTTATTATACTTTCAGGGTAATCCACTGTTAGTCTGTTATTATATTTTCAGGATAATCCACTGTCACTGTTTCTTAGGATGATTATTCCTATTATATTCTCAGATCACTCTATCACCATACTTGAGAATGCTTGTTTGAACTTCATTTGAGGATTGAAAAGGTTTTAAAATAGTCAAAATTGCAATATCAATCTTCACTAACTACATGATAAACAAATTTTCCATTTGGTCAACTTATAAATCACAAATGGTGTTACTTGAGTTATGGTTCTTTGGTAATATAGTCAAGCACAATAACTTCAGTTTCACATATGTAGTTTGCTTCAAGTCGGCACTCCAACAAAGATATCATTACGAGAAGCTAAAGATGCAATTTTAAGCAAAGACAAATATAGATGCAAGTTAATATATGAAGAATCAAAGGAGTAATCCAATCAGATTTGACAGCTCATTTGACTTACCCTGACCAGGTAAACCATTCATAGTGCCACCTTCCCCAATTGTTGCAGAGTAATTGATGAGGCTCCTATTCAAGGGATCTGTATATATGAAATAACTAATTGGTCAAAGGAAAATATCACAACGACATAAATAGAGGGGGGGATCATCTTTCCTCACCGGGGGTCAAGGAAGGAGGAACTTGCTTCCGAAAGTAATACACCTGCTCAAAGTGGTAAAGCAATGATAGATAGTATTTACGCACCATAAACGATGCGCTCGTTATGGTATCTCGAAAGTTAAAGACCATAACCACTTCCCTCCATTTACGATCTTCAATCACCTATATCAATTTTGGAAATAGCATAGGAGAAGCCTTTTAGAAACATGTATGAAAGAGAGGAATATATTCAACAAAACTTGTAAGATCACTGTGCTGCATCATACATAAATTGCAAACTCAAAACTCTAGAAACAGCATTAAATCTGCTGAAAGCATATACTTCCTTAACCTTCGCTGCTAGCTCAAGTCAATTGGCAACTTATCATGAAAAGAGGAAAAAATTAAAATAAATATGTTTTATGACATAAGAGAACTATAATTTTTAACAATTAGAAGAGAAATATGTATGAATACCTTCTCAAGACCACCTCGAGATGTTACTTCAAGGAAAAGGAGATATAGATCTAAAGGCTTTCCTCCTATAGTTGGAACCCTACATAAACAAAAGGGTAAATTAATGTCAATCTGTATGCTATTAACTTCATAGATAATTTACATTTCATATTCATACCATACTCATACACACACACAAAAAATCTAATAGATAAGCGAAAATAATAGGGTGTAATCCTATAAAATCAATAAGATGGCAGTACCAAATTTTGTAAAGCTAACAAATCTTTACAGATAAGACTTAAGACCAAGTCGACCATAATTTATTCAGGAGCTTAATTTAAAATGCCACCAAGTCCTTGAGGACTGCTTCATCCCAGAATCAAATCCTAGCCAAGCCTCTTTCGCTGTACTTTAGCCTGCCATCCCTCTTCCCATACCAACTCCTTTGTAAAAGTAAATCAGACACCATTGTATCTTTTGAAGTTGCTTGTGGATAGTTTATTTCCATCTCCAGAAGGGTCCACTCAGATCAAAGGATTCACTCATCTAACCAACTGATTTTAATATATTAAAAAAACTTGCGTAAATTTTAGACAAGATATGCATGGAGATCAATTTGGGGAGACATGCACCTTCCATGGTATAATTCCGCATTTTAATAGTTATACGTGTGATTAGTCTCTGGCACAGGAAAACAAGTAGGAGAGGCAACCAACCAACTTTCACCATAGCTTGAGGACCCTGGCTTTCTTTATCTTCACAGTGGTCGAGTTTATCAAACATTGGTTCCAGGATCGAGAATTGCTCAGGAAGGGATAACTAGAAAGGGATCAGATTACTAGAGTAAGATAGAACCAAATTCCTAAACTTAATTTTCTTGGACTAACATCAGAGTCCCATATCTTTATCATCATTCATTTTAATCTCAGAGAATCTTTTGACTGTAATATCTACCATACATCACCTATATGTCTAAACTCCATCCTATGCGGAAAAAGAAGAAAAGGAAAGGAAGAAAAAACTTTCAGGTGTGTTACTAATACTACAGTATTGCTATACAGAACACAGTATACTATATACCAAGCACGAGCATATCACTAAATATGTTAACACTGAGCACATAACCAAAGCTAATGCATAACAATTTTTTTATTAAATTTACCCAAAAGAAAACAAGAAAAAAAGAAAAATGGAAAATCAGAAAAAATCAGCAAATTATTAACTAAGGAACTCCTTCACAATAGAGAAAACCTTGCAAACCAAATTACACTGCCATCAAATAATCTAAAGGGGTAAAAGGTAGAAGTAGAAAGGCTGCTGCATACTAAAGTGTATGTCGCAGAAGGACCCGAGGAAACACAGCTATGAGAGAAACCGTAGTGGCGTTAGACAACATAATAAATCACTGCTACACAGCATGGCCAATTATAAATCCAATAAATATATAACTTATTATTCATCAACAAAATAGGATAATATATATTAAAAGTAATCACAATAATAATAAGATTCTGTGGTATGTGTATATGACTTTACCCCAATGTTTCATATCAATGTATAGTTCGTTAGAAATGACGAACTATGTACAAGTGTTATGTTAAAAATGCAAAATTATTCTGCAATTTAGTATGCAAAACAAATATATATTAAAAATACCATTAAAAAACAGTGACAAATCCAATCATGAAGGAAATTTTCCTTTTGTTACAAAAAACAATGACAAGGATATATTACTCGAATGTTATACTACTGGTCGAGGTTCCAATGGCATACCGGTGATCCCAAGGCTTACGCAAAAGGCCAGCCAGTGGATTAAAAAGTCCAAGGACCTTTTATCCTTGAAAGGAGACTATCCAACAAGTCTTTGAATGCCATGAGACCTCTATAGGAAGGTATGACCACCAAATCAGTCCACATTAGTCAAAGGGAGGGACTCGAAAGGCATGCACGCCATGCACACAAGGAGAGGATTCGAAAAACACGCATATGGGGAGCGCAAACTTTTACACGTATCTCTCTTCAACTAGATACACCAACCCACGTTTATAAGGGAGATTTCAACAACATAGCAAAGGTAACATAATAATGGGTGAAGCTATCGACCGTTCCGAATTCTCAATTGCTGATTTACACACTTTATTAACCAATAGTAATTTTGTAAAATAAATAACTAAAAGTATGATTAGTTAGTAAAGAGTGTATAAATTACTTAAATTATTTCCCTTATCTTCGGTGTAGCAACCATCTTGCTATCCCATTAAAGTGTTAGGTTCAACTTCTACACCCACTATCAGGGATTAACTAAAAGAGTTTAAATAGACAATTTTTAAGTATCAATAGCATGTTCTTGTAATAATATACCCAAACATCAAGCAAGTTTGGAAGGCTAAACTCCATGCGGAGTTATAGCATAAATCCATCTTCAACTCCATTTGCAACATTAAATTAACATAAAAGAAGCTTGGCATCCCACACATCTCTTAAATTTCAGCATATACACGCAATTTTCTCTCTCTACCAGTAGCCAAATAACTAAGCATGTGAGCAAAAATGAAAAGAAGACAGTGCCACATCTTATATAAACAAAATTAACCAAACCCATAAAAGCAAAAACAAAAAATATCAATAAAATTGACGAAAAGTAACCAAACCCACAAATGGAAAAACAAGTATTATGAGTAAAATTAACCAAACCCACAAAAGCAAAACCGACAATTATCAATAAAATAAACCCTTATTTTAGAAAAAAGGGTAATTGAAGAAAAATAAAATTAAAGTACATACATGAACAAGTTCTTATGAAAAAACGGTTTTTTTTAAAACACTTACTTAAATTTAGTTCCAAATGAGTTGTGAAAAGATTGAAGCTTTTCCAAGAAGAGGAATCCATCACGGACAAGATCATCGTACAGGACTGTAGGTGGAGGATAAGGGTTGTTGGTGAAATTCCCATTTTGTCCTTCACTCTGATTCTGAAAAAGCACAAGCTGTTTTGTAGAATCTTCTTCTGCAACAGTAGTTGTCATTTTATTTTTCTTCTTACTCTCCTCACCCCTGCTAAATACAATTTAGCTTATTGTGAATGTAATAATAAAACTATAAGTTAGAAAACTATTGTTTATGTATTGCATGTCATTTTCCATGAGTAAGAAATTGTATTAATTATTAGTATCATATAATTAAATATTCAATATCATATAATTAACACTCATTTCATTCCCTCAAATTTTCTATGTATATCAATTTAGTTAAAAAAAATATTAGTTGCAACTTACTCTTCACATTTTTTCTTTACAACTCACATTAATTCTTTCCCAATATATTAAGGTAACGAAATACTATTTTGTCTTTTTCACAATTTCAAAATGAAAGGACTCATTCTACTTAGAAAAATAAACTTTTTCTTTCTTCTTCGACCAACTCCCAATAAAATATTTTATTTTTTTAAGATTTTTGTGCTTATTATATTATTCTTCATTTTATCTATTCACTATTTCTAAAACACATAAAAGTAATTTATTGTACTTCTTTCTAACATAGTGTCACTCCCACCATTTATCTTTGTCAATAATCACTTAAATCTTATGTCATAAAGTAGTTCCTTTATGTCATTTGGAGATGATTTCGTACTTCAATTCGGCGGAGGAACTTTAGGGCACCTTGGGGCAATGCACCAGGTGTCGTAGGCAATCGAGTAGCTCTCGAAGCATGTGTACAAGCTAAACTCTTGGTATACTCAATTTCATCCTCAATTCTAAAATCATCTTTGCAAATCCTAAACAGAAGATATTAAGTTTCATGTCTAAAACAAAACATGACTAAGATGTGCAATTATAAGAATTGGAATCAAAATTGTTTGTATATAACTGGAGTATGCAATAATATTCTAACATTTTAAATTACATATAAATATGGTCATCAGGTTAAGAAATGAGAAGTGACATATTAATGTAAGTCACATTTTAATAGCATAAGAAGGATAACTACACAGTGCTACATGATAAATACAAAAAGCATTTTTACCTTAAGATTTTTTTCTTAAATAAGCATGTTGCTGCAAAAATTAAAACCATGCATTAGTAACACCAATATGTGAGTGAAAAAGTGTAAGAGTTTGGTAATAAAAATAAATACTACTTACTTACACTAAAGCCAGTCATGTTGTGCTTAAACTCTGGCTTTTGAACTCTTCAACACACCTCATAGAGTCATCATCTTCTTTCACTTCTTATGATAGAATAGTTACTATGAGGGATGAGAGATCATATAGATAGGTCTTACGTGCCTGTCCGTTTAGTTTGTGTCCGCAAAATATAAACAAAACACAAACATGACTGTTTTCCTATAACAGACAAATTTATTGTTTTGTCCATTTTAAACGGGTTAATGGGCATGCGGCCCCTAACGGGCCACAATTAAACAATAATCATATTTAGTTATTGTCACTGTAGTGCTGGACTTGTTTGTTGTTGTTTGTCTAGACTCTGGCATCATAGGTACATTTGCTACAGTACCAACCAGAATTGTTCTAATGTCTTGTTTCAGCAACTTTCTAGGACACCATTTCATGATTGAATACTTCTGATGCATCAATTTAATGACTGTGGTTATTAATGGGAGCACTTCTCCTCTTATCTGATTTGTGTTATTTTATGTGTCATGTGTTGTGATTGGCCAGAAAAATACTTAATAATTGAATTTTTAACTTAAATATATATTTTTTAACTAATCACAACTAATGGCACATGAAGTGCCACAAATTTTGGAACAATATGTGCTCCCACTACTAATATGCTCTCTCAAGCAAGGACAAAATCATTATAGCTATAAAAATAGCTTTCATAACTTGTTGGAGCCTACTTAGTCCAATGGAAATCCTCACCAGAAAAGCAGGCTAGTGTAAGTGACATAATGACCTAATAATAGAACAAAAAGGATGTCATGTTCATATTTTCTCAAACAATGCAGAACATGGGCATTGCCTAATTTGACATCTCTACTTATTCGGTATGTGAATAAGTAAAAACAAATGGCGTGCACATTTAATTTATAGGAATTGAATAGTACTAATAATGAATCTTCTACCTATCTCTTGTAAAAGAAAATAAATATAGCTTGAATGACAAATAAAAAATTATATTCCTATTATCTATATGGAATATGTTTCATACCAGTTTGAGGAGACATTATGATTGGCCAAATCTGATGAGATCGCAGTCAAATGTGGTAGAAGAACCAGTTCATGCAATTGTGGATCATATTCAAATAGTCGACCAAGTCAGATAAAGGATCGAGTTGACTGGACAACGCCTAGTCAGCAATATGTGGGGTGAATGTATGATATTTCTCTTGTATTTTGGTTAGCACCTCTTATGCTTCTTTAATAAAAAATATGGCTAACATGTTGCCTGATAATGCAGATCTACGTACTACGTCGATTTGTACATCCTCCTGCCATGCGGCTAGGACAGATCTAACATACAACTACAACAACTGGAAAAGGCAACATGACAACTACTCTGGGTAAAGCATCGTGCCAGCTTGAGTACGAGCGTAATGGAGCCACCCGACATGGATAAAGTATCCCCTCTTGTTTTAAGCAAGCCTATCTAGTAAACAACATTTATAAAAGAATATTTCATGTCTTCAAAGGAGACCCCTTATAAGGAAATTAACATCTAATACTCACACTTGTAATATTGTATCTTATTCTTTGTATACATATTCATATATTAATTTGAATGTTGGAATATCTTTTCATATATTCACTCCGGCGCTCACAGAAAACACTCAGACAAATTTCAATGCTCCAGCCTAGGAACCTCCATGCCAAATAATAGAATGTAAAGCTAAGTACAATTTAAAAATATAAGCACAAATAAGTATTGAATTGGTAATGTAAAATAGAGAGCATAACAACACCGGTAAGGAAAAAACAAGTGGAAAAATAGAGAGCAACCCTTACTTCGATAAGCCACAACACTCTGATATCAGTTATGTAAGGAAGGAAAATTTCTACAATCGTTAACAACAACAACAAAATACCATAAATAACTATATAAAAAATCACCTAACAACCTAATCACTAAAAGATATGACCTATATCCTAATTTTTAATCAAAAGAAGATAGATTACCCAATTTGATTCTTAAAGATTTTCTACTATGCTACTTTCATTCCCAAAAGAGTAAGAAACCAAATTAGTACTCAAAAATCAGAATTATTAGTCAAAATAGTTCATTGTAGACGTCGTAAAAAATAACTAATTTAATCATTGTTTAATTTTTATGAGAATCATTTTGAATTTTTTCAATCTCATTGAATTGATACAAATAAAATTTTGAAGGAACAAAATAGATTACTACTTGTAAGTCCAAAGGCATACGAGAGACTTTCATCCTCTACACCCATGAATCCAGCCACTATCATTCCCAAAATGCATGTATTGCTTTCAAACACAAAAACACTTCAACCTCAATAAATCTATAAAGAGCCATACAGATAGGAGTATTAAATACGATATGTCAATATGCATATTCCTGACGGATATAAAGAAATATATATACAATATGATTGATATACACATATAAAATTAATAAAAAATACTTTGAATGTGTTAAAGATAAATATCAATGAAGTATTAGATAGTATTAGCATCGGATACATCTGGAAGACCATTATGTCACAAAGGATTTTGAAGTATTTGGTACTGAAGAGGTAAGAAGAAGTTGTATAGAGAAGAAAACGCCAGAGTCAGAGAATTGATTATTTATCAATTCAGTTAATAGGAAGCATAAGGAATCCCACAAAATTTGTAGCAATCTATGATAATCACATAATTATAGCAATCACGCTTTTTTTAATTAATTATTTCCAATTAGAGTGTTTTATTCCTTGCTTGTTTTACTAATATTGATTTGATTTCTTGTTAACCATCATCAAATTTTTAATCCAATTTATTCCTTTTCTATAGTAATTAACATTTTCCTTTTTTCTCCTTTATATAGTAGGTGATAATATGTAAAATATTTTTTACCTAAAACTCTTGCCAATTTGGTCCTTAAGTTACCTTAATCACAAAATATTTAGGAAAAAAGGAATGAGAGATCATAAAAAACAAACAACACGTTGATTTAGTGGGGTAGGACCTACTAGATTTCATAATGAGTAAAAAGGATAAAGATTCAATTCCTGATAGCGACATTGGTTGGAGGGGCAGTCATGCATCCTAAAAAGATTAATTCCTTACCTAAAAAATGTAAAAATATTCTTGATAGTACAAAAAAGCATATCAACTCTCCAGAAAAGAATAGACCAAGTTGGGTAGAGGATTTTGGAGGAAGAAGTCCATTAACTACAACTCCAGTGACAAGTTCCAGCTATTGGAAATTGAACTCATGAGATAAAGGAGAAAATATATTGAATTTTATTGATTGTAAAAGAGAGATGTACACTGTATATTTATACAAGAGTGTTAACTTGAAGAATAAGCTAACTAACTTAACTAACTATAGCTTAACAAACTAAAACATATTTATCACATGTCAAATTAAAAAAGGCTCTGCTGAAATCCTTTCTTCTAGAAGAAAAATGCACATGCTCATATCAAAGGAAACAATGCCAATGGATTTGCCAAGGAACAAATTATGTCTGCACCAATTGATGCAGACTTGATGCGCCAATCAGGCATCACTGATGCGCCAACCTGCATAACTGTCTCGGTCAGAAACTCTTCTGATGCGCCAATGCATGTCTGATGCGCCAAGGCCTGTCTCGGATAAGCTCAGCATGATGCACCAAGTCCTGGAATCCTGATTCGGTCAAGATAAATGTTGGTGCGTATGACCGATGTGGTGACACGGTCACGATGTCCAGCCACCTCGGTCAGAATTAAAAACTGGCTTGGCCATGACTCGAGCAGTGGCACGGTCATGATGCCCATCTGCCTCGGTCATGGCATGAAACTTGACACGGTCAAAAGTAGGCGTTGGTTGATGATGTACGGTCAGTCTAGGCACAATGAGACACGGTCAGATATGGGCATGAAGATCTTGGCTTAATCAATTGGCAAGGCAAGTAATATGATCAAAGGTATTAATACTTCATTACCCCCCTCAAGCTGGAGAGTATATATTAGAAACTCCCAGCTTGGAAAGTAAAAAGGAGAAAGATGATGGTTCTAATGCCTTGGTGAGAAGATCAACAACTTGATCATTTGTTTTAATAGGAAGCAAAAGGAATAGTTTTTGTTGTAGATATTGACGAACAACATGACAATCTATTTCAATGTGCTTGGTCCTTTCATGAAAAACGGGGTTAGCAGCAATGTACCTAGCTGAATTATTATCACAAAAAAGAAGAGAGGGTTGTTTGAAAGAAACGTCAAAATCACCAAGTAAATAAGTTAGCCATTTAATCTCACAAGAGGCAATGGCAAGAGCACGATACTTTGCCTCAGAGGAGGATCTAGAAACAGTGTTCCGTTTCTTAGATTTCCATGAAAACAAGGAGTTGCCTAAGAACATACAAAAGCCTGAGATAGATTTCCTTGTATCTGGGCATGTGGCCCAATCAAAGTCACTATACCCTTTTAGGTGTAATGCGGATTGAGTAGGATAAATGAGTCCTTGGCCAGGAGAACCTTTGATATATCTAAGGACCCTTGTCATGGCCTTATAATGATTCATAGTAGGATTGACCATAAATTGGCTTCGTTGTTGAATTGCAAAACTTAGATCAGGTCTAGTGTTTGTAAGATAAAGAAGTGTCTAGTGTTTGTAAGATAAAGAAGTCTACCAATGATTTGTCTATAAAATTCTGGTTCATGATAAAGGGAGCTATCATTTTGATGTAAGTGAGGATGTTTAGTCATAGGTGTTGGAAAAGGTTTAGAAAGCAAAAAACCAGTGTCAGATAAAAAATCTAAAGCATACTTTCTTTGTTTTAGAGATATACCTTGGTCAGAGTGGATGACTTCAAGTCCAAGAAAGTACCTAAGTGAACCCAGATCCTTGATTCTGAATTTGTTGTTCAAGTTCTATTTTACTTTTGTAATCTCAATAATATCATTGCCAACAAGTATTAAATCATCAACATATATCAATAAAGCAGTAAATTTAGAATTGTGATGTTTAGTAAATAGGGAATGATCATGGCTGGATTGTTTGTAACCCAATTGAATGAGGAAGGATGAGAGTTTTGCAAACCATTGTCTGCTGGCCTATTTTAAACCATAGAGAGATTTGTTGAGTTTGCAAACTTGGTTAGGGATAGAACAAACTACCCCTTGAGGCAGAGTCATATAGACTTCTTCATCAAGGTCTCCATGGAGAAAGGCATTGTTGACATCTAATTGGTATAATGCCCAGCCTTGGCAAGCAGCAATGGCAATGAGGAGCCTAACAGTGGTGAGCTTTACCACTGGAGCAAAAGTATCAAAATAATCTAACCCTTCGGTTTGAGTATAGCCCTTAGCCACTAGCCTAGCTTTGTGTCTCTCTATGCTGCCATCAGAATTGTACTTAAGTTTGAACACCCATTTGTAGCCAATGGTGTGTTTGTTTGGAGGAAGGGTCATCACGGTCCATGTGCTGTTTTGTTCAAGGGCAATGAGTTCATTTTTCATAGCCTGTATCCAATGGATGGATTTAATTGCTTGTTTATATGTTTTTGGTTTGTCATGTGTGATGATGGAGAGGGAATTATGAAGGTGGGTGGTAGGTATAGATGCATAGCATAAGACAGTGTGGAGGGGATGCTTTATAGAGGAATTAGGGGTTATAGGTGATGAGATTAAGAGGTTGCAATGAAAATCTCGTAAATAAGTTGAAGGATGGGAAATTCTCTGAGATCTTCTGGTTGGATAAGGGGGTTGAGTAGGAGAGGATTGAGGCTCATGTATGTGGTCAAGGTTAGGGGAGTGTGTAATCTGTGGAATTGTTAGGGATGGATGAGGGGGATCTAGGTTTGATGGACAAGTATCAAATAAGGTAGGAAATGAGGTAGCATTAGAGTGTGTAGTATCAGTGGAATCAGGGTTAGAGGCAGGCTGGTAGGGGAAAACATTTTCATAAAGGACCACATTTCGAGAGATTTATATCTCTCTGATTTTGAGGTCTAAGAGAACAAAGCCTTTTGTTCCATTTCTGTGGCCAAGAAATACAGATCTTCTGGCTCTAGGATCCAACTTGGATCTGTTATTGGTTAAGGTGGATGCAAAACCAAGACAACCAAAAACTTTAAGATGTTGCAGATTAGGCAATTTGTTATTAAGGACTTCAAAGGGAGATTACATATTAAGGACAGAACTTAGCAGTCTATTGATAAGGTAGATGGCATGACTCACAACATATCCCCAAAAACAATTAGGGAGGTAGGATTGAAAGAGTAATGATCTAGCTACATTGAGTATATGCCTATGCTTTCTTTCTACAACAAAATTATGTTGTGGAGTCTCAACACAAGAGGTCTGGTGAATGATACCTTCTTGACCATAAAAGTTGGACATGTTGAACTCACTGCCATTATCAGATCTAATAACTTTGATCCTTCTATCATATTGAACAAGAATAAGTTTAGTGAATTCTTGGATTAGTTTTCTAGTTTCACTTTTAGACACCATAAGATAAATCCAAGTATGTCTTGTGTGGTCATCAACAATGGTTAGGAAGTATTTGTGGCCATGAATAGAGGGTATGCCAATAGGACCCCAAATATCCATGTGGACAAATTCAAAGGGGTGATTAGTTGTGGAATCACTTATAGGGAAGGGCAATCTAGATTGTTTGGCTAAGTGGAAATAATCACAAATCCTTTTTGAACCATATTTGATATAAGGGTTACATGTATGCATATGTTCCAAAACAACATGAGAGAGATGGCCTAATATAAAATGCCACAAATCAAAATTGGAAGTGGTGTGATTGTGTAATGTAACATGTCCTTTGAGGATGTACAGATGATTATAGGCTTCAACATGACCAATCTTCTTCAAGGAAGTCATATCCTGAATAAAGCAAGAAGATTTATCAAAAACGAGCTTGCACTGGAGAGAGCAAGCAAGTTTATGAATAGATATTAAGTTGTATTTGAAATTTGGCATATAAAGCACATTATTCAGGATAAGATTCTCAGACAAGGTTACAGTTCCTTTGAAATTAGTAGTAATGGCAGAGTTGTTAGGCAATTTGATAGTAATAGGTTTAATCGCATGATAACATGTGAAGTTAGACAAATTATTCGTAATATGGTAAGTAGCCCCTGAATCTAGTAGCCAAGAGTTGATATCAAGGGACATACCTGATGTGAGATGTTTCTCACATGCTGCATCATCCATGCCAACCAGGTTAATATTGTGCTCTGGATTGAAGGCTAATGTTCCTTGGTGAGCATGATTGTGTTTGGATTGAGTAGAGGCCTCTGACTCAGGATTAGGTGTATCTTGTGATTCAAGGTTGTTGACTGATCCTGTGGGATTTCTTGGTTTGAATTTGAAGTTGGGTGGGAAACCATGCTTGAAGTAGCAAGTTTCAATTGTGTGCCTTTCTCTTCCACAAAAAGTGCATATTTTGTTGTTGTTCTGTCCACCACATCCTCTTCCAATGGACCTCGTATTGCTATTGAATTGGCTCCTTCCTTCTCTGCTCTTATTTGTTGTGAAACTTTTGTTAGATTGTGGTCTCCAATTCTGTCTGGAGTTGACATTGTTGATGGAAACTTTCTCATTGTGGATTGTTCCATCAGGTGGTCTTTCTTGTTGAGCAACTAGTGCAAAGGCTTTGTTTATGGTGGGTAATGGATCCATTAGCAATATTTGAAACCTGGCGGTATTGTATTGATCCCCCAATCCTTTGAGGAAGCAGATAACATATTTTGTTTCCATATATATCTTGAAAGTTTTCAAGAATTCACATCTACATTTGTTTTGACAAGTGCAAACTAGAAAAGGTCTAAGAGAATCAAGGGCATCCCATACTGTCTTCATATCAGTGAAGAATTGAGAGACATCTTTGTCTCCTTGCTTCATGGAATGCATTTCTTGAAGTAAATCAGACATTCTAAAATGATCACCTTTCGAAAATCTCTCCTTAAGATCATCCCAAAGCTCTTGAGCATTATCTATGTATACTATGCTTTGAGAAATGCTTGGGTTGAGGGATCTTGTGATCCAAGAAATGACTATAGTATTACATCTTTCCCATGCATCATAACTTGGATCATACTGTTTTGGCACTCTTATGCTCCATTGACAAATTTGAATGTGTTCTTTGAGAGCAAGGCTCTCTTCATTGATCTGGACCATGATTGATAATTGTTGCTATCCAATGGAGGTGATACAAGTATAGCTCATGGACTCTCACCTGGATGCAAGTAGTAGGAATTTTGTGTTTGATCAACTTGTTGATACAGTGATTGGTGAACTTCATCAGACTCTGCGTTATCCATGGCAGAATTGAAAATTGAATCAAGAAAATCAAGAATTTTGAAGAAGAAGAAGAAGAAATGGATTTGCAGCAGAGCTCTCAATATGAGAGCTCTGATACCATATTGGAAATTGAACTCATGAGATAAAGGAGAAAATATATTGAATTTTATTGATTGTAAAAGAGAGATGTACACTGTATATTTATACAAGAGTGTTAACTTGAAGAATAAGCTAACTAACTTAACTAACTATAGCTTAACAAACTAAAACATATTTATCACATGTCAAATTAAAAAAGGCTCTGCTGAAATCCTTTCTTCTAGAAGAAAAATGCACATGCTCATATCAAAGGAAACAATGCCAATGGATTTGCCAAGGAACAAATTATGTCTGCACCAATTGATGCAGACTTGATGCGCCAATCAGGCATCACTGATGCGCCAACCTGCATAACTGTCTCGGTCAGAAACTCTTCTGATGCGCCAATGCATGTCTGATGCGCCAAGGCCTGTCTCGGATAAGCTCAGCATGATGCACCAAGTCCTGGAATCCTGATTCGGTCAAGATAAATGTTGGTGCGTATGACCGATGTGGTGACACGGTCACGATGTCCAGCCACCTCGGTCAGAATTAAAAACTGGCTTGGCCATGACTCGAGCAGTGGCACGGTCACGATGCCCAGTTGCCTCGGTCATGGCATGAAACTTGACACGGTCAAAAGTATGCGCTGGTTGATGATGTATGATTAGGCTAGGCACAATGAGACACGGTCAGATATGGGCATGAAGATCTTGGCTTAATCAATTGGCAAGGCAAGTAATATGATCAAAGGTATTAATACTTCATTACCAGCCTTAGGTGGCTTACAAATATACCTTCTAGGAGATTAAAAAAAGCTATAGACAAAAAGATTATAAAAAAAACATTGCATCGTGTTGTTATATTTTGCTCTTAAGGTTATATTTCTTCTTCAGTTATCTGTCTTGAAATACCAGAAAAATGTAATCTCATTTGTTTTATAATTTAAACCAATGTGCGAAATCCATTAGAGAATGATGAAGAATCTCATCTATACAAAAAAATGAAAGCACTACACAAAATTCACTTTTCAAAGCATATGCCCAACATCTCCTAGTAAATGAGATTAAGAAGTGTTATTTTATTAAACAAAGTAAATAAGATGTGCTATAGTAAAATGATTCACATGATACACCTTAATACTTACTATGTATTAATATTAATTATAAAGATATAACTAAAAATATTAATTATAAAGATTAAGATTTCATTGACATTTAAGTTCACACAACAATCGATTGTGTCCCAAATTCTTCAGCCAAAGACATCTATAATCCTATATTATTCGACATCATGTAAACTAGATCACAAGGCCTTTAGGCTATTAGTATTAAGACTATTAACTATTACATATAAAGATGAGGATCGAAAAGTAATTTTCTTCTACACGTCTATCTACATAATATAGTTCAACAATAAATATGATATTAACAATAGTTTCATTTTTTTTACTCTGTAGAGAAAAATATCTGAATCCATTCCTTCTCCATTATATAATTAACTAGTAAGTTTGATTGGCAATATGTGCACAATCAAATATGTGCAAGATCATATAACCCCTTGCCAACAATAAAAAAAATCATATGACCCCTTCTTCAGATTATTAATTTCTCAAATACATAATGCTAGGACATGATCACTACATAGTGGAGTATTGAACTTAAAACAAAACACAAGAAACAGCATAATAAAATTGGGCAGAGAGTCCAATATTCAAATATGAAGAAATAACAAAATTTGATAATTTTAAATATTATTTTATTAAAGAATAATTAAAATCTAGATTATTAAAAAATTATTTGTATCATATGTAAGTATATATGTATTGGACTGTACTAGAGTGGACGTATGATATAACTCAAGATCTAAAGGAAGACTTATTTTCCAATTAATTTGGCAGCTTCCAATATTCAAATATGAAGAAATAACAAAATTTGATAATTTTAAATATTATTTTATTAAAGAATAATTAAAGTCTAGATTATTAAAAAAATTATTTGTATCATGTGTAAGTATATCTGTATTGGACAGTACTAAAAAGGACCTATAATATAACTCAAGATCTAGAAGGAAGACTTATTTTCCAATTAATTTGGCAGCTTCCACCAAACCAAACTGCTATCCTCAACATGAAAGAACCAAAATAGCTTCAAAGAAACATACATTACATTAAATTGCAAAGTAGCAAAGTAGCAATTCATTTAAGTAAAGGAATGAAATATATATATAATGGAACATAATAATCAACCAAAGAAGCTAGGATCATAGCCATTGCTAGTGGTAGCTAAGATATAATAAGCAACTATGTGACCAATTGAACCCCAAGCCAAGACATCAACAATGTTAAACCCAACAGGATCATTTGATTTAAGAAGACTAACATACTCCTTTGCACGTTTATCACCAGCCTCAAAGTGTGTTAACCCATTCTGTTCAGGTAAACCTTGTTTTGCAACATTCTCTCTTTGGAAGTTGAAGAACACAAACCTACCCAAGAATAGTGATAGGCCAGTGCTGAGGCTTATGACCAACGAAGGGTTGAGTTGTGCTTTCACAACACCACCCCTTGTGACCCTTTTGTTTGTGGGGTTGAAGGTGGTAACTTTGGTGGAACCTGTGAGGGGTTTGAGGCCTAGGAAGGAAACATTTGATGGCTTCAAATGATGGTGTTTTTGGATGGAAGGTGATAAAGCAAGAGATGATAACATTGATGTGGATGAGGTTGCCATGTTTGGTTTTGTTGTTGTTGTTGATGTCTATAATTGTGGAATTGAGAATGGAGAAAAAAAGGATGATATGCTATGTAAAGGGGTGGTGGAAGAGATAGATAAGAATAAGATGCAATGTTATTGTGAACCATGGAATTAAGATTTAGTTGATGAGTTGGGTTGGTTCTATTGGTTGGTTTTGGATATAACAGATTTTTATCTTGGGAGAACCATTATTTCTTGCTTTCTCTATAATGATTTTAGGTTGGAATTTAAATAAAAGATTGAGTGAATTATTGAAAGGGCTAAATTGCACGTTAGGTAGAGTTTTTTTTCTTCCTATAATCAAGTTATATTGTTAAGAATTAGAATAGGGAATATTTCTCCCAACAAATATTGCTTCCAATAATTAATTACATTTTAACTTTATATTATTAAATCAATATTCTATTGATACTTAGATAGAGTTTACTCTTTTATATTATATATATGAAAGAAATAGGATACCATACATAAATTTTTAAATTTTAAATTATTTTTAAATAAAATAATTCTAAAAAATATCAAATTCTTCATTTAGGTACAAGGGAATCTCATCCCACGTGTTAAGCTGATAAAATGTTTGGCAGGTAAGAAATTATGTAGGATTCTCTTTAATACTTTAAAAAATAAAATAAAATACAACTTTTAATAACATGTTTATTATTTTAATTACAAAAAAGTTACATTTTGACATTAAAAATAAATGAAGAAACATATCTCATCTTGTTGATGAGAAAGTGGATTCATCCAACATAATAAATAGATGGAGATCCTCTCAAGTGCTAGAAAATTGCGACATGTAAGAAATTATTTTTTCAATAGCTATAATTTAAATTATTTTTAAATAACAAATTTTAAAAATAAATAAAATTTGTTCTCTTCTTAATCTAGTACTAGAGAGGAGCCCAACCCATAATAAATAACTACTGCATAACTTGGCCAGTTATAAATCAAATAAATATGTAGCATATTTTTCATTGGCAAACATAGGATAATATATATAAAAATAATCACAATAATAATAAGATTTTGTGATATATATATACACACACGCGGCTGTACCCCAAAGTTCGAGCATATTCCATATTAATGTGTTTTTCATGTTAGAAACGGCATAGTAGGTAAAATTCTATATAAATCCAGCTACTATTCATTTACAAAATATGGATATGTAAATATTTTATAATGTATTTCTCCTTTGAATATTATATTAATATTTATTTAATCTATTCTCTTTATTGAGAAATCACATGAGATATATTTCTATCATCTTTTATATAAAATGAGTTATCTTAACTTTTTCACTAATACATTCATTCCTAAACATATAGTATGAGGTGTTCACTTATTCAATGAACATTTTGATATATGCTATATTCAGTTTCACTTATTGAATACAAAATTTTCATCTCTATCCCATTCACTTTATTCTCTTATTGATCTATTATACCAAATATTCACTTCACCTAAGATTGTTGATATTCTAACTATACGGTAAAACCTCCCATTAAGCTTAAATGACATATTTCTATATACCACTTAATTTATTTTGTCATTTCATCTATTCTACTTGAATATTATAATTTACATTTTCCTCAATTTTTCTATCATAAGACTAACCTGAGATACTTGAATACAATGACTTGTAGTATAATATGATTTCCAATCTTTAATTCTGAGTTTGTTCATCTCTTGCTAAACTTATGTTCCATATATTTCATCTTACTTTGACTTATACAAAAGTCATATACTTCTAAACTTTATCTACATATTTCTAAATTCAAATTCAATTTTTCTTTCAATTCTCCAACTAGAACGATATTATTTACAACAAAAAAAAAAAGCATACATTATGATATCATTCTTCCACATACGGAATAAGCATATACAATACCAATCTAAATATGTAAAATATACATTCAAGAAAAAGAAACTACCAATTACACTCATAAAATTACGTTTGAAGATACACACGTTCAATAAAATGTTTAGTTTTGCCTTGAACGGAATAAAATTCAAGTTAATTGACCTTCAGCAAACTCATTTGACTAAATCATATTTAATATTTGATTGAAATGGTGGAAACACTTGGCCTTCA
This sequence comes from Lupinus angustifolius, assembly GCF_001865875.1. Lineage (NCBI taxonomy): Eukaryota > Viridiplantae > Streptophyta > Magnoliopsida > Fabales > Fabaceae > Lupinus > Lupinus angustifolius. The sequence continues at coordinate 13,378,716 of NC_032011.1, forward strand.
TTTGGAAGGGAAGAAATAGTAGAGAAAGAGATTGAGATGAGAGAAGTTGAGGAGAAATGACATTTTTCTCTCTCATTTGGTTTAGGAGGTTTAGGAGAGAGTTTGAGGGGAGAGAGAAAAAAAGGAGAGGTTCCACAAAATCTCTTTCTCCTCCCAAGTAAAGAGAAAATTAGAGGGGAAGAGGAATCCAAATCTATTGTCTCAAACCATATCCTGCACCAATAATATTCAAACAAAAAACAAAAAATAATGAACATTTAATTTTTCAAGTTGACAGGAAATATTTTCATGAATATTCGGCATGATTTGAAACATAATTTGTGATAACAAATCCTTATTCAGAGAAGATTGGGGGAGAAAAATCACTTCTTTATCTTATTTTTCTATACAACCAAACGACACTAAAATCCATTCTATTTTCTCTCTTTTCACTTTTTTTCTCACATTTCTCTCTTCTTATTTTCTTCTCCCGATCGAACCAAGCATTACATATGCAAGATAGTAGGATAGATTTGATAGTTTTTGTGAATAGGTGAGTGAATAATACATTTACGGTTAGTTTGAGAGTTAGATTTTGGAGGGGAAGAAAGGGAAATGGAAGGCTCAAGAGTCACCTCACAAGTGTATTTCATGGCTCCCAAGCCTTCCATTTCCTTTCTTTCCCCTCCAAAATCCAATTCCCAAACTAACCCGTAGGAGTTTGCAGAAATAGCAGGTGGCATTGATTGATACAAGACTGTAATTCTATCCAAGGCCCGTAACTGCTCCAAACAACAATATGTCAAGGTTTTAGAAATCACGAGAACTACATCATGACCACAAGGCCGCATTGACCAGAAATGTCTAAAATGTCAAGGTTTTTAAAGTTTCCATTTAAAAAGTTAGGTCTACCACGGGTACTGCATGTTTTCCAGATTTAGCAGGTAAGTATCCTTTTTAATTTATTTGTAATTTGGCACTTCACATCTTTGTGGAAGAGCAGAAAGCTGAAATGAAATTGAAGTACAGAATACACTTGGATTAAGGACTGCTTTTAATAGAATTCTAACTCTACTTCTTTCTGTTGTGCTTCTTTTACAGAAAGGTTAGAGAATGTTAATCTGTAACTAACACTCAACAAATACAGCATAGATAAACTAATTCAAGTGTATGTATGATAATTTGTTCATAAAGTAGACAATAGTAAAACATAATATATCAAAAACTAATGAAAATAAAGTATTCCTAGTATCAGGAGATAAGTTATCTCCTTCAGCCTCTACAACCTTGACATGTGTCTTTTTTAATCATTTTCTATACAAATATTTCTGAAACAAAACAAAACAGTACATGTGTCATACTTTTACTGGTTGGAACAAATAAATTATCTCCTGATATAAAGAGATATTTTATTCTCAAAACTAATCACATATTATACAACCATGTAAGATAATAAAAGAATGAGAGTTGGGTATTGGAACATTAGAATAACAAGATCAATAAGCAGGATGTGAGCATCATCAGTAGAGAAGGACAATGTATGACTTGATTCGCGGTATCATAGGCAGAAACTGATGGTGGCAATGCAGGACAGGCAAGACCTTCTTTCCCTTCGCGACACTCATGCGCGAAGAGGCCGGGAGGGTATTGCCCATAGAGATTAATGTAACTGAACATGGTGTAAGCACATTCATTTTGTAAATCATTTAGCACATCAGCATAAGGGCAAGCAAAATCCTTAAATGCTGCACAACAATTTTTGGGAGGATATGCAGGTCCTTTGCATCTGCTTGTGATTATTGTGTAGTTTGAAAACTCAAAATTCACAGGACAACCTGCAAGCACAAACAGCAACACTAATTTTTTAGGTCAAAATTGGTAATATATCCAAAACAGGTTTGAAAATGGAAAAAAAGTTGTTCCTATAGAGCAACTAGTAACTATTATCCTCAAAGCTAGCTCAAAGGGAAGGAATGAAGCTAATACAAATGTCTATTTGTTCATAAGTGGTAAAAATATATACATAACATCATGAATTCATGAGGTGATACTACAATCAAGACATGTTGCTCTCAGCATATCAAGAAATTATTAGCTGAATGGAACTACTACGTCATCTGATAGGACTTATACACATGAAGAGAACTCAACCCAAAAAACTGGTCTATTAGGTATAAGAGTTTCATGGCTTAAGTACCATATCAAATATGCTATTATACTCAGGAACTCCTAACATCATCCATGGTCCGACCAATAACAATCTTACACTTTGCTATGTGTGAAGTTATTATTGGTCGGCCCTTTGATGGACAGTACCAACTAATAATTTCTCCAGAATATCAAATACTTGTCATGTGCATTTTATCATTTGATGCTTGCTTTGTGCATAAAATCAAGGGTTACATAAGTTAAGTAATTAATGTATAAAAAAGCATCCTATTAAACATAGATGACCAAAATAAGTCAATAATTAGATTGAATAAATAAATCAAATAGTCATAATTCTTCAAATGTTAACCGAAAAGAATATGCCTGGTTCTTCATATAGAATTTGCACCAGAAATGCACAAGAGCTTTCACTATTCACAATAGCTAGACTATAGTACCAATATCATAATAACTACAAATAATAAACCAGCCAAAAATATAGCATGTAATAAGATTTGATATACTTTCATCACCCACTTAACATAAACATATAAGTTCATTCAATCATCATTAAAATAAACTTAAAAAATAATAGAAACATAGGATTATATATTTGAGGATAAAAACTAATTTATGCTGGTAGATCCAAAAAGACTTAAAACAAAATGTTAAACAAATTATCAACCTTTGCTCATCTGAAGAAGATTCCGACCCTTATGCTCCTGAGAATCTAAAATTCTCTCTGTAAGTAGGAAACACAAATGTTAAAAAAATATGAAATTTTCTTTCCTTTTGTATCACGTAGTAAAAACTGACATATTCAGCAAGAACTAAAAAAAACTTACCAGAAAGAAAAGTGGTAGGAAAAGAAGAAACAGAGAGAACAAAGATGAGGAAGAGAAGTGAAGAAGAAAGAAAGAATGTTTGATTCAAAGTGGTCATGGTTAGCAACTTAGCATAATCTCAATAACAAAGATAGAAGAGGGTATATGAGTTGAGTCTTAGATTTTGTTTCTTTGTTTTCACCAAAAAATAAAAATAAAAATTTGATATAAACAATTGACTCTAATATCTATATATTATCTGTATCAAGATTAATACAGCATATTTTTCACAATTTATTTGTAAGAAGTATTAAACAGAAGGTATGCATAATAACAAACATGAAAGATATCACATATAATATAATAATAGTATATAAAACTTATATATAATAAATAGATTTTTTTTCACAAGTAAGAAATAATAAATAGAAGAGTTGACAATTAGGTAGAGTGACAGACATGATCCTAAGTTAAATGGATGACAGCAGGAATACGCGCTATATAAAGTGGAAATAGTGTTTGGTTTTTGGCTTTTGGGATATGTTCACAATTCCACAATTTGTGACACGTTTAGGAAAAGTTAAATTATAATTTGTTTTCTTTGTATGATACCCATAAAAATATCTCGTTCCAGATAAAGATATGTATGGCATAATGGAACTAGCTCTTATATATCAATAAAATATATGTCTATTTAACAAATTAGTTGATCTACAAATTAGCTCATATGACAAAAGGAAACACAGCCAGACCTCCTATTTAATGTAATCCATTCAATGAATGAAATTCGTATACTCTTTATGTTTTTTATGTATCAACGGATAATTATTTCTCTTGATCGCTTCTGTTTATATTTCTTCACTTCCAAAATTTAACAAAGAATCATCATTCATATTCAAGTTTGAACTTCTACACTCTTCCCCACAAACACTACAAGATTTCCAACTTAGAGTTGAACCAAACAAGGAAGGAGTTGAAGCAGGACAAGGTACGGATGATGCAGAACCATAAAGTGAGGATGAAGGTGCAGCACACGATGATGCAAACAAATAGGATGCTGGAGCTTGATGGTGTTGGAGTTTGGTTTATTGAAAACCATTTGTGAGAATTTTTGGGTGTAAAAGACGAGGAACTTAAAAAAAATCTAAGGTTATAAATAAAAGTTTTTTCCCATCATTATAACTTGTCCAAGTTGAATGCATTTTCATTCAACCTTTTCTTTCACCCTCATATTTTCTGCCGACGCATTTCCGGTAAACTTCTCTCTCTCTTTCTGTGACACTTGAGAATTGACACATGCAGTCTGAGAATTTCGAGAACTGACACTAATAGTTAGTATTGTGGCAAAAGAATTGGCACATGTAGTCATACTGTAGGAATTCGAGAATTGGCACTGGTAGCCATATTATGGATGAATTCGAGAGCGGTTCTTATAGTGCAGTAAGACATCATATAATAGAGAACTGGACTATTTCATTATAGGGACGACATGATTGATAGTCTGCTTGCACAATTTGGGCATTGCCAAGAAACGTCTTAAAGAGAGCGACTTGGTCGTCACTCAACTAGTAAGTTTTATTTCGTGTCATTTAGAATTGTTACAAGCAACGCTAACAACAATTTTAAGACGTTTTTACTGCAATGACATTCATAGATAATATTACTGGACCGAACAGTTTTGACCTGAACAAACTATTTCGGTTTGATGGCACAAATTTCAAATAATGGCAACATAAGATGAAAATTTTCTTCACTATGAGAAAATTTGCTCACGTTCTTAAAACCAGTATCCAATGTTGTCGGAAAAAGCTAAAAAAGAGAAAAATGATAAACTATGTTATTGAAATAGTTATCTAGAATGAAAATAACTACTTGTGTAAGAATTTTATTCTGAATGAGTTGTCTGATGATCTCTATGGTTTCTGTAGTCCATACAAGTCTGTCAAATTAATTTGGTATGAACTTGAAATGAAATATGGTACTAAGAAAGCTGAGACTAAAAAATATGCTGTTAGTCGTTACCTAAGTATCATATGACTAATGATAAATCAACAGAGTCTCGGTCCATTGAGATACATAGAATTGCTCATGAGATCATTTATGATAATATGCCCCTAGAAAGTTAAACTCATAAAGCCTATGAATGTGTATTGATTGGGTATGTTGTAAACAACAAGGCGTCCATGTTTTATAATATTAACGCAAAATGATCATTAAGTCTAAACTATATTGATTTCAATGAAATATAATTTCCTTTTCAAATTGAGGAATAGTGGGGACATATCAACTAGTCACATCATGTGATTAGAGATAATGACAGAAAATGAAAGGTTTAAAATAGAACCTAGAAGAAGTAAGAGAGCAACAACTGCTAGAGAGTATAGACGTGATTATATGATCTATATATTGGAGGAGAATCCATCAACCCTCCAAGAAGTTTTGACTTCTTTGGATGGTGATTTGTGGCGAGAAGCCATAAATGATGAGATTAACTATCTAAAGTCTAACAAGAAACATATTATTTTAGTTCAATCCATTATGGAAGTTGAGATGATAGCACTAGAAAGAGCTAGTGAAGAAGCAAGTTAGCTGAGAAGCCTGCTTGGAGAGATTCTCATATGAAAAAAACTGATACCAGCTGTGTTGATCCATTATGATAGTATCGCGGCTATTACAAAAATTGAGAGCCACTTTTATAATGGTAAGAATCAACAAATATGTTGTAAGCACAACACCATTAGAGAGTTACTATCTATAAGAGCTGTTAGAGTGGATCATGTATGCACTAAGAATAACTTAGCAGGTCCTTTGACGAAAGGACTAGCTAGAGAGAAAGTCAATAACACTTTTAAGAGTATGAGACTATTGCCCTTAGAACGAAGATCACTCATGATGGTAACCCGACCTAACTGACTGGAGATCCTAAGAAATAGGTTTAGTGGGTAATAACAAGTTGTGAAGTGATATGGTAATAAACATGCTATAAAATTATGAGAAACATAATTCCTATAGCATATGTAAGGATGAGTTAAACTCTTAATGAGATCTATACTCCAATTGGAGTGGAGTACCTAGGCTATATGAGCACTCTTGATAGACTCACCTATGTGAATATGGAAGTGAAGACCGCTTCCTATGAAATTTTGGGGCATACATTTTTAGAACATTCATTATACTGGGATAGAAGTGCATGTCCTTTAATAACGAGCTTTACAGAATATACATTGGAAAATGTTGTGTGTGGTTTTATGTCGGAGATAGAGTTCCAGACTATGAGTCACTCTAGTAAAATCTGGATCTTTTTCACTATGCAAAGTTTCAAGTCGCATGACACCTTTATTTATACACAATCTTATTGAGACCACATAAACTCTCGGAAATCGTTTTTTAATTTCAAGGGGGGATTGTTAGAACTTGGTTTGTTGAAAACCATTAGTGGGAATCTTTGGATGTAAAATCTAAAAAACTCTCAAGTCCCACATAGAAGAGTTTTGAAAAAAAAAACAACTCCCAAGTCTCACATTGGATAGATGAAGAACTTGAAAAAAATCTCATGTTATAAATAGAGGTTTTCTCCCCTCATTATAACTTGCCCCAAGTTGAATGCGCTTCCATTCAACTTTTTCTTTCTCCCTCATATTTTTCTTCGGCGCATTTCTGGCAAACTTATTCCTCTTTCTTTCCGTGACACTTGAGAATTGACATAGGCCGCCATAGTGGGAATTTCGAGAACTAATACTAGTAGTCAGTATTGCGGGAAAAGAATAGGCATGATCAGACATACTATGGGAATTTGAGAATTGGCGTTGGTAGTCATATTGTGGGTGTATTCGAGAGTGATTCTTACAATACAATAAGACATCATATAATAGAGAATTGGACTGTTTTATCATGAGGACGGTGTGATTGATAGTCTCTTTGCACAATTTGGGAAGTGCCATGAAACGTCTTAAAGAGAGCAACCTGGTCGTGACTCAGCCAATAAGTATTATTTCGTGCCATTTAGAATTGTTGCAAGCAATAGTAACAACAGATGGTGTTTCAAACAATGACATAGAGAAAAGATATAATCTTTGTGATCTTTCTCTCACCAAAACTTGTAAGAAATGAATCCGAAAAGTTTCCCGATTCAAGTCTTTTGGCGACCATGTTTCTCCTATTACAGTGTATGAATTTTAGTGGAAGATATTTCATGGAAGAGGTGTATGGATCTTGGCCTTCTTCATGGAGTTTCTTATGGCCACTATTGGTTTGGTTTCAACTCAAGAAATTCAAAGATTGTTCAAAAAGTCTATTTTGTTCTTTAGGACTATGAGAAAGTAGTATCTGAACTACCTACACAGGGTGTATGGGAGTTTCCAAAGAAATTTAATCTTAATCCTCGTGTTGTAGTTGGGCCAATGCTCTCAAAAGCAACTTAAGGTGTATTTGAATTTCTAAATAAATTCCAGGATGTGAAGTTTACATGTGAATATAAATATTATGGAGAGTGTGCCCAAATATATTACATGGAAAATGGTTTGGTTGAGGTAAGCTTCCGAGGCAATCAAATTGAAGACAACTAGTACATCTTCAAGCACAACACGAGAAGCTGAGTTTTTGGATGGGAAGCTAAATTGAATCTAGTAAATAAGTCTTTTGATTTTTACCTACCATCAATTACCTTTATTTCATTCATATTTATTTTCTCTACCTCCCTTTCTTATTAAACACACAACACTATTATAGTGTTTAATTTTTCCTTGTTAAAGCAATATATTAGGATCAAGATTAAGATCCATTTCTTTTCTCTCTTTTCCATTATGATTAGTTTGATTCTGTCAAAAGTATGATTAAGCGTTGGATGAAATTGCTTCTACTAAATGGTGGTTTAGCGTCATTATTTCTTCACATCATGACTTCAAGATTAGGATATGAAGATTTGATCACTAGCAAGAGGAGGTAATAGAGTATATCATTGTGTTCACCGCAATTATTTCCATGCTTAGAATGCATGATATATTCCAATTTGCGGGGATGTTAAAATAATTGTTATTCTGTAATGGATAATCGATTAACAAAATGGTAATCAATTATCAATGTTGAAATATATTTTGTTATTTCACTTAGTTTTGTATTGGGCTTTTATTAGTTGATTACTTAGTTTTTTGTTGTTAGGTTTATTAGTTTTTCTTCCTTCTATGTAAGCCTTTCATTGTAGTTTTTCTATTCAATCTACATACAATACCATATAATTCATTCAATGAATGAAATTCATATTCTCTTTATGCTCTTGATTCTTAACATATACCATGACCATGGTTCGAGATGATGCTTATAGATTTTTGCATTAGTTTATGAGCTTTTATGGTCATGTATATGGTCTGTGTAAGAGCTATCTATATATACATGTGCTTTGTATATTGTTCTCATGTTCGGTCGCAGGAGGGTGAGTCGTGAGGGAAGGCCTGACTCGAGGTCTTCAAATGTGTTTTTAGGGTGGAGTTCGCCGGGTTGGAAGGTTTGATGTGATGATATCCTCCGAGGGGGACTTCACTCCTGTGGATGGGCAGAAGCCTGAGATGCCTGGAGTATGCTTGGGCCCGCCAAGGAGGTATCTGAAAGGGTTCTCCGATAATCAAGTCGGTAAATGATTAAGGATGGGGATCCATAATTCATAGTATATGTAAGTATGACACTCAATATATATAGAGAGTAGGGTTAAAGAGCGGGGGGTCCAATGCCCAAGTTATATGAGGGAGTCATGAGTATCCTCTCTTGAATTGGGCATGTGTATGTCTTGTATATGTTGTATGAGGGGAAGAACCCCTATTTATAGTTGATGTAGATGAAGAGTTCTATGTTGGATGTTGTTGGTGTAGCCAATCATCTGATCCTGTCTGTCTATCTTTGGCAGAGTAGGGGCTTCTTTATGCGTGTCAGGCGGCTTGGTGAGGTCGTATTCTATTCATAGTTGACTTATAGCCTACGATAGACTGTGATAGGTGTAATATAGGCTTGTATTTTCTGTAGAGGAGAGTGTTAAGTGAGAGTTGCATGCGGCGTGTGGCATGCGTTGGTTGCGTGTTAGGTTGGTGACAAAAGCGTGCCCTTGTACTGGCTTGACGTGGCGCTCGGGTGATGGTATAGTTTCTCTGGTGAGCCAAGTTGGTAGGTTGGCATGGCTAGTCTAGCTTAATGGTAGCGACTCAGTGATATAGTGACTATTTTTTCCTGAGGTTACAGGTTTGAGTCGCGGAATGCTCCCCTAGGAGGGGAATAAAATATTGTAGGGAGTATTTAAGCTTAATAGGTGGCACACTCAATATATTCATGGGTTTGGGAGGTCGCATGTCAGGGCTGTGGTGTTACACTAATACCTTCCCTACCTTGTAACCGACTCCCGAACCTGGATATCAAAAATTCAAAAGCCCAAGGTAATTGGGCTTAAAAGATTTTTCTACATTTTTAACTATAAGATGTAGTGACGACTCCAAACATAGTCGTACAACCGAAAATCGGGGCGCGACAATCTTCAATCAAATATGCATATTTACACAAGCTTGATGTGAAAGTTAATGACAAAGATAAATCAATAGTTTTTCAATGATGCTTTCCTAGTTCCTATGAACACATGCTTTCCTTGTAAACAACAAGGCGTACATGTTTTACGACCTTAACGCAAAAGTGATCATTGAGTCTAACGATGTTGACTTCAATGAAGAGAAATTCCTTTTTAAATTGAGGAATAGTGGAGGCACATCAACTAGTCACATACTTGTGATTAGAGATAATGATAAAAAATGAAAGGTTTGAAATAAAACCTAGAAGAAGTAAGAGAGCAATAATTGTTAGAGAGTATAAACATGATTATATGGTCTATATATTGGAGGATAATCCATCAACTCTCCAAAAAGTTTTGATTTCTTTGGATGTCGATTTGTGGCGAGAAGCCATAAATGATGAGATGGACTATCTAGAGTCTAAAAAGAAAAAGACTATGCTAGCTCAATCCACTATGGAAGTTGAGATGATAGCATTAGCAACAGCTAATAAAGAAACAAGTTAGTTGAGAAGTTTGCTTGTAGAGATTCCCCTATGGGAAAAACACATATCAGCTGTGTTGATCCATTGTGATAGTATCGTGCCTATTGCAAAAAAAAATTGAGAACCGCTTTTATAACGGTAAGAAACAACAAATACGTCGTAAGCACAACACCATTAGAGAGTTACTCTCTACATGAGTTGTTAGAGTGGATCATGTACGCACTGAGAATAACTTAGCAGATTCTTTGACGAAAGGACTGGCTAGAGAGAAAGTCCATAATACTTCTAAGAGTATGAGATTATTGCCCTTAGAACGAGGATCACTCATGATGGTAACCCGACCTAACTGGCTGGATATCCCAAGAAATAGGTTCAATGGGTAATAACAAGTTATGAAGTGATATGAGAATGAACATGCTATAAAATTACGATAAGCATGATTCCTGTAGCATATGTAAGGATAAGTTAAAACTCTTAATGAGATCTATACTCCAATTGGAGTGGAGTATCTAGGCTACATGAGTATTTTTGATAGACTCACCTATGTGAATGTGGAAGTGGGGGCCACTTCCTATGAAATTTTGGGGTATAAATTTCTAGAGCGTTCACTATACTGGAATAGACGTGCATGACCTTTAATGCACAGGCTTTACAGAATACACCTTTGAAAAGGTTGTGTATGGTTTGATGCTGGAGATATAGTTCAAGACTTACGAGTCACTCTAGTAAAATCTAGATCTTATTCACTATGCAAAGGTTCAAGTCGCATGACACATTTGTTTATGCACAATCTTATTGAGACCACAAAAATTCTCGGAATTTTTTTTTTAATTTCAAGTGGGGGATTGTTGGAACATGGTGGTGTGAAATATAAAAAACACCCAAGTCCCACATAGAAGAGTTTTGAAAAAAATATCTCCCAAGTCCCTCATTGGAGAAATGAGGAACATGAAAAAAATCTCATGTTATAAATAGAGGTGTTCTCCCCTCATTATAACTTGCACCAAATTGAAGGCGTTTCCTCTCAACTTTTCTTTCTCCTCCCTAATACTCTGCCGACGCATTTCCGGCAACCTTCTCCATTTTCTTTCCGTGACACTTAAGAATTGGCATAGACAACCAAAGTGGGATTTCGAGAACTGACATTGGTAGTCAGTATTGTGGGTAAAGAATTTGCACAAGTAGCCAAATTGTGGACATTTCAAGAACTGATAGTGGTAGTTAGTATCGTGGGAAGAGAATTGGCACAGGTAGCCATATTGTGGGTATTGCGAGAATTGAATTGGCACGGGTAGCCATATTGTGGGAATTTCGAGAATTGACATTGGTAGCCATATTGTGGTGGATGTATTCGAGATCGGTTCTTACAATGCAGTAAGAATTCGATAACAGACATCTGGGCTGTTTTATCTTGGGGACGGCGTGGTTGATAGTCTGCTTGCACATTTTGGGCAGTGCCACGAAACGTCTTAAAGAGAGCGACCTGGTCGTGACTCAACCAGTATGTATTATTTCGTGCCATTTTTAATTGTTGCAAGCTAACGATATCAACAAGAAACAATCAAAATCTCACGACAGATGAACAACATAATGGTTTAATTTTAAACATATTAGATAGTATAAAAAGGACGGTCTCATAGGAAGGTGGAGCTAGACACGAAACCGTAGAGCTGAACACATAACTAGGTGGATCATCTAGCTCTAAGAAAGGTGCTAACAATGTCTCTCTTGACGTGTGAGAGGATGATCCTCTATGAGAAGAGAAAATGTGAATTCTTATGATATTTTTGCAGCGATATGGAAAATGATATGCAATTGCTAACGATCCAATATAGCACACACACATTACCAAGGTGTATGACACAAATCGTATTTGTATAAATTCAAGGTGTCGAGCACGAGTGTTGGATGACGTGGATGGAAAGTGTATAACACGGGTCATATTTGTAGAGATGTAGGGTACGTTACTGACATTGATACATATTAGGTGTATCTTGAGCTTTGGAACAAATGCAAGGTGTGGCATGATCCTTGTTTGGAATTAATGGAAGGTGTGTGGTAGATGTAATCCATTGAGGTGAAATATCATTTTTCTTTTGAACTATGATGTCAGTATAGACACTGGTGACATCGTTTGAGGCTTCCTAAGGAAGCTTCATGGTTCAGTTGGTGGCGGATTATTGAAGAGTGTGGATGTTGATAAACTCTAGTGTAGATGTTTTGATTGTATCGAAAGACTTCATAACAAATTATAGCTAGACAACATGTTGCATATGAGAATGATACAAGTTTGGAGAAGTCGCACAACAAGTTTAGTTAAGGGTTGGACTCTTGGTGGCTTCGCCAAAGATACTTCAATGTTGAAGGGCAATTGGCTCTCATGCAAAGGAAGTTCAATGGAAGAGCTGGTAAAAATGTAGGTACTATGTATGTTTTCTAATGGGTGAAATAGTCGCTAAGGTGAAGATTGTGAGAAGGTCTTATACGGAGTGGGATACTCATCAATATGAAGATTGTTGTGCAAATGACTCACATGACAGAAAGAAACACAACCAGATTGTAATGAGTAAGATTTAAACCTAAACTGATTTAACAAACAATAAGTGCACATTTAGTGTTCTTTAGTCGAGACTAAGGCTTTGTTTGAGAGTTTAGTTTTGAGGAGGAAAAGATGGCCTTAGAAAGCATCTCCCTTGTTTGGGAGTTAGGTGAAATATAGGGGAAGATTTTGAAGGGTTTCTAAAGCCTTCTAAAACCCTCCATGTGCCTATTTTCATAGTTTCCCCAATTTGAGGTTTTTCTAGTGATAAAAGATTAAAATACCTAAACACAATTAGTAAAATTATATAATTATATAATTGTTCATTTGTGATTGTTAATTACATTTTTAAAGATTACATATGATGTAGATGTAACTATTGCCTAACATTAATAAGTTTTTCTCATTGTTGATGCAAAAAATAGAGGCAATTTATCGTAATAATGCACCAGCCAATTTTTTTTGGCTATTATTGTCAAGATTCATCTGGCAGAAGGAGTTTCAAAGTCAAGGGTTACAGAGGAGGTAATTCCATCAATTTTCTAACGATCCAATGTGAACAATGGAAGAGGACAAAGTGGAAGAGATTACAATTCAAAGATGTGCAATTATTGTAGCAAGGTGGGTCATATTGTGGAAGTTTATTACAAAAAGCATGGATTCCCTCCACACTACAGAAAATGCACAATGTGAATAATCTTGTTGGTATGGTGAATTTGCAAATAATATTCACATAGATGAAATGTTGCAAGAAGAAAATGCAAAGGATTCTTAATCAATGCACTTTACTCCAGATCAAAGTCAAACAATTCTAGCAATGTTAAAACATTTTGGTTCACATTATTTGCACACAAAAAATAAAGTCACCTCAAAGAGGCAAATCATTTAAGCTTGAAGATTGAAGCATGAGAATTTCAATACTGCATGGCTGGGTTTGTGTTACATTTTTATTGCATATATATGTAAATTTGAATTCCTGCTCATCATATTCATACTTTTATTTGAGCCAAGAGGAAAAAAAATAGGCAGCAAAACTTACATGCAAAGCTCAGAAGTACTCGGTTTCAAGAAAAAGAGGTAAACATAAATATCACTTTTTATTGTCATCATGAAATTATCATAAAATGTCACTCAAGAAGGAATTACATTGCAACCCAGACACAGCCCTTAGTACAGTCATAAACACCACAGCTAAAGGTAGAAATAAGGCTCAATATTGAACACAGAATGAGAGTACAACTTAAAAGATTACAATGTTATAGCACAAGCACATCCTTTTTATTCCCGAGCAACAACGACCACTTGTTTACCAACATTGCGGCCGCTAAATAGACCAACTAAGGCTGCAGGGCCATTCTCAAGTCCCTCAGCAATGTCTTCAACATACACAACCTTACCTTCTCTGATATGAGGCAAAAGAAACTCCAAGAATTTGGGATAAAGGTGATAGTAATCATAAACATTCCATACGAATTTGCTTATATATGAGGTTTGCCAAATTTGTTACACCTTCATGTTGAGTTAGATTATACTGTGAGATCATTCCACAAGAGGGGATGCGAGCATGGACTTTCAAATTCAAGAGTACCGCATCGAGTGTCTTGCCCCCAACATTCTCAAAGTAAATGTCTATGCCTTCTGGAAAGTACCTGGTATTTTAATTGATCCAATAATCATTACTTTGCACTATGTTACTAGGGGAATTAACTGAACATATTTTTATGACAATAAACAAATTAAAGTAACATTTCTCTACACAAAACTATTAAAAAATGACCTTTTCAAAGCTGCATTGAAGTTCGGCTCTTCTTTGTAGTTGAAAGAAAGCTTTATCAAATCCGAATTTATTCTTCAATAAATCCACCTGATTGTAAATTTTTGTAACAATACATTAAAGTGAAATGAGGACTAAGTGTTTTTCTTGGGTAGCAAATATAAATTGAATGGATTTCAGGCCTTCCTAATCATACTCATTTACAAAATTCAGAATTTGATACTTGACATAAATAACAACACCCAAAAAGTTCACTCATTTGCATTCAAATTACTATCTTGTAGAATAATTAAGTCATTCAAATAATTTAGACAAACACCTTCTCTTTACTTCCAGCACTTCCAGCACTTCCAACAACATAACAACCAGTCAATTTAGCAAATTGCCCAACAAGTTGACCCACTGCACCAGAGGCAGCAGAAACAAAAACATTATCTCCTTTCTTGGGAGAGCCTATTTCAAAGAAACCAGCATAAGCAGTTATTCCTGGCATTCCTGTGTTTCAAGAACAAAATGGGTTAAGAGTCATTCCGAACATACACGGTAGACAAAAAGGACCAATTTATCATGTGCGAAAATCATAAATTGACCCTTTCACAACATACTTACATCAAGTACATCATTTACTAAGAATCTATTTAAACTGAAATTGTTGAGTATACAAGAATATACTGAACTATAGAAGGAGAAAAAAGAATGATTGACAACAACAAGAAAACTTCTATCCTAGTAGGTGAGCTCGGTTATGATTCGATCGATGTCAGTTAACTAATTAACGTTATTTTGGCGTAATGAAGAGTTCAAGAGGAGACCGGATCAAGTAAGTTCACCTGCAAACAGAGAACCTAGCGACCCGATACACTCAAGTGAGGGAGGTGAGGGAGAAAACATCGTGACACAGTGGTGTTCGAATATGCATCCGGACCTCCAAACTCCCTCACAAGTTTGGAGCTGCCTTGGGTATTAAGAAAGCTTGTACTTAATCAATTGCATGTCTGTTTGGATTAAGTAAAACTATATTTCTTATACTGATTTATGTTATGCTTATATATGCAAATACCATGTTTACTATTGAATTATAATGTTTATTTGATTATTATGGGAATGATATGTGTGTGATAATTATTAAATTCAAGGTTTAAAAACATGTGATATAAATGAGAAATATTTTCCTTGAGAAAAGTAATTAAAATGATATTCAAGCTCTTCTCGCTTGAGCAAGACAACTCTCGCTTGAGTGAGAAGTGTCTAGAGAAAACGAGTGTTTTAGCTGGGGCGAGACAGCTCTCACTTGAGCTAAAAGAGGCACCAAAAGAACTTATTGTTTTCTCGCTTAAGCGAGACAGCTCTCGCTCAAGCCACAAATGCCTCAAAAATGGATGTGCCCTCGTTTGAGCAAGACAGCTCTCGCTTGAGCGAGAGGGCTCCATACAGACTTGACTTCTTTTTAAGTCGTCTGAACGATAACTCCCATATTTACGAGAGCCTAATGACATGTTTGTCATCAAGAAGTTGTAAAGGTAAATAACTATATGAAATTTTGGAAAGTAATAAAAGTAAGGAATTGCTTTGTTAAAGGTGAGGGCTAGAGGGCCCGTTTTTGGCGTTTTTGGCGCCCGAGCGACCGTATTTCGCCCGGGCACGGACCAGACAGGTATGTTGACCAATTTTTGATGGATTTGTCACTTGAACGACAATCCCTTGCTTGGGCGAGAATCAGGAAGAGAATTGAGTTTGTTTTGATGAGTTCCTCGCTTGAGCGAGAGACATACAATATTTTTTAGTGTTTCTGATTGTTTGATTGTTTAGGCAATAGCCCTAGCTTGGGTGTGAAGTGTATTTACACTTGGGAAAGACCATGACTCAGATGATTGAGTCTGGTGCCCAAAATTGACAAACTTATACAAGTACATTTGTTCTTGCACCTATTTAGGGCAAGGTTTCGGACTGTTATGTCGTGCTTAGGGAGATGCCCAAAAAAGGATTACATGATACCACACAACGAGGTCGTTTGACCGTAAGAGGTTTGGTCATGTGGCCGTCCATGGTGATTCAACGATGGTTCGTAGTGGTAGGGATGTTATTCCTCTATTTACGTGTTGACGTAAGATCAGGTCTCACATGAAGCATTCATTTGGGAGATGTCTTAGGTTGGACCGATCATATAAAATAATGATTAAAATATTTAATTGGTTAACCTCGATTAGTATGCATACTCATTATAGATAATGAAGTATTGAAGAGGAAATTTACGGGAGACGAACGAGCCCCGAGATGTTGAGAGGGACGACGATGGCAGTGATTCGTCGGCAAAGTCTTGAGGGTGAGTCTAGGTGAGACGAGTCCCTTGTATTCCTGGATGAGGTATTCTGTTGGATCAGATGTTCTCACAGCACAAACTAGACTATCTCTCACAACCCCTCTTTGCAATCAGGATCAATGAGAGGGATGTCTAGAAAGTGTTTGATACGACACCGTCCTGAAATGTACAGTTCTTTAGAACAGATCGATCATATATCCTTGCGAGGAATAATTTTGGTGCGTTCAAATCGGCTTGTTATGGGACCTATACTGTAACACCGCGAATTTTACGATTTTGAATTATAAGATTTTACTAATATTTTCATTAATTATATATTCGAAAATGAATTTATGGGAATTTTCGGTAAAGAATTAGACGAAACCCTAGTTGAGTTTTATTCTTAAAATTTTATTTCCGATTTTGTGGTAAATTGTGATAATTTTTGGAGACAGTCGTTTTTGGACCACTGTCGGGGCCGAATCCACACGGTATGGCTCAAAAAGTGTCTTTTTGAGTTCCGTAACTCGAAATCGAATTCCGATCGCGCCGTTGGATTCGTAATTTAATTTTGAGTCAATATAGACTCTGAGTACACTCATACCTACTTTCTAAATATTTTTCACTCGGAATGCCGAAATCCGAAATTCTAATCGGATATTAGGATCGGGCGATTCCAGGAGGGGGCATGAGGAATTGAGGAAGAGGCAGTACCCTAGCTTTGGAGTTGCTTATCATTTTGTGACTGTTGAAAACAAGGACGACTTCAGTTTGTTCCTGTCTTTGTTTAGTGTCTGTTGGCGATGATTAATACTTCCGCCCTTTCTTTTTGGGTTTTGTATATGTTAGAGGCTTTTGTTGATTTAGTTTGTATGAACTAAAGATGACTTAACCATTTATATGAATTGTGTTATTCAGGAAATTGTGAATCAGGTTAAGTTATCATTCGATAACGATAAGTTGATTTTCCGCATTTGAGTTACTTAAAGTGATGTCCCGGAAAAGGAAGGTTTTAAAAGGAATAAATTTTATACAATCTCTTTATCCAAAGGAAAAAAAATTTACCCATTTTTCCGCAATGTTTTTGAGAAGTATTTTTCGGGGCGTTACAACATGGTATCAGAGCGGCTCTTTCCTAATCGGCCTTGGGCATGGCCTTACATGCTTTCTTGTGTGACTTTGTTTGTTAGTTGCTTGTCTGATTGATTGATTGTGTGATTGTTCGATCGGAGTATGACCATGGGATAAGTTTGGTGAGGAAGAGTATCTCACTTAGTCTAATGGTCACAGATTCAGATGGCTGGAAGAGGAACCGCTAACCTAGATTTCATGGTGGTGATGACCGCAGCTAATAGATGTAGGCTCTATGAAGAGAGCGTCGAGGTGAGGAATGCGACACTGGAGAGTGTCGTACAACCTGCAAGTTCCTACGGTCCTCAGAGGAACTCTGGACAAGGGTTTGGAAAGGGAAGATCCTTCAACCGCAACCAGAAACCTTACGCTTCATCCTCTGGGAGTCAACCGAGTAAGATCAAGCCTTACAACAATAGGAACTTCAAACAAGGGAAC
The DNA here is from genome assembly GCF_001865875.1 of Lupinus angustifolius. Classification (NCBI taxonomy): domain Eukaryota; kingdom Viridiplantae; phylum Streptophyta; class Magnoliopsida; order Fabales; family Fabaceae; genus Lupinus; species Lupinus angustifolius. Next base: position 13,396,874 of record NC_032011.1, read on the forward strand.
AATAATAACAACCCCACACACCCCTGGTGTTCAAAGTGCAACAAAAGGCACTATGCTTTCAAGTGCACAATGTGCTTTCACTGTAACCAATCGGGTCATATCAGGTCGATGTGCCGACAGCGGATAAATGAAGAAGTGAACACGGTACAAGCGGCAAGACCAAAGGCCAATGACAAGTTATTCACCATAAGCGGAGCTGAGATTGAGGCGAATGAAGACCTCATATAAGGTACAGGTCGTACGACTGAGATTTCTTTATCTGTGCTTTTCGATTTGGGTGAGACCCATTCGTTCGTATCCATAGATGTTGCCAACTGTTTATCTTTGTCTATAGGAATGGATTGTTTATCTAGGAACCATATGATATTGAGCTGCAATAATAATACAGTAGTGTTGAGTGACCCTAAAGAACTCCTTGAAACCGATTAGATCTAGTTAAAGAATGAGCTACATTTTTGAGACTATGCCGGAGAGAATTAGTGTTCGAATTACGAAAACTCTATGAGGAAAGGAGATTACCTTGGTTAAGGTCATATGGAGTTAAGCGAATGGCGAAGATGCGACTAGAGAGGTCGAATATGTGATGAGAGAATCCTATCCCCATTTGTTTGAGTGAGAGGTATGCTCTATTTTCGAGGACGAAAATCTTTTAAGGGGGAGAGGATTGTAACACCGCGAATTTTATGAGTTTGAATTATAAGATTTTACTAATATTTTCATTAATTATATATTCGAAAATGAATTTCTGGGAATTTTCGGTAAAGAATTAGACAAAACTCTAGTTGAGTTTTAGTCTTGTAATTTTATTTCCTATTTTGTGGTAATTTTTGGTAATTTTCGGAGACAGTCGGTTCTGAACTACTGTCGGGGCCGAAATTCAC
>NC_032011.1:13397854-13398251 GCF_001865875.1 Lupinus angustifolius
CGGGCGATTTATAATACCCGATCGAGTATTGGCCGATAATACTCGGACATGTTTATCGCACAGATTCACAAGGTGATCATTTTGCATTGGGATGGGAGAGTTGCCTTCCATAAAGCAAATCTCCCATCACTTTCTCAAATATCTCATGATCTCATTAGCCACCCTATGAGATTTGTCATTATTGCCTAGGGAAAATCTGAATTCCCTCTCTCCTGAAACCCTCACACTCCACACTCCACTCACTCACTTTTGCATTCTCAAAGAGAAGGTAAACCTCTCCATTTTTCTCTCATTTTTCTCATGTCTTCTTCCATCTTCAATCCTTGATCTCTCAACATTCAACCAATGGATGTTGATGAGATTTAAGTATGTTGTTCATGAGTATGTCAAGAACATA
>NC_032011.1:13398351-13399655 GCF_001865875.1 Lupinus angustifolius
ACTCTTAAATGATACTTTGTATAACTTACTTTAAAGTGGTAAGATTATCAAAGAATGTTTTAAATCGGAATATGGAGTTTTAAGTATTTTGGTAACGATTTTAGAAATATCAGAAACTAACGGATTTTTATTGTGGTAGTTTTGAAGATTTCGGTGTTCGAACCTTGAAACCAAACCAACCGTAGTTGACAAGTAAAGGCACGCTTCATTAAGGTGAGAGAGAACACATCGTGACATAGTGGTGTCCGAATATGACACCCGAATCTCCTAAACCATCTCAAAGGTTTTGGAGTTAAATTGGGTTTTAAGAAACCCAAGGGTTTATATGTTTGAATGCTTTTGAATATATATGATTGTTGATGAAATGTGTTGAATATTGTCTATGAATGTTGTTGGAAATTTTCTTAGTGCAGGTGGTTGAAAAACCATGTTTAAATGTGTCTTGGTTGTCGAAAATGGCAAAAATTAGCATTTTGTCCAAATTCCAGTAGTCTGGGCGAACCAGGAGTCGCCGAGGCGAGATCGGGCGACCAGGGCGTCGCCGGGGCGAGCAAGGGCGACCGAAAGTCCGCTCGGGCGAGCAAAAACTCGAATCGCGGAAAAAAAAAGAAAAAAAAAATTTCCAGGATTTTTGCCTGGGCGAACGAGTTGTCGCCGGGGCGAGCCCGGGCGACCGAAAGTCCGTCCGGGCGAGCAAAAACGCGATGGGGTGAAAAAAAAAGAACTTTCAAAATTTTAATGAGTTTCTGGAACCCTATCGCTTGGGCGAGAGAGGTCTCGCTTGGGCGATAATACTTTCGCCTAGGCGAGGAAAGATTCAGTCTTTTTGAGATTTAAAGATGAATTGTTGCTTGGGCAACTAGTCCCCTCTTGGGCGAGAGATAGGAATTGTGTTTGACTATTTGGATTGATTGATTGAGTATGTAATAACCCTAGTATGAGTAGGTGATATATAAACTATTTTGGTATAACACCGTAATTGAAATAAAAAGTAAAGTATCCGAGGTGTTGGGATTTAATAGTCAAATTCGGAAATTTATTTTAAAGAAAGTAATCCGAGAAGGATGTATGATTTAGGGCGATGCCCAGAAAAGGATACGTGCTACCACGTAGCGAGATCGTCTGACCGTAAGTGGCTTGGTCTGGGACCGTCCAGGGTGATTCAGCGGTGGCCGTAGTGGTAGGGACGTTACCCTTTGAGTTATGATGTGAATTGAGGCACTGCCCAGAAAGGAACCAGGGTAAGGTGTTGTAGTATAAAGTTGTGGAATGAGATCATGTCTTAAATGGTATAAAGATGATGT
>NC_032011.1:13399755-13413908 GCF_001865875.1 Lupinus angustifolius
TGTCTGTTGGCGATGATTAGTATTTCCGCCCTTTCTTTTGGATTTGGTATATGTTAGTGGCGATGTAGTTTCCGCCTTTGTTGATTTAGTTTGTGTGAACTAAAGATGACTTAACCATTTATATGAATTGTGTTATTCAGGAAATTGTGAATCAGGTTAAGTTATCATTCGATAACGATAAGTTGATTTTCCGCATTTGAGTTACTTAAAGTGATGTCCCGGAAAAGGAAGGTTTTAAAAGGAATAAATTTTATACAATCTCTTTATCCAAAGAAAAAAAAAATTTACCCATTTTTCCGCAATGTTTTTGAGAAGTATTTTTCGGGGCGTTACATATACTCTTGGTTATTTCGGAATAGTATATTGGGAGGATATTGGTGAAAGGATGGATGAAACAAGCATAACATTCATACATTGTGATTGTGGACTTTGATCTCATAATCTGAGATTATAACATCATTCATCATTGTGCATTTTTATATGTGATGTATATATTGTGCATTTTTGGATGTGATATTCCATGTAATTCCACGCTGTCAATGAGTAATATTCATTAGATGTTTTACTCCATTTTCTTTATGTTTGTCTTTTATTCACGTTTTGTTTAGATGGGTCATTCTGCCAGGATTCTGAGTTACCGTTTTTCGATGTCCCAAGAGGGGCATTGAAGATTGCGGGAAACAGTTATACATACACAGACCCTTGTGCTTTTTGATTAGTGTACTTGTGTAGGGTATTTATTTTGCGAGTAGTTTTATTTGGGCGACAATTATGATTCCGCCTTGTACTTCGTACCAACATTTCATGATATTCTAATGAAGTATGATTCAAAGTTATATTGAGTTATATTTTTATTACCTTTAGGTAATGATGTTTTTTATTTTCCGCATTGTATGTTACTTAAAGTGATGTTCCAAAAATGAAACAAATATAAGGAAATAAATTTTATATGGCATCATTATTAAAAAAAAATATATCCATTTTTGAGAAAGATTTTTTTGGATTAATTTTCGGGGTGTTACATCTATCATCTAACTTCTTGCTCTTGACATCACGCACATGTTTGAAGCAGATTGACCCAAAGATTATGAAGTGTGTCACATCAGGCTTGATTCCTGACCAAGCTTCCTCGGGTGTTTTGTCTTTTAGTCTCTTGGTGGGACTTCTATTTACCACATAAGCTGCTGTAATTAGTGCTTCTGCTCAAAAATCATTTGGCAATCCTTTTGACTTTAGCATACATCTTACCATTTTTAGGAGTGTTTTGTTTACCCTTTCTGTTGTGCCATTATGCTGAGGGGTATAAGGTACAATCACCTCATGTATGACACCTTCTTCTCTATTGCAGAATTCTTGAAATTATTTTGAGATATACTCCCCTCCTCCATCACTCCTGATTAGATTTAGTTTCATGCCACACTGATTTTCAGCAAGTGCCTTGAATGTTTTGAATTTCTCAAACACCTCAATTTTCTTATTGAGTAGATAAATCCACAACTTCCTTGTGAAATCATCCTTGAAGGTTACAAAATAACAATTTCCTCCAATAGATTTGGTTTCTAGAGGGCCACAAACATCTGTATACACTACTTATAAGGGCTTGTTAGATCTAGTTGAAACCTGTGAAGCAAATTTTTTCCTTACTTAATTGCTTGTTATGCAATCTTCACACATGTTGGTTCCCTTATGAATTTCAGGTAGACCTGTTACCATATCAGTTTTCCTCAACAATTCCAAACCCTTTTGATTCAAATGACAGAATCTCTGATGCCAAATTCTTGTCTCATCTGTAGTGGACTTCAAGCATTTCTGATCATCTAGATGAATACCTATCTTGAAGGTTCTATTATTTGAAAGTGGGGCCTTCAAGATTGGCCTTCCTTTCTTGTTGAAGATCTTGAGAACCCTATCTTCCATGCTTATCTTGTAACCCTTTTCCAGTAACTGTCCAAGGAGAATGAGATTATTTCTCATTCTTGGCACATACATGACATTTGAGATACTTGAGCCTGCACCATCCTTTCTTCTTATCAGAATCTTTCCAATTCCTTCTGCATTGATTGAGCTATCATCAACAAACTTGACTTTGGTTTTCACTAAATTGTCAAGTGAGGTGAACCATTCCTTGTGCCCAGTCATGTGATTAGAGCACCCTGTATCAAGATACCAATTATATGAGGTTAATTGATTATCTGCTTTATTTGTGATCATCATCAATGCATCTTCATCTGATATACTTTCTCCAACTGCAACTGAGGCTACTTCTTCTGCCATTAGCAATACCTCTTCTTCAGAGTCTTCATCTTGTGCTAATCTGGCCTCAGCTTCTTTGCCTTTTATTTTGAACTTACATTCAGATGCAAAGTGCCCCCAATTATTGCAGTTGTAGCACTGAATCTTGCTTTTGTCTTTCTTCTTCTTTGCAATGAAGTTACCTCTTCTTTTGATATTTCTGGAATCAGTATCATGAGTTAAGATTTATGATCCATTTCTTTGACCTCCATGATCTATCTGATTCACTTTAGCAGCTTCATACATCTTTTCTCCTTGGCCTTTTCCACTGCCTCTGTTCTGCTTATCAAAGTGGCCTGATTTCTTCTTGAATTGAGCACTAAGAGCTTACTGAGTTTGTCTTTCAGATAATCTCTCAAGAAACCTCTGTTCATGAGCTTCTAGGGAGCCTCGTAACTTATCAATTGTTAGAAATTCTAGATCCTTAGATTCTTCGATAGCTACTACTACACGGTCAAATTTATCAGCTAAAGTTCTAAGTATTTTTTCAACAATACCTTGCTCAATTAGTTGCTCCCCACAGCTTCTCATAAGGTTGGTTAAGGCTCTGATTCTTGTGAAATATTCTGAGATGGATTCTTGTTCCTCCATCTGCAATAGTTCATATTGTCTTCGCATTATTTGCAATCTTACTTTCTTCACCTTCAACCCACCTGAGTAGCATTTGTCAAGTGTTTCCCAAGCTTCCTTGGCAGAACTTGCAACAGAAATCTTTTCAAAGTTAGCTCTGTCCACACATTGGTGTATGAGGAAGATTGCCTTGCAATCTCTTTTTATGGCTTCCCTATACTACAACCTTTGTGCATCTGTGGGATTCTCACTGAGTTGATGAATCCCAATCTGGACCACATCCAAACATTCTTGAAACTCGAAGATGGCCTTCATCTGAATACTCCAATGATCAAAGTTCTTGTTGTCAAGAATAGGTAGATTCATTGAAAAACCACCCGATGTTGTCATCTTCCTCCTTCTAGTTCAAGACTGTTTTTCACTGGTTTGTGATCTTCAATTCTTGAAGTTTCTTGCACCAACGTTTCTTGATGGCACTTCCACAGGCTTCTTGGATCGTGCAGCTCTTGATACCACTGTTGGAACTTATAATGCGTTGAAGAGTAAAATGTCGAGAAAGAAGGAGTGTAGTGTAGGCTAATTTTAGAAAGTGTAGATTGGTTAACAACTACCAATCCAACAACCAACTTCCATTTATAGCAATATCAATGTTTACAAGCCCAAACTCTACCAGGCCCAATACACACTTATAGAACAAGCTATGAATTACATTTACATTTCATTCTAACACCTTGTCCATGCGAGTTCACATGTAAGGATCACATGACAAATAGAGATTCTTGAGCAATACATCATTAGAACCTTCTGGAAGCTTCAGAGTAATTTTACTTTCAACAAGGTACATGTCTGATTCTTTAGGAAAACCAGAAACATAGTTTCTTAGAACCACTTGTTTGTTCCTCACTTCTCCCATCTCACACTTCTTCTCTGTGTCAGTGTTGTGTTGTGTCTCTCAGGGAATTTATATATAAATAGAATGTAAAAGATAAAACGGGAAAATGAAAATTAGGTAGACAGTGGCTTTTGTTCTTTCTTAAACTTCATTTGATTTTCTCTTGATTGAATCATAGCTTCATTATTAAGGACAATGATACTCTGTCCCAAGAAATTTATGTCCCAATGTACCAAGCCAATTAACTTCATATAATAATATATAAATATTAATTTTTGTTATTATAGTTTTCTTTCCAATTAAATGAAATTTTCTAATTAGATAAGGATATCAAATGAGATAAAATAAAGACGAATGATCATCATCTCGTCATTAGTCATTAATTTAGGAGTTGACTAAGTACTCACAATAGACGTATTATGAATATAGCAACTCACAACACTCATGTATGTTAATTTCTCCTAAACAATGTCTTCCTTGGGACAGACTCATTGCCCATATGAAGATAAGCACACACAAATACTTTAGTAACTAATAAAAAGAAAAGTCTACATAATAGAGATCACTTTGACAAATATATTCTTTTAATATCAAAATAAGAAACTAGACAAACTCAATAAAAACGACTTAATTATGATCTTCTATTATTTACTCACATTAGCATGTAATAGCAACAACAAAGTCATATCATGTATATAATAATACATGTGCAAAATAATAGTCCCAACACAATATACTCATCACAACATCAAACTCTAGCCTTTGAATATATAAATTAATTTGTAATTCGTATTACCAATGCTATAATAATATATTAATAATTAGTTCTATCATATAATTATTGTTTTTTAGGCTGACTATTTTTAATATGAAAAGAACTTTATAATTCCTACAAAATTATCATCTATTAATTCATTAATGTGCATCCATATTATTTGTATTGAGAATTGGAAGATTAAGTGCAGAGAAATGATAAAACTTAATTCATGGACATGAAATATATATAAACCTAAACAATACATTTGAAACAACATTACCACCCTCATGCTCTATACATACAACACTGCTTATATATATAATTTGTATTAACATATGTGAAATGCTTATGCTCTTGGTGCACATGACAAGAGATCCTGCACATATATTATATATGTAATAAACATGAAATAAAAAAAATCATTTGATGAGGAAACTCTAAATCCTTTTCTACGACAATTCCTTAAATGAATTTAATTATGATTTAAAATCTATTTGAGAGCACTTGTTGGACTTGGAGTCTTAATAAAATATGGGAAGAGTGAAATATTACAATTAAACCAAAACCGCAATAGTTTTACAAAGTTTTTCCACTAATAAACTTTCACTAATCCTTCATATCTAATGCAAGACTTCACATATGAATAAGCTCAAAAAATTTGGGTGCCACGTACTTGTTGGTCTGCTCCCACTTAAGTTCACCATGTCTCTACAGAACCATCAACTCTAATATCATTTATGAAATTTGCTTATGATTAGTAAATAATTAATCTTCTAAGGATCTTAAATATCATAATTCTCATACATAAGACAAAGATATAAACACATAATTGAGGCAAAAGTTCTTTTTGTTGGTTGATAATATCAAATATACTCCTCTTGCATGCCTTAAGAATTTTGGCATAATAAATTTTCTCAACCAAATTGTTGATGATATGTTAACATATAGGGTTTAGATTTTCATTATTCATTATCCCCTTAAGGCCAATTAAGTATGTTAGATATATTTAACAAATGCAGAGTCAAACTTAAAGATTGAAGCATGAGAATCACAATTATTGCATGGCTGGGTTTGTGTTGAACACATGTAAATTTGTTCATCATATTCATACTTTTATTTGAGAGAAGAGGAAAAAATAGGCAGCAACTCTTACATGCAAAGCTCATAAGTACTTAGTTTCAAGAAGAGGTAAACATAAACATCACTTTTCATTGTCATCATGAAATTATCATAAAATGTCACTCAAGAAGGACTTACATTGCAACTCATACACAGCATGCAGGACAGCCATAAACACCACAGCTAAAGATAGAAAGAAGGCTCAATATTGAAAACAAAATGAGAGCACAACTAAAAAGATTACAATGTTATAACACAAGCACACGCTTTTTATTCGCGAGCAACAACCACCACTTGTTTACCGACATTGCGGCCGCTAAATAGGCCAACTAAGGCTGCAGGGCCATTCTCAAGTCCCTCAGCAATGTCTTCAACATACACAATCTTACCCTCTCTGATGTGAGGTAAGAGAAACTCCAAGAATTTGGGATAAAGGTGATAGTAATCAGAAACAACAAAGCCTTCCATTCGAATTCGCTTATAGATAAGGTTTGACAAATTTGTTACACCTTCATGTTGAGTTAGATTATACTGTGAGATCATTCCACAAGTAGGTATGCGGGCATGGAGTTTCAGATTCAATAGTACCGCGTCAAGTGTCTTGCCCCCAACATTCTCAAAGTAAATGTCTATGCCTTCTGGAAAGTACCTGGTATTTTAATTGATCCAACAATCATTACTTTGTATTGTGTTACTAGGGGAATTCACTGAAAACTTTTTTATTGCAATAAACAAATTAAAGTAAAATTTCTCCACACAAAACTATTAAATAATGACCTTTTCAAAGCTGCGTTGAGATCAAGCTCTTCTTTGTAGTTGAAAGCTTCATCAAATCCTAATTTATTTTTCAATAGATCCACCTAGTTGTAAAAAATAAAACAATACATATAAATTGAATGGATTTCAGGCCTTCCAAATCATACTCATTTACAAAATTCAAAATTTGACACTTAACATAAATAGCAACACACTCTTTTGACCCAAAAACTTCCTTCATTTGACATCAAATTACTATCATGTAGAATAATTAGGCTAATTCAAATAATTTAGACAAATACCTTTTCTTTACTACCAGCACTTCCAACAACATAACAACCAGTCAATTTAGCAAATTGGCCAACAAGTTGGCCGACTGCACCCGAGGCGGCAGAAACAAAAACATTCTCTCCTTTCTTGGGAGAGCCTATTTCAAAGAAACCAGCATAAGCAGTCATTCCTGGCATTCCTGTATACCAACAATAAAATGAATAAAGAGTCCCAGCATACCAAATAGCTTAATGATACTAGACAAAAAAAATCATTTTATCATATGCAAACATCATAAATTGACCCTTGCAGAACAGACTCACATCAAGTATGTCATTTACTAAGAATCTACTTGATGTATAGAAAGAGAAAAAGGAATAATCAACAAAAACCAAACATTTATCCCACTAGTTGGGGTCAACAAAATGACATCACAATGCTCTATATCTTTTTTTATCATTTCCTGATTTTTCCTTCCCCTTGGGAGAAAATATTGTAAATGACAATGTGGTCACAGTATAATACAAAGTACATAATACTAAACTCTATTTATACTACCAACAAGATATTGGTCCAGTGATGTAAGTCCTGCTAGACACTTGTTGGAAGGGAAAATCATGCACCAAAAAAGATTAGTTCATTACCAAAAGGTGAAAAAATATAATTGATAGTGCTAAAATACTATACTTATACTAATAATATCAGGCTTCTAATTAAATAGAGAAATAAATCATAAAAGATAATAAAGTAATCCCAATCATTGAAATCTTTTAAATATACTATAAACAAATCTAATATACAATGATATATATTCTAATACATACCAAGAATTCCAGTATAGTATGAAAGTGGGACATCATTGTGCTCAATTTTGAAAACTATTTGAGTAGAGGGAACCAAGCTATATTCTTCCCATTTAGTAAACCCCCACACTAAATCACCTTCCTTATAATTTGGGTCTCCTGATTCAATGACTTTAGCCACACCATATCCAGTTAATGGCTGCAAATAACTCACCAGTTAGTTACTAGCTACATAATAAGTAATAAAAGAAGAGTTTAATATCTATCCAATATCACTATAAAAATTTATATACAATCATATCTATCAATTTATTGATGCAGTAATAATATATAAAATTGATTGCTAAATACATTTTTTTCTCATAAAAGAAAGAGAAATGAAAGGATGACTTACAGAATCAAGAATATAAGCATTAAATCCTTCAACCTCGGGGCCATCGACCTTGTTCATGCGAGTTCGCATGTATGGATCACATGACAAATAGAGATTCTTGAGTAACACATCATTAGAACCTTCTGGAAGCTTCAAAGTGATTTTACCTTCAACAAGGTACATGTCTGATTCTTTAGGAAAACCAGAAACATAGTTTCTCAGAAACACTTGTTTGTTACTCACTTCCCCCATCTTACACTTCTTTTCTGTGTTAGTGTTGTGTTGTGTCTCTCAGCGAATTTATATATAAATAGAATGGAAAAGGATAAAACGGGAAAAGGATAAAACGGGAAAAAGGAAAATTAGGTAGACAATGGTTCTTGATCTTTCTTAGCTTCATTTGTTTTTTTCATGAATGGAATCATAGCTTACGTCATTAGTCATTACTATCATTCATTGTGAAGAGGTATCTAATATTTTAGTACTTTGACTTTTATTTCTAGTAATGTTTATTTTGTATTTGTTAATAAAATTCCAACAACAAAATAATATTCATACATAAATTGTGTAATAATTTTTATATAATCCATACTTCATTCATTATTAATATATTAAACTTTTGCCAACAATAAGTTCCCAATGTAAAAATAGTAAACTTTTGTAAATGTAGATGTTAATGTTGTGTTTATTTTATAATAAAGACAAAGGTGGTGATAATATATTTGTTTTTCAAGCCTGTAACATTTTTTTCCTTTGATTTTGTTAATGGTGTGAAACTGAATAAAAAATGCCGCTTTGAAGAAACAATTTTATAAAGTGTGAACACTGACAAAGTTGAAATATGCATAAAATTGCTTACCGACGTGGCGGTCCGTGTTTCGTTTGGTCACAATTTGAATGTGAAAGCTCCAACTCCTCATCTTAAAAAAAATCTAAGGCTTTAAGAATCTATCAGAACCTTCGCCATCTTGGTTGAACAATTTAGGTTAATTGATTGATTGAGTGTTGTTTCTTTTGCTTTTAGACTAATATAATTTGGTCCATGATTTATGTATGAGCGAGTTGGTAGAAATATGGATCATCCAAGTGAATTCAAATTATTATTGGTCTTAAATTGCCTTTGGTGGATATCTCAAAAGAGACTGATATTCAAGTCAATATTTAATAGTGTATGTTTAAAGAGAAAAAATATAGTGGCTTTTGCAATGGTGGGTGGAGTGGTATGTACTTTAAGAGGAGGTATGTCATCACTATGGATAGCTTGGGCTTGTCTTTTCTCAACCTATGAGACTGAGAGTGTTATAGATTTGAACTATATTCGTTGTGTGGATAATGTGAACATGTATTGCATAGGAGATAGAAGGTTTTCCGACATAGCAAATGCTGACTTGACCATGTTATATGAGTGTCATTATTTCCTATGTGAGGTCGACCTTCCAGGCATGATTGACATTCGTATGGACCAAATCTTGCATGTCTAATAATTGTTCTAATACCTAGTGGTCAACTAGTGTTCACTGATCTCAATACTATAATGGAACAGTTGCCCTCAATCTGGTGGCATGGCCGTAGATAGGCATGTCATAAGACTCTACTGTTAGAAATTTATAATTTCTAATTAAGGTGGTCATCATACATTTAATACAATTATATTGGCTATTTCTTTTGGGGTTATAAAACAAGTGATCTAATTACTAGCAACCTATAAGACTTTTGAAACTGATAACGGATATGAGCTTAATAAGTGGATACCAAACAGTTGACCTATAGGGGATAATGGGAACCATATAAGCTATCGTATAAGGAACAGTTATGGTCCCTAAGACACCAAATCACAAATAGTTTTCACCTCTCCACATCAGAGAGTAAACGAAGGTCTCAAAAGGAATAACGGATTTGGTTGAGGAATGTTATCATACGAAAACTCTCTCAAAAGGTATATCAAAAGAGTAGATAAGAAAGCATGGATTCAGGGATTCATGTATGAATTTGTATCCTTATTTTATATTATGTGTGAGATTCATGAGATTCAAGATCTTAGGATTGATATTTCACCAATCATCAGAAAATATCTAACAAGTGGTATCAGAGCTACTAGGTTCTGAATTTTATGGTTCTTCATTAAAGATGTTTTCCCCCAATTTTTTATGAACCCTAATTTTTAAAATTTGGAGATTTTTATGTTTCTGCTATTGGTTATGAAAAGTGGTTATTTAGGAATAATGAGGATAACTTTTATCCGTTTCCGCTTATTTCAATTATGAGTAATTTGTATTATAAATAATTGCAACATGTTTGAAGTATATATTCAGATTTGTGCATGAACATTGCATTAACTTTTATGACTCTGTTATGCAATATGTATATTACATGTGCACTAATGCCTTAGTGTTGGACATTGACTTTTGTCACTTTACAATTTTGCAATTTGCTGAAGTATATGTATAAGATATATGTGTGTTAAGATGTATTTTTATTTTATACATATACAATATGGAATTCGTGACCTTATATATATTGCGAATTAAAATGTACATATATACATATATAATTGTTTTAAGTTTGAGGTTGTTGTGATGTCTGGAATTACTAATTAAAGTTAATATGTATATAATGGATATGTATATAAATTATATATATATATATATATATATATATATATATATAGTGTTACATATATGTTTTAAGATACGCATGATCATATTGAATTTGGAATTTCAATAATGATTTGCATTTGTATTTTTTCTTCAGTCCGGATCCAATTTGTATTTAATATAAGATTACATTCAGTTTTATGTATCCATATATATGCAATATATCTTTTTTGAATTGAAATTATATTATGTGATTAAATTTGTTAATCATAAAAGATATCAAATTTGAAGGTTTTAACTCCAAGATTATTTTTTATAATGGACCCATATCATTTCCCTTTTCTCTCGTAATTAATTTTTGAATTAATTGATGCAATATGTTGCAAAAGTAACCTCTATTGTAGAAATTAATTAAAATTACACAGATGAGTATGAGATTATTTATGCGAATTGTATTCAGCCCAACGGAAGATACAATTTGGCTAAGTAATAATATACATGTGATGATAAATAAGTAACAATTATAATTTTTTTCCATGTGAATAATAACCGGTCCAAAGAAAGACTATTGTTTGACAAAATAATTATTAATATTTGATCATTATGTTAGAGTACCACTTACAAATTAATTTCTTTGTCCAAAGACTAGAAATTGATGTTGTACTAAGTATCTTGTGATGCGTCTATTATGTGAACATATCTTGTTTTATATATATATATTACACGACTTGTTTGTTTAAATAGTTGCAACACTTATGGTTTGTTGCATTGGTTGGTGGTTGATTGCATTATTAAGTTGTTGATATTGTTGAAGCATTGTTTATGTTTCGACAGCTTACCCTGCCATGTTTAATCAGGTATAAAATTGTAATATTTTTTATGGAAAATTCAAAAGCATCGTTACTAGAATTCGAAATGTAGTCCCTGTGATGAGAATGATGCAATGCTACCAATAGGCTATAAAAGATATATGTATTTATATGTGGATATAAATAATATATGTTTTGGATTAAGGTTATGTTGAATCAAACTCAACTAAATGATTTTTCTTTCAGAAAATAAAATTGCTTGGCATTGTAAGTGAACATATTAAACAAGAAGTCGCCAAAGTGACATCTTTTTTGTGGATTGTTCATAATAAATGTCAAATTATAGTACATATATGTATCCATGCGAGTATTAATTGGCCCAAAAGAATATTATTATTTGGCCGAATTATATACGCACATGTGATGCTAAACATGTCATTATTATAAGGTTGCATATGCGAATGATAAACCAGTCCAAAGAAAGATTTAGTATTTGACACACATTATGATCAATGTTTGACCATTATAAACAAGAGTGTCATTAGTGAATGATATGAAATATCAAGACAATTATATGTTTGAATTTTATGTGAATAGTGATCGGACCAAATGAAGATTATTATTTGGCCCAAATTACAAACATACTTGTAGGAATAAATATGTGATAATCATATGACTTTCTATGTGAATAATAAATCATTCCAAAGAAAGACTAATTATTTGACAGGATTGATTATCAATGTTTGATTACTACATTGAGTGTACCACTTACAAGTTAATATTTTTGTCCAAAGACTTAATATTAATATTGTGTTTGGTAACTCGTGATGTTCTCCATTATCATTTGAATTTAAGTATTAAAGTTGAATGTGGCTTTAATTACAAGAATGGTTGCAATTCGTTTTGTTCTTTTACTAGTGCTGCAAATATTTTTGCTAAAATTAAGAACATGTCATTTCTAAATAGGACAAACTTTAAGGTCTATAAGGAAGCTGTAGAAATTCTTCTCGGCTATATGGATTTAGATCTGGAACTTCAGGTGGTGAAATTCATTTCTACTATGGAAATCCTCAATGAGGTTAAAATTGACAAATTGGAACACTCTAACCGAATGTGTCTAATGATTATGAAACTCTCTATTCCAGAAGTGTTTCGGGCTCTATTTCTGAGGGTCGGAGACAAGTAGCTTTTGGCTAAACTCATACCCATGAAGTATAAAGGCAAAGGGAACATAAAGGAGTACATTATGGAGATGTCTAATCTCACATCAAAACTCAAGTCACTTAAGTTAGAGCTTGATGATGACTTGCTCGTGTACTTGGTTTTGATCTCGCTTCCTACACACTTTGGGCCATTCAAAGTGAGCTATAACACTCAGAATGACAAATAGTCTCTCAATGAGTTTATATCTCATTGTGTGCAAGAGATAGAGAGAATGTAGATAGATAAAACTAAAAGTGCTCATTTGACTATGACATCTCAGAATAAAAAAAGAAAGAGCAATAAGGATGTTGTGAAATGGCTATTTGTGTTTTTCCTCATAGAATGTGGTATTATTCTACAATACACTATGTCAAGCAAACCTAGCATGAAGGGTGTTGTTGAACGATTAAACTGAACTCTTAAGGATATGGTGAGAAGTATGATTAGAAAATCAACAATAAAACTAATCACTACTTGTTTGTATCTCACAACTAGCAGCAAGGTGATTGACTATGATGCATCCAGTATTCAATATGTGATGAAAGAAGTGTGGAAACAAAGTTTCATGCAAAAATTCCAACCACAACTATATTAACCAACATACACCTGAATCAACCAACATGCAAATAGCTAAACAAGACAGCAAACAACAAATAGTGAATGCTACAGGAAACCCAAACAGAATGGTTATTCTAAGACACACAGTAAACTATACTAAGAATCTTTGACAAGAACCGATAATCCCCAGCATCGGCGCCAAATTTGATCGAGGCTGTACCCGATACAAATAATATAACAATTAAAAACTGTAGTACTAGGAAGTGACTCCTAGGTCGTTTCCCAAGGATTATCTTTCAAGCAAAGTGTAACATCGCGAATTTTACGATTTTGAATTATAAGATTTTATTAATATTATTATTAATTATATTTTTGAAAATGAATTTCTGGGAATTTTCGGTAAAGAATTAGATGAAACTCTAGTGAGTTTTAGTCTTGAAATTCTATTTCCAATTTGGTGGTAAATTTTCATGATTTTCGGAGACAGTCGGTTTTGGACCACTGTCGGGGTCAAATCTCACCCGGTACGGCTCAAAAAGTGGGTTTTGAGTTCCGTAACTCGGAATCGAATTCCGATCACGCCATTGATTTCTTAATCACATTTCGAGTCAAGATAGACCCTGAGCTAGTCAATAACTATTTTCTAGAATATTTTCACTCGGAATGCCGAAATTTGAAGTTCCAACCGTAAAGTAAAATCAGGCGATCATTTTTGGCTATTCGAATATTGGCCGACAATACTCTAGCATGGTTTTAATCGCGCGCGTTTCGCAGAAGTCGCCACGTCGCATGTGTCAGTTCACAAAATCTACCTACTAAATCTTCACTACCACCAAATCCCCTAAATCACTCACTTAACCCATGATTCACTCACCCTCTTAGATTTGCTAGATTGCCTTGGGAAATGGGTTTAGAAATCAGATTTCTCCCACCTCACAACTCTATAAATACCCATGTATACTCATGCACTACCACTTTGCAAAAACTTGGCAATTTGAAGATTTGAGAGTAAGTTACTCTCATCATCTTTTCTTCTTCATTTTCTTCTTCTTTCAATCTTCAATCTCTTCACATTCAACCAATGGATGTTGATGATATTAAAGTATGGCGTTCATGAGTATGTCAAGAACATATTCAACCGTTGAAATTTTCTAAAA
>NC_032011.1:13414008-13417318 GCF_001865875.1 Lupinus angustifolius
ACTTAAGGTGGGCCGAGCATGGTAAATAATGATTAAAAGATTTAATCATCTAACTGCGGTTAGTGTTCATATGTATATGGTTAATAATGGAGTAGTGGAGAGGAAATTGACGGGATGCCTTAGAGCACCATGATGTTGAGAGGGACGGCGTTGTTGGACGGGTCAAACTAGATGATCTCTGACAACCCCTCTTTGCAATCTGGATCAATGAAAGGGATGCCCAAAAAGCGTTTGTACGACCTAGGTCTGGGTAGGACTGTTCATGAGGGAACCGATCGATCTATTTTTAATTCCTTGTGAGGATATGTTATTTTAGGTGGGTACAAAGTGGCTTGGTATGAGACCTTTACTCTTGATTTATTTCCGACTAGGTTATTTGGAGGATATTGGTGTAAGGTGGATGATCATGACATATCATGCATACATTATCATTGTGGAAGTGAATTCCCACATTTGAGTTACAAACATCATGCATCATTAACATTATGCACATATTATTTCTTATGGTTATGATATTTCTTTATGAAATGTATGTTGATACATTATTATTTATGATGATAAAAGGTGGGTTATGATGTCGGTTATAGATAATATATGTGTATGTTATTATTTGGAGTATGATCTTCACTTATGTGCTATTTAATTATAGTCATGATATCTTGCCGATGAATTATACATTGATAAATGGTGAATTATGATATTGTTTGGGAATAAGTGTTGTTTACCTTACATAGGTTGATTAGATAATTGTTTATGAGAACAATTGATGAGTTTGGTTATATTACTCATGTGGATTGGATAATTGTTTACGAGAACAACTGATGAGTCATAATGTGATATGTTATATATATATGAACTGTTTTTCATATCCGAGTGTGATATTCTGAGTAAGTCCATGCCGTCAATGAATTTACGTTCATTAGATGTCTTACTCTCTCTATTGTATTGTTCTTGTTCTTTATATATTTTCTATGCAGATGGCCGACAACAGCACTCATATTCGAGGCTATCACTTCACGATGTCCCCGATGGGACAATGGGCTAGTGACGGGCACAGATATACATACACAGGCCCCTACGGTTTGTCGTTGCACATGGTGTGCAACGGGTCATCAATGATGATCCCTCATCCCGACACACATATTGACGCTTCCTTCACCTTGCCGCCAAAGAGGCTGATATCTCCAGAGGTTGGACTTCGATACTCGCCAGTCAGGAGTGATGGCGCTGATCCCTCCCACGGTTATAGGACGTGGCAAGATTGTTTGGATGCTCCGTCATCCAGTAGAGCCAAGAGGAGCAGTGGTCTTGGAGGAGGTCCCTGCAAGAAGGCTCTGGTTGTGAGAATGTCATCCCCTCCGAATTATGCCGCTGGGTTATGGCATAATGAAATAGAGGAAGAGGAGGAGGAGGAGGAGGAGGAGGTCGTTGAGCTCATAAAATGTAGAGAGCTCGGTGGAGGTGATTGACCTCATGTATGACTCGGAAGAGGAGGAGGACCCGAGTGAGGGTTCCAACATTCCTGGAATCTTTTGTTTTTGGTGGGAGGCTGCGTTTCTTTGGATTTTGTATATGTTAGTGGCAATGTAGTTTCCGCCTTTACTAACCTAGTCCGTATGAACTTATTATGACTTAACCCATTATATATATCTATGAAGATGTATATTCAGGAAATGTTGTATCATTTCAGTTACCGTTAGATAACCGGTTTTGATTTCTGCGTTATATGTTACTTAAAGTGATGTCCCGGAAAAGAAAGGTTTTAAAAGGAAACAATTTTATGTCAACAATTCAAAAGAAAAAAATTAGTTACTTATTCGCGTAATAAATAAAGAGCATTTTTCGGGGCGTTACACAGAGCTTCAAACACCTTACACTCTCACACACAAGGGGTTTTTTGTTGTTGGATAGTATGAACATAAATCAAATTCAAAAATAGTAGTTAAACAATGGTTTCCCAAGGATTATCTTTCAAGCAAAGCTTCAAACACCTTACACTCACACACACAAGGGGTTTTTTTTTGTTGGATAGTATGAACATAAATCAAATTCAAAAATAGTAGTTAAACAATGTAATAAAACGGTTAAATCCCTTTGGTTCGTTTGCTCACAACTCAATCCTCGACATCAAAAGATTATTTTCAGATTCCAACCATTAACTTTTGAATTTGTTGAGAATCAATTAACTAAGCGATAATCAATTCAAAGTTCCAGAACCTAAACTTTTAACTAGGCGAAATCAGTATAAGCATGAAACGATTAACAAATTCAAACGAACTATGCATTCATGCACTAGAGAGAGTAAATCAACTAAGCGAAGATAAACTCATAAATCAGTTTCTAATATAGAAGAAATCAACAATAAAGAAACCGAAAATGCATTAATAACAAAACCTCAAGAGTTGTGATACATTACCAAAGGAATTTAGTCTACAAGTTTAGCCTTCCATTGAGTGGAAGAAAGAAACCGAAAATGAAGAAGATGAATGAAAAACGAAAATGAAGAACACGTGAAACCCTAGCAGAGCAAAAGAGGAGAAAACAGAATTCTAAAATGAGTGAAATGTAGAGAGTGATAGTGGAATTCGGGTTCCCTCTTTTTCAAATAGTAAAACTGAAAATGGGCCCTTAACAATGGCCCAAAACTAAAACCAAATTTACAAATAAAAACCCCCAAAATTAAAATACAATCTTCACTTCAACACATATCCTCCACTTCCATAATGCCCAAAATGTCATTGGTGCCAAATATGATCTGAAAATGATATTAGATTTAATCAGACTAATTAGGAATATTAGTCTAATAAAGTCTAAAACACTAAACCATGTCAAACAAAGTTCATTAGTGATGAGCAATATATTACACACTATTCATAACCTTAATTTAGCATGATTGATGATTCTTGGTGCCTAATTGACTTTGTTTCACATGGTTTAGTGTTTTAGACTTTATTAGACTAATATTCCTAATTAGTCTGATTAAATCTAATATCATTTTCAGATCATATTTGGCACCAATGACATTTTGGGCATTATGGAAGTGGAGGATATGTGTTGAAGTGAAGATTGTATTTTTAATTTAGGAGTTAGTTTTATTGTAATTTGGCTTTGGGCCCATTATTTAGGCCCAATTCGGTTTATGTGTGTTGGAGGGGTTAAATTCGGATTCCCCACTCCAAACACACACACTTTACTTTTGCCTCACAAAACAAAAAAACACCTTTTCCGTTTTCCCTCTTTGTGCTCTGCTAGGGTTTACTTCCTTCTTCGTTTTCTCATTTTCGGTTTTGCTCTTCCATTGCCATAGAAG
>NC_032011.1:13417418-13435882 GCF_001865875.1 Lupinus angustifolius
TGTTTAGGTTCTGGAACTTTGAATTGATTATCGCTTAGTTAATTGATTCTCAACAAATTCGGAAATTAGTGGTTGGAATCTAAAAATAATCTTTTGAAACCGAGGATTGAGTTGTGAACAAACGAACCAAAGGGATTTAGCCGTTTTATTACATTGTTTAACTACTGTTTCTGAATTTGATTTATGTTCATACTATCCAACAACAAAACCCCCCTTGTGTGTGTGTGAGTATAAGGTGTTTGATACTTTGCTTGAAAGATAATCCTTGGGAAACGACCTAGGAGTCACTTCCTAGTACTGCAGTTTTAATTGTTATATTATTTGTATCGGGTACGACCTCGATCAATTAGGCACCAAGAATCATCAATCATGCTAAATTAAGGTTATGAATAGTGTGTAATATATTGTTCATCAATTGTTGTTGAGCGATTAAACTGAACTCTTAAGAATATGGTGAGAAGTATGATTAGTAATTTTTACTTACTAGAGTCTCTTCGGGTGAGAGCTTTAGAGACTTCAGTTTACATCCTTAATAGGATGCCAAGTAAAGCAGTTAAAAAAACCCCATATGAGCTTTGGACTAATAAAAAACCAAGCTTAAAACACATGCACATTTAGGGTTGTCCAGCTGAGGCGCGACCTTATAGGCGGCAAGAAATGAAACTGGACTCAAGAACTGTTAGATGTTATTTTGTTGGCTATGTTGAACGCTCTCGGGACTATAAATTTTATGATCACACTTCAACACTTTTTTTAGATGAGAAATGCAAGATTTCTTGAGGAAGTTAATTTTGGGAAGGAAAAGAACATAAGGAATGTTATCTTTGAGGAAGAACATGTCACTAATGGTGAACAAGTGTTTGTGCCTATTACCATTCAAGGAATAAGTTTGGTAATAGAAGATAATATTCAGAATATTGTCCGTGACAATATTCCAGAGCAAGGCAACAATGAGGTTCTCCCTAAATTACCTATAGAACAAATTCAACAACCTCAAGAAGTAGAAGTGTCATTAAGGAGATCCACTAAAGAGAGGAGAAGTGCAATTCCTGATGATTATATTGTATTTCTTTAAGAAAATGAGGATGACATCGAGTTAATAGAAGATGATCCATTGAACTTCTGTCAAGCCATGAAAATTTCTAACTCTCAAAAGTGGATCGATATCATGAAGGATGAGATGAAGTTTGTGCTTGATAATGCTCGTCTGTTAGCTAAAGGCTTCACTCAGAAAGAATGCATTAATTGTATAGAAATCTTCTCTCCGGTATCTTCGAAGGATTCTTTTGAATAGTATTAACACTAGTAGCTCATTTTGATTTAGAGCTACATCAGATGGATGTTAGGACTGTGTTTCTAAATGGGGACATTAAAGAAATGATCTATATGGTGCAACCACAAAACTTTGTGTTAATTGGCTTAAAGTCAACGATATGCAAATTAAAGAAATTCATATATGGCCTTCAACACGTTCCTCGTCAATGGAATCACAAGTTTCATCAAGTTATTACCTCGTATGATTTTGAGGCAAATAAAATTGATGATTGTTTGTACCACAGGTTTAGTGGGAGTAAATTTACATTCCTGGTATTATATATTAATGATATACTACTTGCGAGTAGTGATTTGGGACTATTGCATGAGACCAAGAGATTTCTAATGAATAATTTCGAAATGAAAGATCTTGGGAAATCTTATTTTGTATTAGGTATTCAAATACTAAGAAATCACTCTCAAGGTATTCTAAGGTTGTCATAAGAAAGCTATATGGATAAAGTTCTAGATAAATTTGGCATGAAAGACAATAAACCAGGGGATACCCCTATTGCTAAGGGAGACAAGTTTAGTCTCGAATAGTGCCCCAAAAATGATCTTGAAAGATACGAGATGCAAAAGATTCCTTATGCATCTGCAGTAGGAAGTCTAATGTATGCTAAAGTTTGTACATATCCCGACATAGCGTTTGTCGTGAGAGTTTTGAAAAGATATTCGAGCAATTCTGTAATGCATCACTAGAAGGCAGTCAAACGTGTTATGTGTTACTTAAAGAGAACAGAGAAGTACATGCTCACTTATCGGAGGTCTGAGAATTTAGATATCATTGGATACTCTGACTCCATTTTTTTGGGTGTCTAGACAATAGACACTCCACCTATGGATATGTGTTTATCTTGACAGAAGGTGCTATATCTTGGAAGTCTATTAAATAGACGCTTATAGCTCCTTCAACCATGGTTATGGAGTTCATGGTTTGTTTTGAAACATCAGACCATGACATAGGGTTGCAGAAATTTTGTCGCTGACTTAAGTGTGGTCGATGATATTAAAACACCATCGAGAATTTATTGTGACACTATGTTCACAATTCTTTACTGCAACAGTAATAGGAGTTCTACAAAGTTAAATTTTATTAACATCAAGTTTCTGGTTGTTAAAGAAAATGTTCAAAATAGACAAATTTTCATAGAACATATAAGGACAATTTTATGCTAGCTTATCCACTAACTAAGGGTTTGATACCTAAAGTCTTTTATGAGCATATTGCTCATATGAGTATTGCTCCTTAGGATACCTCACTTCAGTGGGAGTCTATATGTTTTATGATTTACTTTGGATGTTACGTAGTTTATTTTGCATAATAAAGTTGTTGGTTTAGTGTTCTATCTTGAACTTGTGTATTGTAAATATTGTGTTGCAATTTAAAACTTTGGATTGATCTCACTAAAGAATAAAAAAGAACTAGTTGAAAATAGACATGTTTGAGATCACATTGCATGAAATTTCCATGTAACTCGTCTATATTTGATCTACGTCATTAAGTATATTAATATGGTGATCATCGTGGTCGAGTCACGCTTGAATATGATGAAAGTCGCGGTGGTTCCATAGTTGATATATAAGATGGACCAGATTGTATTAAGGAGAAGTCTAAATATAAATTGCATATGAATGCACGCCTAAACAATATGTGATATAATTGTTTTGGGGAAAATATGAAGCTCAAGTGGGAGATTGTTAGAAATTCATAATTTCTAATTAAGGTGGTCATCATATATTTAATACAATTATATTGGCTATTACTTTTGGGTTAAAAAACAAGTGATCTAATTACTAACAACTTATAAGACTTTTGAAATTGATAACGAATATGAGCTTAATGAGTGAATACTCAAACAGTTGGCTTATATGGGATAATGAGAATCCTATAAGCTAACGTATAAGGAATGGTTATGATCCCAAGACACCAAATCACAAATAGTTTTCACCTCTCCCAATCAGAGAGAAAACGAAGGTCCCAAAAGTAATTAAGGATTTGATTGAGGAAGGTCATCATACCAAAACTCCCTCAAAAGATATATCAAATGAGTCTACCATAGAGCATGGATTCAGGGATTCAAGTATGACTTTGTATCCTTGTTTTATATTATGTGTGAGATTCAAGATCCTAGGATTGGTATTTCATCAATCATCAGGAAATATCTAACATCTAGTCTTTATTATGGATAACTAACTTGAGTTCGCATACACAATGTCTTGACTTGTTTTTTGAGGGGGTAGCGATAGATGGGCATATCATAAGTCTATCGAGTATTGATTTGCTCTTCTTTTTGTGAAGTATTTTAGGTGGAAAGTTTTTTAAATATTAGATCAATTTTGTTGATTTGAGTTGTGTCCTTTTACTTCTTTGTGAATTATGTTGGTGTGTTCTATATGGGTGGTCACCATTATTCTTATTGTGGTATTTAGCATGTGGTTGGTCGGGAAGCGATGACAATGCTTCAATTTTTGCATAGTTGGCGCATGTATGCGTCTTTCGTCTGCCAATCAACGTTGTCACTTTGATCTTCATGTCCATTATTAATTTCAAAATTAATGGCGATAATGAGTGGTTGAGGTGTATTTGTGGGCAATTTTGGATTAGATGTAATTATTTGAACTTGATGTGTCCAATATGACTATTTAATTGTTTAATATTATTTCATTTTTTTTCCTTGATTGTTCTTATTCTTAATGTTTGTTTTGGTTTTATCACCAATGCATGATATCAGGTTTAAAGATGAGTAATGGAAATTTTCATGTTTAAACTAAATCTAGAATATATCAACTAGTAACATGTTGATGCTTAGGAATATGGTTGATTGAACTAGTCATTCTAACACCCATATTATTATGATTAGATGATTAATTTGTCAATAAATTGAGAATTAGTTTATTTAGTCATTTGATCTGTTTAGTTAAGGAATTGATAAATAGATAAGAATTGGTGATGGAGAAATCATAGGAATAATCATATATGAATATAATTATTGGATAGTAGAAGACAAATAGTGAAATCTAATTCCAGGTTCTTCATATCTAAACTTAATAATTTTAATCGTTTACTTTTACATATGTTTAATTTTAACACTTTCACTAAATAAAAACCTTGTGGATTCGACAATTTTATATACTTGTTTGTGACAACTGATTTGGTGAAAAATAACAACCAATTTGTCGGTTAGCAATTTTCTTTAGGATGAGGAGAGAGAAAATTGTTGTGTTCTGATGTAATGTGAACCATAATCGTTTCAAATCGTTTCATTATCCAACTTGGGTTTTCACTGATTAAGTTCATATCAGTTTTAGAAGTAGCACAGATTGTCATAATTAGAAAACTTCTTTTATAACTTCTTAAATAAATAACTGATAAAATTATATTAAAGATATCATGTACAAATATTAAATATAGTTTATAAATTTCTAACATTACAATCAAGCCACACACAACCAATAGGACAATCATAAACATCACAGCTAAATGAGGCTAAATATTGAACACAAAATGAGAGAATAACTTAAAAGATAACAATGTGTAGCACGAACATGTCCTTTTTATTCGCAAGCAACTATGACAACTTGTTTACCAACATTGTGGCCACTAAATAGGCCAACTAAGGCTGCAGAGACTTGAGAGGGTCATTCTCAAGTCCCTCAGCAATGTCTTCAACATACACAATCTTACCCTCTCTAATGTGAGGTAAGAGAAACTCCAAGAATTTGGGATAAAGGTGATACACTATGCCATATATCATAATAAACATTGGTCATTCAACAACACAATTGTGAACGATGTTGTTGAAAACAGGCGCTGTCAATTTGTGTAACTTCAACAACGCATTCTTGATAAAACATAGGCAAAACATTGCTAGTGCAATCTTTGACACTTTGCACTTTCAATCTCCCCCTTTTTGATGATGACAAACACCAAATCAAATACCATATTAAATTTGATGAATTAGCTTGACGATGTTGTACATTTGCATAACAGTTGTGAATTCAAAGTTGAAGCACTTTGCTCTCCCCCTTAGGTTAGCAATGATTATTACGGAAGCTACTATACAACCTGCAAATACATTAAACACAACAAGCAACCTTTCTCCCCCTTTTGACATTATCAAAAAGATACAAATATTCAATTCTAGTCAAAAGTCAGAAGAGTTATTTGGTTAAAACAAACTGTAATTAATCAATTAATTTTGGGCGTTTTAATTTATCAACCAGCTGTAAGAAAATTGCACAAATTAATGGCATGAAAGGCTATGTTAATTCAAATTAAGCATAAAATGATTAAGCAGTGATATAAATGAATAGTAAACATTAGGCTTAATCAATCAATAGGGGTACATACACCAAACATGATCAAGATCCATTAAATATAAATTCATACTATTTACGACACAATTAACCATTTAGCATGAGAAAGACAATTTGAAATCATTAAAGCATTACTTGCAATTGAAAACAGTAGGCCATGATTAAGCATAATACCAACGTAAGTTTAGTAAAAGAGAAGTAGTTAAGCTATTACAATCCAAATGCAAAACAGAATAAAGTTCTCAAGAGGGAAACAAGGATCAACATAATCCATAAACTAGGAAGGATAATCCTAAGGATCTAAGGTCTACTAACTAGGGATGAGATGAAGGGTTTTTGTCGTCAAGAATGATCGAGCTACCACCACCCTTGATGAGGGTGCTCAACTTGTTAAACTCGGCACACAACCTCTTGTTTTGTGAATCAGCAGTTGTCTGAACGAAGTTCCTCAAGGATTGATAATGATTATCTATGTAGGCATTCTGAAGCTCCTCAAAATTCTCTAAATCTATATGGTATGTGTCCTTCAGAGACTGAAAATGAAGATTCCTCCTGTTGTTAAGACGTTGTTCTATAGCATCCAACTGAGCTTGACCAAAGGCTGGTTCTTGTGTTGCATTTCCAGAAGACTCCCCCTAAGTAGTAGCATTTGGCTCATGTGTTTCATCTTGATCACCCTCACCAGAGAGATCGAGGTTCACAGTGTTGAAATCCTCCTAGTATTGCCATGTGTTGCCATACTTGTACATGCCCATCTTGTGAATCAAACTCTCACCAATCAAATGATCTTTATAAGAACATTCCACAACAATAGTATCAGAAACATCAATATGCAAATAGTCAATAATGCGCGAGATGAAAATACTATAGGGAAGCAACTTTGATTGCGATGTAGAGACACTTTTCACGACCTTCAGGATCTCTTCAGGCCAATTAATCATCACATTCTCCTTAACGACGTACATGAATCTCAAATCATTCACGGTAGGTTATGCATGATTTGTGTTCCTTTGAATCAAAATGTATGCAATCAGATAGTGCAGGAGCCTATTCTCTACGGACAATGACCCAATTTTTTGTCAATTCACCCTGAACATACAATTGAGGTCTCCTCAAACATGACTTATACACTTCAGCAGCATTAGAAGAATTGTTAACCCAATCACAATCTCCCAACTAGCACCATTACATCATAATACACCCACATTCATGAATATGTCATCATTCAGCTCAAATAATTTTCCAGTTATCATAGACCAATACTTCCCATCCTTGTATCTATAATTAGCATAATATTCCTTAACTAGAGCAGGGTAGATATTACCTTTCAATTCCAAAAAAGGGACAGCCCCTTGTGCTTGCATTCCATGCGAAAAATCAAAGTTTTGTTCTTCTAACCAAGTCAAATTGGCATACCTCTTATGTATGTAGGTTTTCTTCCGTGAAACTTGAGCAATCGAGTCTCTTGCAAAATTAAAGAATAATACGGGTCTCCACGGTCCTGCCTTACCTGTTGGTTCAAGGGTACGGATTTTGGAGCATTTAGTGGATGTTGAGCGGCTGTCTTAATCCTTTTTGCACGACCTCTCTCCATTTATAGCTGAAAATCGAGCTGATTTGAAGATTTAATGGAAGGTTTCATGGAAAACCTAACTTAGGGTTTGGAATTAGGGGTAACCGGATTTATTGGAAGTTAGTGATGGAGAAGAAGGTTTATGGAGTGGAATGGGGTTGGAGTATACGGCTTTAGGCTAGGTTAAGGTTTAGGAATGATATTGAACTTGTTCCTCTGAGATTTGAGAGAAAAGGGAATGAGGGAGGTTTTGAAAAATGCCCAGAAATGCTTCTGTTTCTATTTAACTGGTGTCCTTAATCGATTAACTACCAGTCTTAATTGATTAACCAAGTTAAAAATAACATGTTTTAAAAACTTGCACCCAGGTAATCGATTAAATAGCATCAGATACAACGTTTTGGATGTTTAAAAGCGTGCAAAGATTTCCAACTTTTAAAATGCAATATTGAGCAGTCACATATATACATAGAGCTTATTTTATTGAATCATGTATTATACAATGAGTAACTAGCATTCAACATATTTTCATTTTGAAGCATACAAGGCAACTAATCATGCAAGGCAATAACATAGACTCAATCAAGATATTTTCATCAAGAATTCCTATTTCTCTTCGAAGAACATAGAAAGTATCTCGTGAGAAGGGCTTGGTGAAAATATTCGCTAATTGCTTAGAGGTTTCTACAAATTCTAGCACGCAATCACCTTTTTGAACATGATCACATAAGAAATGATGACTTATTTCTATATGCTTGGTTCTCGAATGCAAAACATGATTCTTGGAGAGGTTGATGGCACTCGTATTATCACACTTAATGGGGATCTTTTCTAGTTTAAGCCCAAAGTCCTTAAGTTGCTACTTCATCCAAAGGATTTGAGCATAATACATGCCAGCGGCAATGTATTGTGCTTCAGCGGTGGACAAAGCAATGCATGCTTGCTTTTTGTTGTGTCATGCCACTAAGGAACTGCCTAATAGATGAAAAGTCCCACTAGTGTTCTTTCGATCCAACTTACACCTAACGAAGTCGGAATCAGATAACCTACCAAGGATAATGAGGCATCCCTAGGATACCATAATCCCATATTTATTGTTCCTTTTAAATACCTCATTACGCGTTTAACAGCACTATAGTGTAGGGGTGTTCAAATCCAGACCGGTCCAAAACAAAACCGCAAACCGATCCAAAGTAGACCGAAACCGCAAAAACCGAATGTATTTGGATCGTATTCGATTTATTTTTTGAGGACCGATCGGTCCGGTCTTCGGTTTCATGTCTGGGATCCAGACCGATCCAGACCGGACCGATATTATTGAGTTAACTAAAATATATCACATAAGCATTAAGTAGTAAGCTAAACACAACAAAAACGCATATAAACTGTCGTAACAATTTGAATATTGATGTTTCTAATCTTGCTATTAAAAGAATCAAACTTTTCTTCATTGTTCTGGTTACTACCTTGTTGGTGTTGTAGGCTAAAATTGAAGGAATTTATATGTTTATATCTAAAAAATAGACAGATCCAAACCGGACCGAAACCGCATATAATATTTGGACCGGATTGGATCGGACATCTTAATATAAATGGACCAGACCGGACCGCATACTAATTACGCGTTTGATTCGGATGGTTTTTTGCTTAAAAACCGATCCAAATGGACCGCGAACACCCCTACTATAGTGTGAATCTTTAGGAGATGCTTGAAATCTAGCACACATGCAAACACTAAACATAATATCAGGGTGGTTCACAGTTAAATATATAAAGAGCCAATTATCCCTTGATACTTTGTTACCTCAATCGCTTTTCCCTTTTCATCTTTGTCTAGATAGCAAGCGGACGCCATAGGTGTAGAAGCTTCTTTACATTTTTCCATGTCGAACTTTTTGAGTAACTCCTTGCAATAATTTGATTGATGAAAGAAGATGTCACTTTCCATTTGTTTAATCTGAAACCCAAGGAAGAAGGTCAGCTCACCGATCATCGACATCTTGAACTCGCCCTGCATCATCTCGGAAAATTCCTTACAAAGGATGTCATTATTAGATCTGAAGATTATATCATCAACATATATTTGAACAAGTAAAACATAATTATCTAATCTATGGATAAAAATAGTGGTGTCGACCAAACCTTTTTCGAACCCTTTTTCTAATAGGAACGAACTCAATCTATCGCACCAGACTGTAGGAGCCTGTTTCAGGTCATAAAGGGCCTTCTTGAGTTTATACACATGGTTCGGGTATTTGAAGCTTTCAAACCTTTGTGGTTGGTCTATGTACACCTCCTCTTGAATATAACCATTTAAAAATGCCCTCTTAACATCCATTTGGGAGAGCTTAAAATTCATGATAGATGCGAAGGATAATAACATCCTAATGGCCTCAAGTCTGGCTATAGGAGCATAGGTCTCATCATAGTTGACGCCTCCTCCTAGTTGTAGCCTTTGGCCACTAAGAGGGCCTTATTTCTAATGATTAAGCCAGATTCATCTAGCTTGTTACGAAAGACCCATCTCGTGCCATTCACAGGATGTTCTTTTGGTTTAGGGACCAAGTCCCACACATTATTACGCTCAAACTGGTTTAGCTCTTCTTGCATAGCTATACTCCAGTGTACATCCTCGATGACTTCATCGATAGTCTTTGGCTCTATTAGAGACACAAATGCAATGAAATTACAGAAATTACGTAAGAAACTACGGGTTACCACCCCCGTAGATATGTCACCTATCACGTTGTCTAGTGGATGATCCTTTTTGGTCTTCCACGCAATCGGCATGTCCTGATGCTCATCTTGTACTATTTGTTCTGCATCTTCTCCTTGGATTTGGTTCATGTCCCTTGTATAAGCTTCTTCTAGCACACCTGAAACATCATCAGGAAAGACCTTTCTCTTCTCTTTTGGAGAAGATTCGTCAAAATGAACATGAATAGACTCTTCAACTTGCATGGAATATTTATTAAACACATGAAAAGCCTTACTATATAATGAATACCCTAGGAATATGCCCTCATCAGCCTTCGAGTCAAATTTTACCAAAATTCTTTTTCTATTATTCAAAATAAAACACTTTCACCCGAATGCATAAAGATGAGCAATATTCGGTTTTCGACCTTTTAAAATCTCATATGGGGTTTTCGAAAAAGTAGGTCTAAGAAGTATTCGATTCATTACATAATAGGCAGTGTGTACTGCATCAGCCCAGAAATATTTGGGAACCTTGCTCTCATTTAGCATGATCCTTGCAAGTTCCTCTAGAACTCTATTTTTCCTCTCAACAACTCCATTTTTTTGAGGGGTACAGGGAGCCGAGAACTAATGCATGATTCCATGCTTATTATAAAAATTATTATATGCCATGCTTATTACAAAATTTATTAAACTTATGATTTTCAAATTCTCCGCCATGGTTGAATCGTATGTAAACAATTTTAAGGTTAGACTGTTTTTGAATTTGTTTGGCTAGACATTTAAAAGATTTATATGCATCGCTCTTAGATGCCAAAAATAGGGTCCATGTGAATCTAGAAAAGTCATCAACAATTACCAAAGCGTAAAAACTTCCACCAAAACTCATGATTTGCAACAGTCCAAACAAGTCCATATGGAGAAGCTCCAAAGGTCTAGTAGTGGATATTGCATTCTTTTTACTAAAAGAATTCTTTACTTGTTTACATTTTTGACACATGTCACAAGAATCCTGAGTTTTAAAATCAAGTTTTGGCAAACCAATAACCAAATTATTTTTAGATAATTTTTCTATATGCTTCACATGAATGTGAGTGACTCGTCTATGCCAAAGTCAGATGTCATCTTCTTTTGAAATAAAACATTTTGAGAAAAGAGAAGTGACATCCTCCAGGTCAACCATATATATGTTATTGACACGATAGCCGACAAACTTTACATTATTAGATAAAACATCACGGATTATACAACAATCAGAATCAAATGACACACGATTCCCTTTGTCACAGAGTTGGCTAATACTCAAAAGGTTATGTTCCAGACCTTCGACATATAGAACATTCTCGATTACAGCATGGGTTGAGTTGCCACTTTTTCCAGTGCCTATGATCTTTCCTTTGTTGTTGTCTCCGTATGTGACGAAACATTTTTCCTTCAATGATAGGTCTAGGAATTTTAAACTATCTCTTGTCATATATCTCGAACACCCGCTGTCAAGATACCAATGTTGTCCATGTGTTCGTAGACATACCTGCAAAATCGATCACTTGCTGGTTTCAGGTACCCAAATTATATTGGGTCTTTTTCTGTTAGTAACCAGGGAGTTATCTCCCTTTTTCACCAAAGCGTAAACACCACTCGGTATCCCATATTTCCTGATGTAACAGGAGTAAGAGGTGTGGCCATATATGCCATAATAGAAACATGTAGGAACTCTATTTTTATTATAAGACTTTTTATTAGCACGAGTTAAAGGTTTCTTATATGGTCTATTTCTATTACATGGGGGGATATACTCTAATCCAGTGTGGTCACCAACATTTCTTGTTTTACTTAGCAAGGTATCTAATTGGTTTTGACTATCTGTAAGTTTTGCGAGTTTTTCATTTAGTTTAAAATTCTCATTTTTCAAGTCCTCGCAAGACTCACAGACAATTGTTTGACATAACTTATCGTTAAAGCAGTCGCATGAATTACAAGAAAAAATTAGATCTAAAGTTTCATTTTCTAATTTCAGCTCATCTAATTCTTTTTGTAGTTGTATTATTTTTTTATCATTTAGCATAATTGCCCTTTTTCTACGGCACTAATTCTAGCTAATTTCTTTAGTTCTTCATGCATTTCAACATAAGCATCATATAAAATTTCATATGGAGGAGAATCACCAGAAGATGATGATGTGTCAGAATATACCTCATTATCAGCATCCTTTGTACTACCTGATCTGCAAGCCTCATTTGTTATAGTCATTAGGCATAACTTGGCGGTCTCCTCTTCATCTGAGGTGCTTGATGTCATTTCTTCCTCCAATACATCCCAGACAATGTAAGCTTTCTACTATTTGAAGTCCCTAGGAGTGCTCTTTCTAAATCAACTTTCTTCAGGTAAGTGGGACATTGGAATTTCATGTGCCCCGACTTACCACATTCAAGGCAAGTGAAGTGCTCTTTATTCTTGCCTTTTCTTGTTGATTCTCGCGCCTCTTTCTTTTGAAAACGCTTAAAACCTCCATTCTTCTTCAAGAATTTCCCAAACTTTCGTATGAGAAGGTTTAACATTTCTTCATCAACGTTAGAGTCATCATTATCTATCTCTTTAGTAGGTTGTGATGTTGTTGCTTTAAGAGATATTCCCTTCTTCTTGCGGTCTGACTCTTCATGCATGGTCAAGCGTCCAAGCTTCATCTAATGCTCTTGAAGCTTTCCGAATAATGTTACCAAAGGCATGGAATCAAGGTCCTTAGATTCCATGATTGCAGTTACTTTAGGTTACCATCTCCTGTCAAGACAGCATAAAACTTTATTACTAAGTTCACCTTTGGAAAAAAATTTATCAAGGGCAACAAGATGATTTACAATATGAGAATTTTTACATATCTCTAATTGATTCACTTGGTAACATACAAAATAATTCGTATTCATGTGTTAGTGCATTCAGACTTGCGTGTTTGACCTTGCTAGTGCCCTAGTGAGTCACTTGTAAAGTGTCCCACATTTCCTTGGCACTTTGACACTGAGATACCATCTTTATTGAGGTGATTATATTTTTAGCGCGTAGGTTATACAGGACCTTTTTGCGCTCCTCATTGGTCCACAAACTCTTAGGTTTTTCGTCATCCACTAAGTGAAGTGGGACGAATGGCCCGTTGATTACGGATTCCCAAATATCCGAATCAATGGCCTCAATAAAGATCTTCATCTGGACTTTCCAGTAGGCGTATCCTTCGCCATTGAATACAGTAGGACGGTTAATAGATGCGCCATCACCGCCAAAGGGGTTGGTGGAACCCATTTTAATTCCCTTAGGATCACGCGGATACGGTTGAGCTAGCACGTCGTACTAGCTCTGATACCACTTGTTAGGTATCAGTGACATAGACGCACCTAGAAGGGGGTTGAATAGGTGTAGCGGTTATCAATTACCGGTTCTCGCACCAAAACCCAGTTCTAGAAAACACCCCAGGTAATCGATTAACTAGTGGGCTTAATCGATTAACTCACAACAAAAACAGAATTATCAGATCAGCTTCGTGCACGTTTATTTACCAAGAAACAAACAGAGATACAACATATATTTTTATGCACAATTAACAAGCATATAGAAAAGTATCAGTATGCAAAATATTAACTTCAAACACGAATTAAAACAGTGAGAATTATGGAAGAGATTGAGAGAGAACAGCTTCCACAAATGGATTTTTATCCTGGTTCATTTGCGGGTCCACTTGCAAACTACATCCAGGCCTCCCCTTCTGATCTTGGGAGATTTCTCTTCACTATATTGAACACTTTCTATTGTCACATACACCAATTCAATTACAAGACTCTAGACGCTTCTTTCTTGAATTCCAAGAACCTCTAACCTTGGTTTGACTAACCCTGTCGCTTGAGAAAACCTTTCTCGTGATCCAGCCCCAGCCAAGATCCTCGCTCTAAATTCAAGACCTCCTAACCTTGGTGAAGATTCACTCAATCTCAATGGTGGTAAGACACCAAGAGACTAAACTCAAAGTACGAAAATAGTATACAAAAAACAGAGTTTTACCAAGCACTAAAATGCTCAAATTACAACAATGAAAAACTCAAAGATTAACCCACTCTCAAGTAACACAAGCCATCATGCATATGTGAGTTAATACAAAAACAAGAAACACAAAATATTTCTCTTAAAATCTCTAATAAGAATGCATGAACATGTAAGAAAGAATGGATGAGATTAAGCACATGAAAACAACATGCAATACAACATGAACAATATAAACTAAGCATGTTAATCTCTCTTTCTCACACATGCATATCTCTTATGCCTATAATGCTGTAAAATCACGAAGCGTATACTCTCTAATAGATTCTAAACAATAGTATGCAATGCTCCACGTTTCTGCAATTTGCCAGAACTTATACAAAACATATTTGACCCTTCAAATTGTTGCTTTCAGTTACGTAGTTAAAACAGAAAACAGTTATAACAGAAAACATATACATTAATCGATTAAGTCACCACGTTAATCGATTAACCAGCATATATCAAAACATGATTAAATGGTAGACTACTTATATATTATGCTTGACTCCTATACATGTTTTAGCAATTATATTATGCCTAATAAGCACATATAACATGTACGATTAACGCATGAACATACAATAAACTAGATAATATGTCTCATGAATATGATATGACAATTATAATGACTTGTGAGACTTGCATCTAGGTTTACCTACCCTATATTCACTTACTAAGGCACACATCCCAGACTACTTAGAAATATAACTCTATTGATATAACCTAGTCTAGATATGACCAATGAGTTCTAGGCATGTTGATTGTTGAGCCATCTTCAAGCTTTAACTAATTCCTTGTCTTCGTCAAAACATAGGCAAAACATTGTTAGTGCAATCTTTCACACTTTGCACTTTCACATTAGGCTTTGGACTTTGATATCCAGGTTCGGGAGTCAATTACACACTAGGGAAGGTATTAGGACCCTAGTTGTTTGTTTGAATGGTACCTTACTATATTGCATGGATTATTAATTGTGTTATTATTATAGTTTTACCAAAAAAAACTATTTTATTATTATGTCTGACAAGAGTGATCTTGGTCCTACGTATCCTTTTTGGGAATCAAGACTACGTAGTTCTTTGGGTAGAAAAAAGTTTGGTGGTTAGGTTAATTTTATTTCTTAAAAATATTAACATTTAAGTTATTCTTGAAAAAAATATGAGCGAAGCATAGCCCTTACGTCCGATACCGCATCTCATATTAAAACTTGATTAGCAAATTCCCAATTTTTTGTTTTTTATTTTAAAAAATCCTTTTTTTTATAAATATGAGCGAAGCATAGCCCTTAGATCCGATACCGCATCTCATATCTTAAAATTGTGGTAATATGATTTTAATATTTTTATAAATATATTAATTATATGACTTATCATTATCAAATTTTATTATACATATAGATGAAAAAGAATAGAGGTGAAGAATAAAAAAATTAGATACATGTAAGAAATTGAATTTACGTGCACACATGAATCAACATCTATTAATTGGGAATGAAGACCCACAGCCGGAGAAAATGTCAAGACCAACTCAACACATTCATGTCTGCATTGGGTCCGTTTGATTCCAATGACTCAACAGTTATTCCCAAGGCACAATGGTAGTATATAATTTTTTGCATTGTTAGATGATGGTTATGGTTTTTGGTTGTGTGATTTTTGGTGGGATGATTTTGGATTGTTGTGTGAAAGATAATGTTGAGGGTAAAAAATGATTGATGAATGATTTTTTTTTATTGAGAGGATTGTTGAGGATTCTTGGGAATCGATGATGAATTGTTTTCGTTATTATGGATGAAGAGAGTAGATGATGAATTCTCCTTTTTTTCCATGTGACCAATCTCCTATTTATAGCCTTTGAATTAACAAGTGTGTTAAAATGGAGAGGATCTCCAAATTAATTGAGTAGGGAGAGTTAAGGAAAAATAAAATCATATTTAATTCACCATTAAAAATCTGATTATGACACAATTTTTGAAATTCAAATTTAAAATTCGAATTTACTTTTACCTATTTATTTTGGGACACTTAACAATACCATTTTTATTAGAAAGTAACCAAAAATATTAATTTTATTTTTATTTGTTATTTTTGAAAATGTCTTTTGGGTGTTCACATCTCTCATTCATTCACTTTTAGTTATACAATAGCGCATTCGGTAACAAGCACCGTTGATACGACCAATAAAACTATTTCCTCTACACTTAATCGCTTAACATAGTGCTTAATCGATTAATTGTTTGAATGTTATTTATTGCCAGTATTAATTGTTCTATATATTTAATTAATTGTCATTAATCGAATGTCATAATGTAATTACTAATTTGAATTTCATTAAAAAAATGAATTAGTAAAATAATTATTATATCTTCCATAGTGTTTCCTTAAGATTATATTGTGGAACACTTACCTTCTTTATACTTGAATGGGGAGTTCCTCCACAACGTTTCCTTAAGGTTGTGCTATTGATTATGTATCATTGACAACGTCATCTTCACTACGCACTGTTGATTTTGTATCATTGACAATGACATCGTAATTATGCACTGTTGAAGATACTATGAGACCCTAAAAAATTAAAATGTTCTCGCATTCTCACACATTCATCAGCAATCCCAACACTCATTTACTCAGCAGCAAAACGCATTTACTCTCAAAATCAACCTTGAAAATCATTCAACCTCGAAAATCATTCAACTTCAAAATCATTCAACTTCAAAATCATTCATCACCAAAAATCATTCACTCATTTTACACAAAAATCATTCAACACCGATTTCGAAAATCTTTCACTCGTTTAACATCAAAATCATCATTCCCGCATTCAACACCGAATTGAAAGTGAGTTTTTCATATAGTTATTTGTTTTTTTAATTACATTATATGTAGCTTGTATTGAGTTATAAATATTTTCCTTTTAAATGAGTGAAAGTGATTTCACTCATTTAGCTTGTATTGAGTTGGGGTTTCCGAGTTCTGACTCATTTAGCTTACATTATGAGTTACGGTTCCCCCATTTTTAATTACATAATAATGCATTTGCTCTTCTTGGTGAGCTTAACTCCAAGCTTTAGGGATTTATGCTCATTATATTATTTTCTTAATAGAAAATGGATCGAAAATGGATGAGTGTCAATCGATTGACGAATGAGTATGAAGAAGGAGTGAAATCATTTGTTAGGTTTGCAATTGAGAATTCTGAAAATCCTAATAGAATTGTATGTCCTTGCTAAAGATGTTGTTCCTCAAACCGAATTACTCCAAATGAGTTAAACGTTCATTTAGTGTGTCACGGTATTGATCAAAGTTACACATTTTGGACAAGATATGGTGAGATGAGAGAAGTTATGGATTGTGATGATGAGATGCATATGAAAGACAACTATACAAATGCATATGAAGATGATCGGTCGTTTCAATGAAATGGCAAACTTGTCGAAGAGGATCTTCAGGATTGTCCTGAGATATTTCAGCGGTTGATAAGTGATGTTGAGAAACCATTATATGATGGTTGTACTAAATTCACAAGATTGGAAGTGGTTGTATAAGTTAAAATCTATTAATGGAAGGACTGATAAGAGTTTCACTGACTTGTTTGCACTTCTGAAGGATATGTTGTCGGAAGATAATGTGCTCCCTTCTCGAACCTATGATGCAAAACAAATCTTACGCTCCATAGGCATGGACTAAACTAGGATACATGATTATGAAAATGATTGCATCTTATTTTTTAATGAGTATGCTTCATTAAAGTTTTGTCCTAAATGTAATGCATCACGATATAAGAAGGAAGACTCAATTCCCAAAAAGGTTGTATGATATTTTCCCATCAAAGCAAGATTCAAGTGTATGTTTAGCAATGCCAAAGATACAAAGAAGTTGACATGGCATGATGAAGAAAGGATTAAAGATGGCAAGCTTCGGCATCCTACAGATTCTCCTAAATAGCGAAAAATTGATCACGACTATCCTAGTTTTGGTCAAGAATCAAGAAATATATGCCTTGCATTGTCAACGGGTAGAATTAACCCACATAGTGTTCAAAGTTGCTCCGACAGTACATGGCCAGTGATATTGGTAGTATACAACCTACCTCATTCTCTATGCATGAAGCACAAATATGTGATGTTATCTATGTTATTTTCTGGACCTAAACAACTAGAAAATAACATATACATATATTTGGCTCCATTAATTGAAGACTTGAAGCAAATGTGGGAGACATGCATAAATGTATATGATGCATATAGGAAAGAAAGCTTCAACTTAAGGGCTTTGTTGTTCGGCAAAATCAGTGATTTCCCAGCATATGTAATTTGTCTGGATATAGTACAAAAGGACATTTTGCATGCCCTGTATGTGAAGACAATACTCATTCAGTGAGGTTGGAACACTATAAGAAGAATGTCTTCCTTGACCATCGTAGATTTTTGCCTTCAGATCATCACTATCGACGATGGAGAAAAGCATTTGATGGAAACAATGAAGAAGGTCGT
>NC_032011.1:13435982-13460613 GCF_001865875.1 Lupinus angustifolius
TGACCAATTATTTCAAAAGCTAAAGGGTTTGAATAATAACTTTGGTAAACCTTTTGCAAAAGAAATTGTCACAAGTGAGTTGAAGAAAATGTCAATCTTCTTTGAATTTCCATATTGGAGTTCATTATAAGTAAGACATTTCCTTGATGTTATGCATATTGAAAAAAATATGTTTGAAAGTCTCCTTGGTACCTTACTCAATGTCCCTGGTAAGACCAAAGATGGCTTGAATGCAAGGTTGGACTTGGTTAGTATGGGAATAAGAAAGGAATTGGGGCCGATAATAAAGGGAAAATGTACATTTCTACATCTGGCAGCTTATACTTTATCGAGGAAGGAGAAAATGGAATTTTGTAAATTTATTCATGGTGTTAAAGTTCCAGAAGGGTACTCTTCCAACATTCAGAACCTCATATCAATGAAAGTCCTCAAGTTAAAAGGTCTTAAGTCTCATGATTGTCATGTACTTATGGAGCATTTTTTGCCTATTGGAATACGGTCAATTCTACCTAAATTTTTTTGAGGAACCATAACTAGGTTATGCATTTTCTTCAAGGCAATTTGTAGCAAAGTGATTGACCCTGAAAAATTATATGCATTGCAAAGAAAAATTATTTTGACTTTGTACGAGCTTGAAATGTATTTCTCACCTTTTTTTTTGACATAATGGTTCATCTAAACATTCATCTTGTTCGAGAGATACAACTATGCGGCCCTTCCTATATGAGATGGATGTACCCCTTTGAGCGTTATATGTAGACATTAAAAGGGTATGTGAAAAACTGATCAAGACCAGAGGGTTGTATTGTCGAACGATATGTTGTCGAAGAAGCTCTTGATTTTTGTACCGGATACCTTACCGATGGTGATTTCATGGGCATTCCAAAGCCTCGATATGCAAAAAAGCATTTGGTGAAGGTATTACTGGGAATGAAATATTGACTATAATAAGAACCGAATTGGAGCAAGCGCACTTATATGTTTTACATAATGCCGACGAGGTTGAGCCATATGTTGAAACACACAAGGAGATGTTAAGGAAGTGTTACCCAAGTAATAATGAAAATTGGATTTCCAAAGAACATAATCGGTATTTCATAAAGTGGCTAAAAAATCACATTGATGAGGAGTTGAATATAAATGCACATTCGATTTTTGAAAGATTGAAATGGTTAGCTAATGGTCCAAGCCTTCATGTCTTATCCTACACTGGTTACCTGATTAATGAGTTCACATTTTATATGAAAAACAAGATGATCAAAGTAAAATGCAAAATAGTGGTGTGACTCTTGTTGCTCAAACTTTACACATGTCAAGTGCAAAAGATAGAAACTCAATATATGCGAATATGTCATACTTTAGAGTGATTGAACACATATGGGAATTAGATTACACAATGTTTCGGATGCCTGTTTTTTATTGTATGTGGGTTGATAACAACAATGACTTCCGAGTTGATGAGTTAGGGTTCATGCAAGTGGATCTTAATAGGTCAGGATATAAAGATGGGTCATTTATTCTAACATCACAAGCTCAACAAGTACTCTATGTTAGTGACCCAACTGATATGAAATGGTCCATTGTTCTTTTAACTAACAAAATAATCGTCAATAATATTGATGACCAAGAATATGAAGATATTGATGAAGATGATCCTTTTTTGGGACATATCAGTCGCATGAGAGCGGACCAACTACGGATGATGATTTATATACAAGAGATAATCATGATGAAGGGCATTGAGTAAATCAATATGTTCATCCAAACAAGGATGACCCTACAAGACAAAAACAATCAAAGAAAAGGAAAAATTAGATACAAGTAGTCTTTGTATAATTATAGCTTAATTTTGATTGTATGTAATTTGTATAATATTGCTTCTTTGTAATTTGTGTAATTTTTTTATTTGTAATTATGTAATCTGTCAAAACAAATTGACATGATATTCATTGTTTGTATTTTGTATTGTATTGATGTTTAATAAAACAAATTTCTGGCATGTATTAATGTATCTATGTTGTTCAGAATGTATAAATGTTTGTGCTGTTGAGAATGTCTGTTCCGCTAATAAATGTATATACAAATATTAATTTATACAAATCAACAGCGAATTCTAGGGGAAGCCCTGACATGCGCTGTTGTAAAGGATAACTACAACAACGTTTTTTATAGAAAGTGTTGTTGTACATTATTAATATAACAACACTATGCGTGTGATGCGCTATTGTATTAAGGTATTGTTTGAGAAAATTTATGAATAATACAACAACGTTTTTCTATTAGTGCACTGTTAAATATATGAACTTCAACAGCGCAACCATAAGCATTGTTAATAAGACCTATAAAATACGTTGTTTATGTAAGACTATATGACAGCACTTTGTGGACGATGCGATGTTGTATCGATGCACTATATGATAGCGCTTTTTGTGTGTTACGTTGTGGTATATAATCAATACAATAAGTTTGTGAAGCGCTATTAATGATGACCATATACTACTGCGTTAAAAAAGAAAGCGTCCGAAATTGCTATTATACATCTAAAATAAGCACCGTTGAACGACATATTATTTAGTCATTCTAACACCCATATTATTATGATTAGATCATTAATTTGTCAATGAATTGAGAATTATTTTATTTAGTCATTTGATCTGTTTAGTTAAGAAATTGATAAATAGATAAGAATTGGTGATGGAGAAATTATAGGAATAATCATACATGAATGTAATTATTGGATAGTAGAAGACAAATAGTGAAATCTAATTTCAAGTTCTTCATATTTTTAATCCTTTATTTTTACATTTGTTTAGTTTTAACACTTTCACTAAATAAAAACCTTTTTCAACCCTACATTAATTATTTGTTAATTAAAAGAATATCAAGCAAGTCATTGTGGATTCGACAATCTTATATACTTTGTTTACGACAACCCATTTGGTAAAAAATAACAACCAATTTATCGGTTAACAAATTTCTATATGATGAGGAGAGAGAAAAATTGTTATGATTTGATATTATGTGTACTATAATCGTTTTATTATCCAACTTGAGTGTTCAGTGATTAAGCTCATATCAGTTTTAAAAGTAACACAAATTATCATAATTAGAAAACTTCTTTTATAACTTCTTAAATAAATAAACTGATAAAATTATATTAAAGATATCATGTACAAATATTAAATATGGATTATAAATTTAACATTACATTCAACCCACACCCAGCCAGTAGGACAATCATAAACATCACAGCTAAATGAGGCTGGATATTGAACACATAATGAGAGAATAACTTAAAAGATAACAATGTGTAGCACAAACATGTCCTTTTTATTAGCGAGCAACTATGACAACTTGTTTACCAACATTGTGGCCACTAAATAGGCCAACTAAGGCTGCAGGGCCATTCTCAAGTCCCTCAGCAATGTCTTCAACATACACAATCTTACCCTCTCTGATGTGAGGTAAGAGAAACTCCAAGAATTTGGGATAAAGATGATAATAATCAGTAACAACAAAGCCTTCAATACGAACTCGCTTATATATGAGGTTTAACAAATTTGTTACACCTTCATGTTGAGTTAGATTATACTGTGAGATCATTCCACAAGAGGGTATGCGAGCATGGACTTTCAAATTCAAGAGTACCGCATCAAGTGTCTTGCCCCCAACATTGTCAAAGTAAATAT
Source organism: Lupinus angustifolius (assembly GCF_001865875.1). Classification (NCBI taxonomy): domain Eukaryota; kingdom Viridiplantae; phylum Streptophyta; class Magnoliopsida; order Fabales; family Fabaceae; genus Lupinus; species Lupinus angustifolius. Next base: position 13,439,672 of record NC_032011.1, read on the forward strand.
CTATGCCTTCTGGAAAGTACCTGGTATTTTAATTATCTCTCATATTGTGTTATTAGGCGAATTAACTGAGCACTTTTTTACGGCAATAAACAAATTAAAGTAAAAAATTTGTACACGAAATTAGTAAATAATGACCTTTTCAAAGCTGCATCGAGGTCTGACTCTTCTTTATAGTTGAAAGCTTCATCAAATCCTAATTTACTCTTCAATAAATCCACCTGGTTGTAAAAAAATATAACAAAACCTTACAGTAAAATAAGCACTAAATGTTTTTCTTGGGTAGCAAATATAAATTGAACTGATTTAAGGCCTTCCAGATCATACTCATTTACAAAATTTGATACTTAACATAAATAGCAATACACTCTTTTGACCCCAAAACTTCCTTCATTTGAATTCAAATTAGTGTCTTGTAGAATAATTAGACTGATTCAAAATAATTGTAGTTTGAGCAGTAGAATAAATAATGAAATGGAGATGTTGATTTATCATTTATGCAGGCATATATAAACACAGATATTTAGACAAATACCTTCTCTTTACTTCCAGCACTTCCAACAACATAACAACCAGTCAATTTAGCAAATTGCCCAACAAGTTGACCCACTGCACCAGAGGCAGCAGAAACAAAAACATTATCTCCTTTCTTGGGAGAGCCTATTTCAAAGAAACCAGCATAAGCAGTTATTCCTGGCATTCCTGTGTTTCAAGAACAAAATGGGTCAAGAGTCATTCCCAACATACTAGTAGCTTAATGATAATAGACAAAAAAGGACCAATTTATCATGCGCAAAAATCATAATTTGACCATTGCAGAACATAATAACATCAAGTACATCATTTACTAAGAATCTATTTAAACTGAAATTGTTGAGTATACATACCAAGAATTCCAGTATAGTATGAAAGTGGGACATCTGTGTGCTCAATTTTGAAAACTATTTGAGTAGAAGGAACCAAGCTGTACTCTTCCCATTTAGTAATCCCCCATACTAAATCACCTTCCTTATAATCTGGGTTTCCTGATTCTACGACTTTAGCCACACCAATTCCAGCTAATGGCTGCAATAACTCAGCAGTTAGTAGCTACATAAGTTGTGTTCAAGAGATATCTATATGATCCGGTCGATAGCAGTAGCAACGAAACCAGATAGAATATATAGAGAAGACAGTTCGATTTCTATTATATTAGTATTTTCTATTTGTATTATATTAGTATTAGTTTGTGATTTCGGCTAAGAGTTTATGATTAAACTGCAATTTCACCACACCAGATTCTCTGACTAATTGCAAGTTTGATTAAACTATTACAAGATCCAACTTGTACAACACTCAACACTTACAATCAGGCACTCAACACTGCTTCGTCAATCTTTACCTAATGATCTTTCTCACTGTTTTGATCAACTTGTTAAATTCTGGTTAATTTTCTCTTTTTTTAGTCTCTAGATTAAGGTTTTTTATTAAATAACATTTATTGAGAAAACTAGTGAAGCAGTTCTATAAAATTGCCCAAGATTTATGAAAATTCTTATAATTTGTCTTTCTCCATTCCCATAACTTGAAGAGTAAAATTTTAATTAACCTTGAATTTAGTGACAGCAAAATCTTGGAGTCACAAAAAATTAATCCAACGATTCTAAAAACTTGTGGTGTTTAAAGTAATTAGACATAATAATTTAATAAATGAAATGATCAAGCAAAAGTTTTTTTGGGTGCTTATCACGTAAAAGCTGAATACAATTGAATAAAATAAACCCATTTAATGCATATATATTTGAATCTGAATTAAAAAAGGATATGAATGAATATGTGGTAAAAAAATAAACATATAATTGTAAAGTAGAAAATAAACATGTATTATGTTTATAAAATATTAAAAGTATAATATACAATGTCAATAAATTTAAAAATTTATATACAATTATTATATCATACATATCCACCATTTATCTGAATTCTTTTTTTTTTTAATTTGAAGACTCAATTAAATATAAATGATGGATGATCCAAAATTTTGCATACATTTCTTTCTTCTCCAAATATCAAATTGATATGCAATAAAATCTTAAATTTCAGATTTCATTATTTATTTGTATTATTTTTGTTTATTAAAGAAAGTCAATAATCCTTAATACATGAATAATAGATGATTTGTTGAGATTGTAAATATATTTACTTAATATTAAATCCATGCAATAATATGAAAAGATCAAAACATTTAGAAAGATGATTATGAGCAAAAGGAAGAGAAATAAAACGAAAGTTACAGAAGCAGGAGTATAAGCATGAAATCCTTCAATCTCAGGGCCATCAAACTTGCTCATGCGATTTCGCATATATGGATCACATGACAAATATAGATTCTTGAGGAGTACATCATTAGAACTTTCTGGAAGCTTCAAAGTTATTGTACCTTCAACAAGGTACATGTCTGATTCTTTAGGAAAACCAGAAACATGTCTCTCAGAACCACTTGTTTGTTCCTCACTTCTCCCATCTTACACTTCTTCTCTGTGTTATGTTGTGTATGGGAGGGAATTTATATATAATAGAATGGACAGGGATAAAACGGGAAAATAATTTAGGTATAAAATTGCAATTTTTCTTTCTTAACATTATTTGATTTTTTCTTGATGGAATCATAGCTTATTAGCTTAGGTTATCACTATCATTTATCATAGCTTATTAGCTTAGGTTATCACTATCATTTATTGTGAAACGTAAGTAATATTTCTGATGGAATCATAGCTTACGCCTTTGCTATCATTCATTCTGAGACGTATGTAATATTTTATTAACCGTCGTTTATTTATGGTGTTATTAATATCTTATCTATTATAATATCGTTTAAGGTTAGGGTATTAATATAATAGTTTAACCATTAGTTTACTAAATAAATCGCATTATTTAAATGATTCGATGATTAACTATTTTACAAACAAATATTGAGTTCAAGATTTTAATCATTATCGTGTTACTTTGAAAAATATTTAAAAAAATTCACAAAACCAACTTTGACGGATACGGCACAGTTTAGTCAGTTTTAATTGATATTTTAGAATGGAATGATTTAATTAAATATCTAATATAATTCTCATATCATACCGGTATGGGACTAATTCGCCTATTTTTTGGTTCACCCGATTGATATAGCATTGTTTTAATAATTGTGTTTATTTCTAAAAATGTTTTTCCTGAACTTGTTATTTTTTTATATAATTACAAAAATAAAATTAAAATTAATATATTGATAGTCTAATAATTTTTCTGTTGTCAATGTAACATTCATTCTCATTGACTCTAATAAAAATAAAAGATAATTTTGTTTTACTATATAGTTTTTTTATTTTTATATAAGCACCTGTAGTTTGGTCATTGCACTTTAAACTATGGACTTGTTTTAGAATGAGTGTTTTTATGGATTTCTGATTTTTGTGTAATAACTGAAATATGGATTATAAATTTCATCATTTGCCTATTTGAAATTTTCTTACACATATATATAGTGTTCACTTTAATCGGGGTTCAATTTAACTATGAATCATTCATTGAACTTTTGAACCCAGTATCTCAATACTGTAAATGATTTAATGATCAATATAGTATTTATAACATTTATAACATTGTAAGAAAATGTACTATATTCGATTCTATTGCTAAAACTTTATTTATAGTTTCAAACATATTAAGTAAAATGATTAATATTGATAGTGTTATTAGTTTTTCAACAATATGTACTTTTCAAAATTGTCCTTTATTAATGAGTCACTTATCTATTCGTTTTACTCAATTAATTAATAACTTTATCTTTTCAATTAATGTAAGGGTGATTTGTTAACAAAAACAATTAATTAACCCGCTTTTCTATTGTTTATAATGTATAATTTATATGCTATAAATATCAAATATAATAATTTATGTTAGATATTATAATTTGGAGTTGAACATGTTTGATTGAGGCAATATAATAATTAACAATTATTTACAATTTAATTTTCATTGGAACATAAAATAGTAATGAAAACATGAGATTTAGAAGGAGCTCATATTATTTCTATTATAAATAATGGTTGTTTCCATACCAACAAATATATACATATTTTGACTTTATAACTTACTATATAGAATTATATATGCTTCATGATAGTAGTTATCTTTCAATTGATTATGTATATTTGTTTACATCCATCAAATATAGTAAAACATATGAATGAATAAGACCATGCCTTCTACCCAAAATTATGGGATGGTTTTATGTGGAAACAACCATCTATAAAAATATTATTGAGTAAATTGTAAGTGATTAGTATAATTTTATCACATTTTTCATAACATGATATTTTGGTGAAAACTCATATTCCAAATAAGTTATGTACCCAAAAAATATTCCAAATAAATTAAATTACCAATTATCTTTCCAAATCACATATGTTATATTACCACATAAAAATATGATCATCTTTACTTTGCATAGAAGAAGCAAAGATAAATATTAAGCATGTAAGAGTTATATTAAAAACTAAAATAAAATATCATTCGATAAGATGAAATTATAAAATTTACCACTCTTAAATGTAGATAAATTAATTAGCAATTAAGTTAGTAAAAATTGCAAAGTTCTAATTAACATTGAGTGAGTAAAGATTCAATTGGAACCGATTATAAAAAAATCAGTTGACTCACCGGACTTGTGAGCTTTTGAAGTGGCCCCAACAACAAAAAAACCAATTCAATATTTTCTTTGTTATACCAACAATTACAACACCAAAGTGGAATATCAATGCATCATCCGTGTTGATTGAAACATCCTTCTCTTTTGATTGAAGGAGTATTATTCCAACAACTCCACTTCCTGGATGACCAACCCATTTTAACAATTAACCGATGTAACAACATAACTTCATTAACATAAAATACAAAATAAAAGAGAATGACGAACATTTATTTATTGTATTCATTCATGGAATATATTGTATTACCATGAAATGTAGTTATTGTTAAGTCTCTTATTTGAAAGAAAAAAGAAATACCTGAAAATCGTAAGAGGAAGATAATGAAGAATAAAAATGGGAAATGATAGTAGTGAGTAACATTATATTTTTGCAGCACCTTTGGTGCATTACTTTGTCTTTTTTAGAAATATCATCCTAAAATAATGTAGTGGAAAGAACAATAACTAAAGATGTGTTATTCTTGCAAATTATATAATTTAGGTAACAATTTCTTTAAAAGTGGTAGTTTTTGAAAAAGTAACTAACATGCAGTTTTTTTTTAAATTAATTCAAATGGGAGGTTTTAAAATATTATAAAAAAATATGGTTAAAAAGTAACAAAGATGATAGCTTTTGAAAACTAAGTAATAATGTGAATGAATGGAACATTGTGTATATAGTTTTTTGGTAGAAAATAGAAAATAATGAGGATAAAATAGGAAACTATAAATTACACCATGAATAGTTAGTTATTTTATGTTTTTGATTTATAAGTAGTATAGATATATAAAACTTTGAAAACAATTCTATAAAAAATACCAAAACTATAATTTCAAAAATATCTTAAGGGGAAGTAGTAAAACTTATGGAGTTGTTTTAAGGTGTACGAATATATGTTGATTGCCAATTCAAATTTGAAACTACAAAGTGGTGCACCACATGGATAAACATTTTTTGTACTATTAAGGGTATTTTTTCACTCTTTTTTAGGTAAGATGTTAATCCCTTTCAGGATGTGTGGTTGTCTCTCCTAACAAGTATTACTCTCATGAATTGAATCACTGACCTTTTGGTCCCCACTAAACCAATACATTGTTGGTCAACAATGTATTAGTTTGAGTTCCTTGAATTAAGATATTCTCACTATTCTTTGGAGGGAAAGTGTATACAACTCCCTTGAACTTTATATTTTTTATAAATAGGAATTATCAACTTTACTTTCATTGCAAATATTATTGGTAATTTGGGCAAAGCTCATGGGGCCCGCCCGCTCGCCCGTACTTATTGGGCGAACATGTCATGAAAAATGTGTTCATCCGCCTTAAAATGTCCGCCCAACATGTCATATTCCCCTATGGACATTTCAAACGGGCAAAGTGGGCGGCCCACGATCATTATTGGAAAAGTATTGAACATCAAATATGAAAATGTATATGTATTTTGAGAAATATGAGAATGTGTGTGCCCATTTGTTATATGAATTTGTATATCAAATATGAGAAAATACTATCATTTTTAATTATATATATACGTTTGTATTTTGTATATTTCATATATCCATATATCATGTTGTTTTTGTATTTTGTATGTATTATTTCATTTGTATGAATATTTATTCTGATAAATACATTTGTATATGTGTATGTAAAGTATATATTTTTTATTTTGTATGACTACATATATATATTTTGCAATTTTATTTAGAGTGGGCTTGCCCTGCCCATATTTAGGACGGACAGAACATGATATTTTTGTCCAATTTAAAAATGGGCATGTTCATGTCCGCCCTAATTTAAATGGGTATTGTATGGGCACGGATTGGGCGGCCCTAACTGCCAACACTAATCACAATCAAACCTTAAACTTTTCCAATTCATGAAATAGTTTATTCTATTAATTATCTATTACATTATTTAATGGTAAAATCGAACCATTCAATTTTTAAATGATTGATTTATTTAAAAATATAATTTAAAAAGCAACTAGAGGAAAATATCATCTCAGCCACCATATACTCATTAGAGAGAATAAACCAACAATCCCCCATCTCCTTATTTAATATCCCCCTTCAACCCCATATCATAAAATATATATTCTCTTTCCATTTAACTTTGTTTCTTCCATTTAACTTTGCCACCTCCCCACCTAGACTAAGAAATCTCTAAGTATGCAATTTCTTACCTTTACAATTGAATGCTTCTATTTTTTTTATTTCTTATCTATGTTGTACCAACGCAATCAAGAGTCAAAAGATCCTTCATTGGCGACCTTTCATGTTCCACGAATGCTTCTCCAAAAGTTCATCTGATACATAGGAGACAATCTTCTACTGACCTTTTCACTGAGCTGGATCACATGAGGAGCTTGCCGCCTATGAAGGATGAATATAAATACGTGTGTCGAATACGATATGTATGTGATACGTCGAGATATATTTTTTCTAAAATATAACATAGGATACGTTGAGGGATACGTGTATAAAATAGTAAAAAATATATAAAATGTAATAAAATTATAAGTGTAAATAAAAATATGTAAAGTATAAAATATAATGGAAATTGTAAATCATTGTCCTCTAAAATTCCAAGTACCAAAACTAGAAAATAGATTAGAATAATTCATAAAATTGATAAAATGTATTATATTTTATCCTTTTTTTGTTAAAAACGTATCAAATATGCATCCGTGTCTGATACGTATCATTGTCCTATCTTTCACGAATCTGAATGTATCCGTGTCTGATACGTGTCTGACGCCAATACGTGAGGGTGTTCAACGTATCCGTACTTTGGAGCTTAACACGATAATCCAGAGAGAGAGTGCAAGCTGAATGTTGAACTAGCAGAGTGCAAGCTGAATGTTGAACTAGCAGAGTGCAAGAGGAGGAACCTTTCGATCCACACATAAGATCAACCAAAAAGGCACTAAAATGATGAGGATGTCAAAAAATAACTAGTGCCATTGATTTCTGTTTTTTTCCGTCTCTTAATATTTTTATTTTTGTATGGAATAGTTTCTTTTTGTTTTTTTGGATACATGGTCAATTTTCTTGATGTGGTGGCTCAATTTAATTGATGATATTATATAATTTTGGTCAATTATCTACATTTACATATTTGGTTTACTTAGAAGTTTAAGGTTTAATTGAGAAAATATTGAAGTTGGTTATTTCTATTTGCAAAAAGTATTTAAGAGGTTTGCATACATTTCTCCTTTATACTTTAAAATCAACAAATCAACTATATATATTAAAAAAATTAAAAGGTCAAATTCACTGTTAAACAATCTAACAAAAATTTAACAAAATGACCAATTTTATGAATGAAGGATGTTTAAGGTTTAATTGAGATGAAATTAAATTTGGTAGTTTTTATTTGTAAAACGTATAAAATTTAAGGGGTTGTATATACTTTTCAAAACTATCCAAAAATGATTCTCATAATCATAAGAAAATCTAAAACCAGCCACAGCCGTGCAAAATCCATGAGTAAAATTCTGTAAGACAAGATACAGTTGTTTGAATGACTATACATAGTTGAATTAATGTTGTATAACCTAACAATTTATCAACTTATTATTAATTTCCCCTCTTGAACACATAGAACTTGTCTTACAACACATTATAGCATTGGATACACATAAGTATATTGCCTCATATACTAATGACATGTTGTTGGTATAGTGGCGTAAAGTTTCGTTAGATCTCCATGGTGATGAAAGAGTTAAATGTTTTATTTCTGGAAGCGATACTTGTTGGAAAATGCAGCTATATATCCAAAATGGTTTATTTCATTATCAAAAGAGTGAGGGAATATCTTTTGCAGTAAACTCAATTACTTCACATGCAAGACATAACTAAATGATGGCTTATAGAAAATAGGCAAGTATAAAAATATACAAATATAAAAGAAGTCTCCCTTTTCAAAATAGTGAAAATCTCTATCAATTACTTAGGAACATAGAAAATGAAGATAGAAATCCTCCTCTTGTCTAATGAAAGCCCTAATTTAAGCTCCACTATCCGATTCACGAAAATCTCTAATTTATTAAGTGAAACCCTAGTTTCTTATTTGTGATTCCAAATTTCTAGCTGTAATATTGCTAAAATTGGTATGATATGTTTCCTTGTTGAAAACCCTAATTTGTGATTCAAAATAAGCTTTAGAAATTCTCGTGCTCTATCATTTGTGAAGATATTGTGTATAAAAATGATATGTTATGTATATTACAGTTGCTTTATTATTATGTTAAGATGATTGACTTAAAATGTCAATGCTGATTTATGCTGATTATTGTGCTATATTGAGTTTCAGTGGTTGATACGTTACATATTGCTGATTTATGCTTGGTTATGCTAATTTCTGAATTAAACAAGATGATCAGAACCCCAATTATAAGTGGAACTGGTGTGGGTAATGCAACAACTCCCTCAACTCCAGTATGTGGAACACCTGTAATCCCATGGAGAAGTAGCATTTGAAATTACAAGTGAAACTCCTACATAAGAGGTAAGTGCTAAACAAATACCTTGAAGAACATTGTTTTTATCCATATTTGTTTTGATTTGTATTATATTGTTATGTATATGAATTGTGATTTTGATTTTTGTTATATTGTTATACTATTATGCACCTGCCCAGGCTTGTTTTTATCTAGCCTTGTTCAAATTTTGCAATATTTAAAAAGAAAAAAGGTAGACGGAACCATTGATACTTATTCATGCACATCATTGTCATACTTTGCTTTTATGTACAGATTGAACCAATCAATAATAAATAATGTATCATAATTCATTACCTTCTCAAACCCTTGCTGGCCATCATAGTTACAAATAATTATCAGGGACTTAAGTGTATGCACATCTACTTAATCTGCATCTTCAGTATTTCAAATTAGGTATGATAGAAAATTATAGAGAAAAGGCCGAAGCTGATAAAAATCATATACTAACATTTTCATTCCCATTAACTAGTAAGGTCACACACTGACACACACTCTAAATTTGCACATAATGAATGACATAAACTCGAATGTCCCCTGAAGCAAAAAAAATAACACCCACGGCTGTGCACAACATGATGAAATAGTACTGCAGGCTACAGTGAACTTAATTACACTCACAAGAAAACCAACTCTACCACGTCTATGCTTGTTCACAGCAACAATAGAAGGCTGGATTTACCTAGAAATGAAATTATCTCAACTCCAAGGTATGCAAGCATGCAACTGAATTGAGTATTTATAAGCATAATAAAAAACAAAACAGAAAAGGAAAAGAAAGAGGTCTAAATACCATGGCTACAAAATTGTAAAGGAAAAGAAATCCTAAAATGACCAGCTTAATCCAGTATAAACGTATATTAGCCTATATGTTTGTTGTTTAAATTACATTTATGCTATATATTAAGTGTTACATTGATGAGAAACCAAGCCAATTTTGATTCAACACCCCACCTCGCATAAGAAGAAAAGAAAATAAAAGAAAAGGAATAGGGAGGGGGTGGGCAGCCAGGGTAGGGAAGGCAGGTCTAACTAAAACAGCTCAAACTCCTCACAATCTTCTATATCCTCTAAACCATTTGTATTCTCCTTATGAGTAGCCAAAAACGGAACGTTACTTCCAAAATCGTGAAACTTGGGGAGCTCTGGTGGTGCTGCACACCGTATTAGAGCCCAGTTGAGGCCTTCAAAAAAGGGATGCTGCTTTATTTCAGCAGCGCCTTTTACGAAACCTAATCGATTTTCAGGATCCTTTATTAACAATCCTTTGATCAAATCTCTTGCATGAAAACTGATTATAGGAGTACTTGGGAACTTAAGGCTTTGTGACACAACATTCGCTAACGTATCGTCGTTTGTTGGCCCCTTGAAGGGAGTCTTACCATATAAAAGCTCAAACAAAAAGATACCAAAAGTCCACCAATCTACGGAACTCCCATGAACTTTGCCTTTAATGACCTCTGGAGCAAGATATTCATAGGTTCCAACAAAGGAGTTAGACCGGGCACTTGTAGGCTCCACTACAAGCTGTGGCAGTGGACCAACCTGAGCAGTTGCATCAGCCTTCATCTTTCGAGATTTTGTTCTGGCCGATAAAAGAATGGGAGTAAAGCAGGAGACTTGCCAATCTGGTTGGAGACAAAAAGGGTGTATGCAGCTAGCCTCTGAACAAGGGCTAGACATCTTCTTTGTTGCATCCATGTCGGGAGAGGATGACTTGACTAACATTGGATTGACAGAACACCTGAGTGACAAGTCAAAATCGATCAGCATAATGTGACCATCATCTCGTACTAGAATATTTTCTGGCTTTAGATCTCTATATACAACTCCAAGCATGTGCAAATACTCCAGTGCCAGAAGAACCTCAGCAACATAAAACCTGCAAATGAAATGATAGCATGATTGTAGGCAACAAAATGTGTGAAAAGGTTATCTACTTGCCATAGGTTTTATCAATCAGAAACTAGTAAATCATTTCTGTTTAAGTGAGAAGCAAACACAATGTGTTAGCACTGGTATCAATTAAGAAAGAAATTTAATGCTATAAGGTAGAAAGAATTGCCCCTAACCCAGAATCAAAGGGATTCTGTTAGGGTTCTATATAGATTGTTATTGAAGAAGAGTAGATTTACAAGAGAGTAGTGACTAGAGAGAGAACCTTGGATCCCATGATCCAATCCTAACTTCTGATTCCAAATCAGAGAGTTCTTCCTAACTACGTCTCCTAATTAACTACCTTTCTATTTATAGAATCAGTCCTCCTACTAACTAACTAACTGCCTAAGGGTAGAGAGGAAAGTTTGTTATTATTAAACCAAACTTTCCTTTTCCCTCTAGTATACACCTTTTTAATAACAGGTTGTGCCCCTTTGCTATCACTACCCCTCCCTTTAACAACCAGCTTGTCCTTAAGTGGGAAATCTGGAAATTGGTCTTGTATAGTTGCAGCCAGTTCCCAGGTTGACTCATGCTCTGGTAGGTTGTGCCATTTGACTAACACCTCCAAATTCCCTTGTGGATCTTCCTTGTTGTCCCTGATTCTTCCGGTGCCACTGTTAACTCATATTCTTCATTCAACGTTGGAGACAATGGTTGAGCTACCTGGTTAGGCTTAATAGCCTTTTTCAGCATGGAAATGTGAAACACAGGGTGGATTTGTGAATATTCTGGTAGAGCTAGTTGATAGGCCACAGGACTCAGCTTCTTCATGATCTTGAAGGGACCGTAATACCTAGGAGCCAATTTAGCATAGGTCTAGTTGCTAGGGACTTCAATTTGTAGGGCTGTAATTTCAAGTACACCCATTCATCCTCTTCAAACTCAACTTCTTTTCTATGCTTATCAGCTGCCTGTTTTATCAAGTTTTGAGCCTTAGCTAAGTTCATCTTCAATTCCTCTAGAATTCTATCTCTCGTAGTCATGAGTTGGTTCACCTCTTCCACCCTAGAAGGGATGGTTCCTGCCTTCAGCAACACAGGGGGATCCCTTCCATATAAGGCTTTAAAAGGAGACATCCCAGAAGATCCATTGTGGTTGGTATTGAACCAAAACTCTGCCCAGTGCAATCATTCTATCCACTGTTTAGGCTTAGATCCAATAAAACACTTCAAGTAAGTTTTCAATCATCTATTAGTTACCTTTGTTTGACCATCTGTTTGTGGATGGTAGGAGGTGCTGAGTTTAAGATGAGTGCCTGCCATTTTGAAGAGCTCCTTCCAGAATGTACTAATGAACAAGGGGTCTCTGTCAGAAACTATGGTGGAAGGGAAACCATGTAGCTTAACTACCTCCTTGAGGAATAAGGTAGCCACATCCTTAGCAGAATAAGGATGTCCTAAAGCAAAGAAGTGAGCATATTTGGTTAACCTATCCACCACCACATAGATGATATCTTTTCCCTTAACTCGTGGCAACCCTCCTATGAAATCCATGGACATGTCCATCCATACTTGTTGAGGAATAGGTAAGGGTTGCAGTAACCCAGCAGGGGATAAGGTGGAATACTTGCTTCTCTGGCATACTTCACAAGCTTCCACAAAGGTCTTGATATCCTTTTTCATTCCTATCCAAAACAGGAAATTGGCAATCCTCTTGTAAGTCCTAAAATAGCCAGAATGACCACCCGTAGGAGACTCATGGTACTCTGCCAGGATAATGGGAATTCTATGAGAAGCCCTTGATAACACCAACCTTCCCTTGTAGTACAAGATACCCTTCCTTAGCTCACATTCTGGATGAGAAGTAGGGTTAGCCAACAATTCTTGTATTATTCTATTCCACTTAGGGTCTTGCTGTAATTCCTCTACCCAAGTACCAACATCTTCATTGGAAATCATTGAAATGGCAGAGAACAAAACCTTTCTGGACAAAGCATCTGCTGCAGAGTTCTCCTTGCCTGGTTTGTCTTGAATCTCAAAGTCTAACCCAATCAACTTGACAACCCACTTGAACTGTTCTTCAGAGAACAACCTCTGTTCAGAGATAAATTTCAAACTCCTCTGGTTTGTCCTTATCACAAAGTGCCTTCCTAGCAGATAATGCTTCCACTTCAGGATAGCTTGGACCAAGGCCATCAATTCCTCTCATAGACTGATTTTTGTTGAGACTTGATGGATAAACCTTGACTCCAGAAAGCCAATGGCCTCCCCTCTTGCATCAAAACAGCTCCCAAACCTTTGCTAGAAGCATCTGTCTCCACCACAAATTCCTTAAAAAAATTAGGGAGTGCTAGTAAAGGTAACTGCATCATTGCTTAAAGCATCATTTCTTAGCAAGTTAGTCAAGGGTTTGGCAATCTTGCCATAATCCTTAACAAACCTCCTATAATACCCTGTCAAACCTAAAAAACCCCTCAAACTCTTGATAGTATAACTGATTCAACCTTTGATTCATCAGCAGCTACCCTCCCTTCAGAGATAATATGCCCCAAGTACTCTATACTGAGTTGCCCAAAACTGCATTTCTTGAAGTTTGCCCTTAGAGCATGATTGACCAAAACCTCTAAGACCAGCTGAAGGTGCTTGCCATGAGTAGCTATATCTGAGCTATACACCAGAATGTCATCAAAGAAAACCAAAGTAAACACTCTTAAGTATGGCTTGAGTACCTCATTCATCAAAGCTTGGAAGGTGGAGGGAGCATTGGTCAAGCCAAATGGCATAACCAAGATCTCAAAGTGGCCTTCATGAGTTCTGAAAGCTGTCTTGCCCGCATCCTCCTCTTTCATTCGAATTTGATGGTAGCCTGACTTCAAGTCAAGCTTAGAAAAAACCCTTGCATTTCCTAGCTCATCTAGCAACTCTTCAATCAGTGGAATAAGGAACTTGTTAGGCACAGTGATCCTATTAAGGGCCCTATAGTCTACACAAATCCTTCATCCCCCATTCTTCACCAGTATGATTGGACTTGAATAAGGACTTATGCTGGGCCTAATAACCCCTGCCTCAAGCATCTCAGCCACCAATCTTTCAACTTCTGCCTTCTGATAATAGGGACATCTATAGGGCCTGATGTTAGGGATATCAGCCCCCTCCTTCAAGTGAATAACATGGTCATGTTGTCTTGAAGGGGGTAGCCCTACTGGATCTTGAAACACCTCTCCCAAGCTAGCCAACCATTCTAACCCCAACACAAGATCAACCCCTTTAAGCCAAACAAATAGAAATCTTGTTGTACCTCTAGTTGTTGGATGCAAAGCTTAAGCTGTGAACACTTACCTTGGCATTTAATGTGGTGGCCATCTCCCACCTCTACCACATAAGATTTGATCTTATCCACCCCCAATTTCATCCTCTGCACCAATTCCTGAGAAATGAAGTTGTGTGAGGCTCCACAATCAATCATGATCACAACTGGAACCTCCTTCAATTTTCCCCCTATCTTCCAAGACCTCACCAAGGTTAACCCCTTCATTGAATATAGAGACAGTTGTAGGAAGGTGAAAGAATCACCCCCTTCCCCCAAACTGTCTTCTCCCTCTTCTTCCTCATCTGCCATTAGGAGTATACTTAACCGTTTGTGTTTACATATGTGGTCCCTAGAGAAGGGCTCATCATATCTAAAGCACAAGCCCCTTTCCCTTTTGTCCTTCATCTCTGCAGCGGATAACCTCCTAAACTCCCCCCTAATTCGAGAACTATCACCTTCTTGGAGGGTTCTAAATCCCCCTCCTACACTCCCAACGGAGGATCCTTCCTTCTTGCTACCTGCAGATTGTGTGGAGTCCAAGGTAACCACCTTATTCACGGATCCACCTCTGAAATACCCTCCTGCCTTGGTGACACTCTTGTCATTGGCCTCTTATTAACCACCATGTTCTTTTGTTCAATCAAGAGGGCCTTTTGTATGATTTCAGGTAGAGTCCCTAATTCATACAACCTAACCTCCACCCTTATTTCCTCCTTTATCCCATTGATGAACACTCCCTTAACAAACTCCTGATTGATTTTCCTTAAAGTCCCCGCATATTTCTCAAACTCCTCTACATAAGCCTCAACCCCTCCTTTCTGTTTTAAAGCTAGAAGCAACTCAAATGGGTTCTGGACCATAGAGGGTTACAACCTCCTAATCACTGCCAGCTTGAAACCTTCCCATGTGGGCTTCAGATTGCATCTCTCCCACCACTGGAACCAACTCAAGGCTTTTCCCTCCAGTGCTACCATTGTTGCTTGCATTTTCTCTTCTGCCGTAATACCTCTCATGGTGAAGTATCGTTCCAATCGTTGGACCCATCCATGAGCATCCTCTCCAACAAAGATAGGTATCTCTAGACGCCTCCACTTGTCACGTTGGTGATGACGAAGCCCAGGGTTTCCGCTTTCGTCTTCGTGTTCACTGCCTCCTTTGATAGAATTGGTGTCTGTTCCAATCCCTAATTTCTCTGCTATTGCAGCCACCAATTCCTCCGTCCTCTTCATTCACGCCTCATTCAATTCCAACCGTGTATGAACTTCCTCTCTTTCCTGGCCCCAACTATCTCCTTCCTTCGCCATACTTCTCGTAGAAACCATACGCCAGAATCAACAGCAGAAAAATCGTGGTTTCTCCCACCCTTCAGGCACCAAGAATGGTGCTCTGATACCAGTGTTAGCACTGGTATCAATTAAGAAAGAAATTTAAAGCTATAAAGTAGAAAGAATTGCCCCTAACCCAAAATCAAAGGGATTCTGTTAGAGTTCTATATAGATTGTTATTGAAGAAGAGTAGATTTACAAGAGAGTAGTGACTAGAGAGAGAACCTTGGATCCCATGATCCAATCCTAACTTCTGATTCCAAATCAGAGAGTTCTTCCTAACTACGTCTCCTAATTAACTACCTTTCTATTTATAGAATCAGTCCTCCTACTAACTAACTAACTAACTGCCTAAGGGTAGAGAGGAAAGTTTGTTATTATTAAACCAAACTTTCCTTTTCCCTCTAGTATACACCTTTTTAATAACAGGTTGTGCCCCTTTGCTATCACAATGTCTACACTTGAATGAGCGTGTTACCAAATGTGGATGCTCTGCTTGCTTCTCTCTTTACCAAAGATGTGCCACATGCGATAGCTGAAGACTAATTTTTTTCGAGGTATATAGATCACTGAAGTGGGTTTTGGTTCTGCCAAAAAATCCTTGACATCCAGCTTAAGGAACTTAGTTATCTACCAACTATATTGAGCCTTGTTGATTAGAACTTAGGTTTTCTGATTTTGTGCATACCATCAAACAAAAGTACTAACTGGACTTTCAATGAATGTTACAAGCCAACAAAGTAACAAAAGGCCCATTGGACTTCCTTAACACAGTTTTGCTCATAAAAAACTTATGAAAATAATCTTACATTAACCAGACAAGATTGAATTCAAGATAGAAAAATAGATATCCAGGTAAGATTGAATTTCAATACAGGGAAAAGGGAAGAACAAAAAACTAAATCTTTAAGTGATGGAGAAGAAAGACAGGAAAAGTCAGTGAATCCTACCTAGCTGCTTGTTCTGAGAAACTCCTATATGATTGTCTCTGCCGCAATACATGTAGATCTCCACCTGGACAATATTCCATAACCAAGCAGGAGAGCTTATCTGTTGCAATGTGGGAATAAAGCGTAGGAAGAAACGGATGATCCAGCATCTGCAGGATCTCTCTTTCGGTTTGGGCCCTGAACATTTTCTTCTGTTTTGCCAAAAAATCGTTGTCCATCACTTTCAGTGCAAAAAGGCAGCTTGTGCCAATTAATTCTGCAAGATAAACAGTTCCAATGTCCCCACTACCAAGCCTCCGTAATAGCTTGAACTGCTTCAAACTTAAGTTGCCATGCTGCGGCTGAATAGCACGAATAGCTTCCCATCTCAAGTGTTCTGACATGTGAGGCCTGTGGCCACCACGACTGGAACCACTTAGATTGCTCTCCCCACTAATACTCGTGCTACAACTATACTCACCAATGCTACTTCTTGAGCTTTGAGAGAACTCACTCTTTTCCTTCGATCTTGATTTCTTGTCAATATTTGTCACTAGAAACTTGGTTCTGTTATTGCATTTGAAACCGAAGCCAGGCTTGCTCGAATCTATACCAGGATTAATCGACTTAACTTCAATGCTGTGGTTTGAACTGCATGGAGATGTTTTCTCATTTTCTTTCATTTCATGCTTCAAATCAGAATTGCCAGTCTCCGTATCCAAAGTACTTGTACTAGCACCCCGATCACTGTCAACGTTTCTCAAACATGGAGTGGAGCAGCTCGAGGTAGAGCATAGATGTTGCTTTATTTTTTTCTTAAAGAAGTTCTTGCCGTTGAATAATGGTGTTGCCAAACTTTTATTAGTGCTTGTGGGTTTATCCACTTCGATGCCAATTCTAGAGCTAGATGGAGAAGCACAATGTAAATTTGCTTCTACTCCCTTATCGCTCATTGAAGAACTGAGAGGCACTCTGGTGGAAGGAGCAGGACCCATTCTGACCTCTGGGACATCCTCATTTGCATAAGAAACTGGTGAGAGAGTTGGATGTACTGGTTCTCCAATCTCTGTGATCGGCTTCTCATCCTCGATCTCTGATGGAAGAGGAACAATCTGATCTCGTGATGCTGACCTGGTTGTCATTCCTTTTGATATCACTACACTGGGCAATTGATCAGAAGGTGCAGGAATCTCTTGCACTAAGGAAATTTCCACCACGTTCCCTTTCCCCTCATTTACCACTTCTGTGTACAACTTTGTGATCGTTCCAGCCTCCGACACTCTTGATGAACTGCATGGCTTTGACAGTCTCTTCAAAGCAGCCATTTCTGATGCCTGAGAGATGCACAGCCCTCTAAGTGCCTGCTTCAAACTTACAGGCTCCGAGATGCCAATTCCCGATGCCTTAGATGAACTGACTTTTATTGGCCTTTTCATAGCATTCTTCTGTGAACGTGAAGTACTAGGCGAATTTTTAATGTCAATAGCTTGGAAAAGACGATTAATATCATCTTCGATAGAATAATTTTTTCCTGAATTGTGAGCATAACTACTCTCGGGATTTTCATCTACATTCAACTCTTCTACTATCTCACACGTATTAGTAGAGGTATCCATTTTTGATCAGTTGATATGCTTTAGCACAATTCTGAAGATGAATTGCAAGGAATCACACAAATCAAAAACCGTAGCGGGCATCGTCCAGATTTATACAGTCATAATTCACGGCAGAATTGATTGGCCAACTTGAGTCCCTCTGGCTCTATTGATTACAAAATGAAGCATCCACACCTGAATATTTTGTAATATTTCAGATTGATCAAAAAAAAGAATTGTGGTCAAAGCATAAAGCATAAGTATTTACCTATGATTCCAACCCAAATATTCATTGAATATTTAGATCATATTTCTTTCATAGCTGAACAGACAAGGAAAATCAAAAGATACAATCTGGTTCATCTTATATATCAACTATGGAACCACCGCGACCTTCATCACAATGAAGCATGACTAGACCACAATGATCACCAGATTAATATACTTAATGGACATAGATCAAATATGGATGAGTAGCATGGAAAATTAAAAAGTACAGGCTTATATAGCCTTCACATTCAAAGTTCAAACACCAAGTTGCCACACACAAAAAAGTGCATTTTCACCATCAAAACAATTTAATAACAATAGCTATCCTTGTAATTTGAAAGACTCAATTCATTTCTTCCCCTATCCCCACCCTTCTAATTCTCTTCACTTTTATATCTACCATTATTCATTGACTAGTAGGAGTGGGATCTAGTAAAAGAGATTAGCAAGCAAGAGTTTATATCATGGCAAAATTAAGAATCAAAATTCTTTTTTAATTAAAATTAGAGTTAAACTTATTCAAAAGCAATATTGGATTTAAAGCATGGTGGAAGGAGGGAAATTTAAAAAAAAGAATCAATAAAAAATTAAGCACAATTACTGAAACAAAAAAAAAATACATTTAATTAACTTTCTTACCCATGTAGCAAAATTGAAAATTAATATGGGTATCTAAAATTTTAAAAAAATTGAACTTTACAGTTAAATTGCAGAAACATACAAACTTAATATCTTGCAACCACCCCAAAGATGAAAACTATGAAGACAAGAGTGTTTAACACAGAAAGACATTACTTACCTGAAACACAATCAAAAGTTCAGAAACAGAGGTGTGAAGAAAAAATCAAAGACCCCAAAACACGGAAACTAAACTAATCATGTAGGAGCAGCGTGGCATATTCAATAGTTTGAAACTTTGAACTTCGAAAATGGAAGAGGAGAGAGAAATAAAGGGGCCGGAGAGAAAATGAAAAGAAAGTGAGTGAATGAGTTTAATAAAGAAAGAGAAAACAGAAAAGGTTGAAAAGATAATCCCGACAAGATCAGAGGCACAGTATAGATAGCTACCGGGAGCTACAAGTTTACAACTATAGAGTATACATGAACTTTCTGAGTTTGCTATTAATTTTTTCTATGTTAATGTTTATTTGTAAATTTATTGTAGGAAAATTGGGGTTGGGTTTTCACCTACTCAAACTCGAACTTAACGAGGTTGAAAATAAAGATATTATTCCTAAATTCGGAAAAAATCTGATAATTATATATGTATTAAAGAAAGTATGATATTTTTTCTCTAGCATTTCTATTTTCTCTTGTATTATTTCATTTCTTTTATGTTCGAATATCAAATAGTATGTAAAGTAAAATTAGAAATTAAAAATAATGGACACATGACATGTTAAGTGCCAAAATGTTAATGAAATGTATATGATTCAGAGACACTTTGTGTGAATTTATGATGTAATTGCATACAATTCCCAATAATCTAGTAATTTTATATTGTTTAGGAATTTAAGTAATTATTGTTGTTTGTAGGTGAAGATATGATAAAAAAAAAAGAAAAAAAAAAGATTAAGGTTTTGAACAGCACAAGCCTCGGCCAAGCGAGGGAATGATCGCTCAAGCGACAATTCAGAAGAAAATCAACATAAAACAATGACATCCCTCGCCTAAGCGAGAGACTGTCACCCGGGCGCTATTCAAGACCAAAACTAGCTAAACTTACTGTTTCTCCCTCGCCCAAGCGATGGAGCCTCGCCCAAGCGAGAGAGCCTCGCTCAGGCGAGGTGATCAAGCAGGAATTGTCATCTTCTCTCGCTCGGGTGAGGTGGTCAAATTTTGGAAAGTTATCTTCTCTCGCTCAAGCGAGAATACCTAGCTTGAGCGAGAGTGTAGCGGTTAGGCATGAAATAGGCAGTTTTAGAGAAGGCCAGGGGTTATCATCACTCTTCTGAAGCAAATCTTGGCACGAAATATAGAGAGAATAAGATAGAAGTCGTCGAAACGATTCTATTTCACATGGTTCTTTGTATTAGTTCATGATTCAAGCGTTGTAATAGCGAGGATGAGTGGCTAGTTCTTCGTAGTTGGAAATCGAAATGTAATCTTCTTACCTTTTGTACTCCTGGATTCAATTCTATATTAATGTTGTTTGATTTTGGAAAGTTTATCCATTGTTTATTGCTTGATTTCAATTAGCTACTGAATTCATGATTTAAGGTTCAAGTTTAACTGGGAAGTTAAACTTGATACCAGATCTGGATTATCTTTGTTGCTACATAATTGATCTAGGGATGGACAATGATGTAGGAATTGCTTTTACATTTGATTTTAATGCTAGTTAATCATCCGATTATCCAAGGAATTGGTAATTGAGTGATTACCTAAGAATGTTACAATCAGGGGACTGATGTAATT
>NC_032011.1:13460713-13509538 GCF_001865875.1 Lupinus angustifolius
GAAAAAATGATGAGTTTCGACCCCAACCCTTTTATTTTAATATCTTCAATTGTTATTTACATTTGATTATTTCTAAAAACCAATGCAAATTTACCAACCAAATCTTGTACATAGTTGCTCAATTGATTCTTGTAGGAATTAGTATAAATCCACTCCGCTCCCAGAGGAGGATATCCCGGTACCTTACCAAATTTTATTACTTGTACAATACGGTACACTTGCCGTTACATAAATAGCTAACAAGTTTTTGACGTCGTTGCCGGGGAGCATTGAGCGATTTATATTAGTTCTTTATAAATTCAATTGAGAGTTGCACATAGTTATTCTTTAATTTTATATCTTTGTATAACTAACCCTTGTGCTAACTTTTGCAATAGTTTTCTTATTTATGCTTTTGCGAGGTAAAGCTACTGGCAAGCAATTACAGTACAATCCTGAGATTGAGAAGTCAGCAAAGAGTAATCGTAAGAAAGTGAAAGAAAAGAAGAAGCAAGGCATTGAGGAAGCACAGTGTAGCTCTGAACAGTCTGAAGATTCAGAGCCTCAGTCAATCCGAATGGAAAATATGCAAAATGCCACTGGGAATAACCGAAGGCCTAATCCTCCAAGGAGGACTTTAGGCGATTATGCCATGTACTAGGGCCCAAGGCACTACTCAAGCATCATGATCCCACACACGGATAGGACTGTGGAGATCAAGCTCGCCTATCTGAATTTGGTTAGTGCTCACCAGTTTACGGGGAAAGACTATGAAGACCCTTATGCACATCTCGATAATTTATATGAATTGGTGCCCACAATGGGTTATAATGATGCTCAACGGGAAGCTGCTTATATGATGTTATTACCATTCTCTCTGTTGGGTGAAGCTAGAGAGTGGTTGAAGTCTCATCCAACTCAGAGCTTGACGAGTTGGAGTGACTTGGAGTCAAAGTTCTTAACAAGATTCTTTCTACCAACTCGGTATGTGCATGCAAAGTTTGAGATATCAACCTTCAGGCAAGGGGCTGATGAAGCATTCTATGAAGCCTGGGAGCGTTTTCAGGCGTTACTCAGAAAATGCCTGAATCATGGTTTTGAGGATGTGGATCAGTTGAACATCTTCTATAATGGATTAAAGCCTGAAACTAAGATGATTCTAGATGCAGCAGCGGGTGGAACAATGATGACAGTGGATGCAGAACAAGCCACGAGAATCATAACTGCCTTATCATCAACAAAAAGGCAGGCACAACACAATCAGAGATTATTACAGAAGAAATGGGTACTTGACTTGCAAACGTCAGATGCTATCTTGGCACAGAACAAGATCTTGACTCAACAAATAGAAGCATTAACCAAGCAAATGTCTAAGCTGCCTCAACAGCTTAATGCAATACGGACTCCTCCGATTCATCAACAAGTGTTGAAGGTGTGAGTTTTGTGGAGGTGAACATCCCACTGGTCACTGCTCAATACCTACCACCACACCAGAGGAAGAGGTTCAGTACGTTACTAATCAACCTCGACAGGGTAATTTCCCCAACAACCCTCCATACAACAATCAGTTTTTAGAAGGTTGGAGGAGAAATCCAAATCAGAATCAGAACTATGGGTGGAGGCAGGAAACATGGCCATCAAACAGGAAATCACCATTCCAACTATCATACCAGCAGGGTATGCATCCACCTTTGCATGAAAGACAGACAAAATTGGAAGAGACACTAGAAAAATTCTTGCAAGTCTCCATTGCTAATCAGAAAAATACAGATGCATCCATCAGAAATTTGGAGACTCGGGTGGGTCAATTGGCTAAACAAATGGCAGAACAGAATACAGACCAGCAACATTTCTCAGCTAATACCCAAACCAACCCCAAATAATATTGCAAATCCATCACTACAAGGAGTGGCAAGGTTATTGGAAAGGGTATTGGTGAGAATCTAGTGGTCGAAGAAGAGGTTCTGGGAGAAACTGAGGTTGAGGAAGGACAGAAGACAGTCAGAGAAACTAAAAAGGGTGATGTAGTGGATTGTGAGGAAGGGGTAGCTAATGCTGAAGATGTGATAAGGGAGAAAGATGACAAGAGGAAGAGTGATCTACCTCAGTTGAAGGATCTTCCTTATCCAAAGAAACCTTCCAAAAAGGATAAGGAAGGACAGTATACTAGGTTCTTGGATATATTCAAGAACCTACAAATCAACATTTCCTTCATGGAGGCAATGGAACAGATGCTCATTTATGCAAAATTTATGAAGCATCTGTTGACAAAGAAGAGGAAGTTGTCAGAAGAAATAGTGACATTGGAAGATGGGTGCAGTGCTATAATCCAGGCAGCTTCACAATACCAGTCACAATTGGTGAACTATCAGTGGGAAAGGCACTGCTTGATTTGGGTGCCAGCATAAACTTGATGTCTTTATCCATGCTGATAAGGATTGGAGAGCTAGAAATTAAGCCTACTAGGATGACTCTGCAACTCGCTGACAGGTCAGTGAAGTATCCTTATGGAGTTGATGAGGATGTTCTAGTGAAGGTGGATGAATTAGTATTCCTTGTTGACTTTGTCATCATGGATATGGAGGAGGACACTGAGGTCCCATTGATTTTGGGCAGACCCTTTATGAAGACTGCAAGGGTCATTATTGATGTTGATGATGGGAAACTGAAAATGAGGGTGCAGGATCAGGAAGTGAACTTCAATGTATTTGAAGCAATGCAACACCCGAAAGACAAACAACACTACTTTCGAGTGGACTTTCGAGTGGATGTTATTGAGGACTTGTTGATGCTCGATAATATTCACTTGAGTAGCATAAGCCCATTGGAAAAAGTACTGATTGGGGAGAAAGAAGGGAACAGTAGTGAAGAAGACAAGTTGATCAAAACATGTATAGCATAGTTGGACACACCTCGGAAGGGTAAATCTGAGCAAACTCACATTGAGGAACTGGTTAAAGAGAAGAAAGATGAAGTTCTGAAAGTAGAGTTAAAATTACTTCCTTCACATTTGAAGTATGTGTTCTTAGAGGATGGAAGTCAGAAACCGGTTATATTCAGCAGTGCCCTATCACCAGATGAAGAACATCAATTAATTGAGGTGCTGAAGAAAAATGCAGGAGCAATAGGGTGGATACTGATGGATTTACATGGGATCAGCCCATCTTATTGTATCCATAAAATCCACATGGAAGTGGATTACAAACCGGTTGCACAACCTTAGAGACGTCTGAATCCTACTATGAAGAAAGTGGTTAAGAAGGAGGCGATGAAACTCTTGGATGCTGGGATGATTTATCCCATATCTGATAGTACTTGGGTGAGTCCGGTTCAAGTGGTCCCAAAGAAATGGGGTATGACTGTGGTCAGAAATGACAAAAATGAGCTGATTCCAACCAGAACAGTCAGTGGTTGGCGCATGAGTCTTGATTACAAGAAGTTGAACCAGGCTACTAGAAAAGACCACTTTCCTCTGCCATTCATGGATCAAATGATTGAGAGATTGGCTGGACAAGTATTCTACTACTTTCTGGATGGGTATTTTGGTTACAACCAGATCACTATGGATCCGCAAGATCAGGAGAAAACAGCTTTCACATGCCCTTTTGGTGTCTTTGCATACAGAAAGATGTCATTTGGACTGTGCAATGCACCAACAACATTCCAACGGTGCATGTTAGCTATTTTTTCTGATCTTGTAGAAAAATGTATTGAGGTTTTCATGGATGACTTCTCGGTTTTCGGGTCGTCATTCAGTAACTGTTTGGAAAATTTGGACATCGTGCTGCAGCGATGTGTTACAACTAATCTGGTGCTGAACTGGGAGAAGTGTCACTTCATGATGACTGCGGGAGTGGTCTTGGGTCACAAGATCTCTTCTTGAGGTATTGAAGTTGATAAAGCAAAGATTAAGGTAATCAAGGACCTCCCACCACCACTCAATGTCAAGGGAATTCCAAGTTTCCTTGAACATGCAGGTTTTTATAGGAGGTTTATAAAAGACTTTTCCAAAATTGCAAACCACTCAGAAATCTTCTCAACAAAGATACTATTTTTTAATTTTGATGCTGAGTATGCAAATTCTTTTGAAACCTTAAAGCAGAAATTAATTTCTGCTCCTGTTATAGTAGCACCCGACTGACATTTCGATTTTGAACTTATGTGTGATGCTAGTGACTATGCTGTCGGGGCGGTAATAGGACAGAGAAAGGCTAAAGTTTTCCATGTTATACATTATGCTAGTAAGGTATTAAATGAGGCACAAATTAATTATGCCACCACAGAAAAAGAATTACCAGCTATAGTGTATGCATTGAAAAAATTTAGATCCTACTTGATTGGCTATAAAGTCATTATTTTTACTAATCATGCTGCCATTAAATATTTGCTAACCAAATGTTAGATATTTTATGTAATGGCAATATCATCATCTTCATCATTGTCGCCCTCTGTAGCTGGACCATCTCCAGTAGTCCCATATCCAGTGGTTCTGGAAGGTCCTACCCCCTCTAGAAAGATAGGCCTAACCCCAGGCCAAGGGAACTGTTGGGTGAAAGTGTCTGCAGAACCGTAGAATTGGTTCCCTGGACTCAATTGATGGAAAGCAGCATAGAGTCCTGGCTGCTGATACACTTGTCCTTATCTCAGGATGTCATTTTGGAGCTCTATATGCTCCATATGCAATGTGAGTCGGTTAAGCTGATCCTAAGTGGTTCCCGGATAAGGTACCGAGGAAGGCATTTCTGACTGTGAATATGGGAATGATGGATGCGGAGGTGACTGTGGAGGGTGAGAACTGTCACCATGCTGTACTCCAGCCTCTTCTTTGCAGTTCTGACGGATGTACTGCATGGTGATCGGGGGTTTGATCTTCTCAGTTCTGTTCACCTGAACCCCTTGCTGAGCACAGAGTTCAGTGATCAATGATGGGAACCCCAAAGAACCCTTCTTACCTCCTTTGACAACTGCCTTGTATATTTCTATGACGATTATCTTGGCTACATCAATCGTCATGCCCTTCATGATTGCATAAATGATGTAACAATCAACAAGGGGCAATGATGACATGTGAGTGTTTGGAATCACATTGTGCAGCAAGAATATCATCCAGACTTGGGCCAGGACAGTCATATGCTTCCGGTAATTTTGGAGGGGTAGTCCCTCAGAATTGGTGCTAAATGAGCGTCCAGGTACACACAGTTGTGCAGAAGTGTCCCGAAGACTGAACATACCATCAGCTTGAGCAGCAAAAAGCTGACACAATTCCCCCTCCCACGCTTCAAAAGGATTGTTCAGCAAATCATTGATAGTCTCTCTGTCAAATAAGATAGTCTTACCCCGGACCCAGGATTTATATGTGAATTCGTCTCCCTCCAGTGGATAGGCATTGGCATATAATTCACAAACGACATCTGGGTCAAACTTGTCGTTCAGTGTTGCCACTGCCCACCATTTCAACACAATCAAAGGTACTGTGAAAACGGGATATTCATCCGTTTCCAATTGTATCTTCCTCTCAAGAACGAAAACCCAGTTGAGGAGTAGGATATGTCGTTCTTGTTTCCCCTTTTTCTTGAACAATGTTCGGTCATAGTCAGATGCCTGTGAGGTAGAAGTTCCTCTCAACTTCTTGGGAGGGGGATTCTTGGTAGCCAATGATTTTTTCCTCCTGTAAAGCACATTGAACAATTTATCACACATGAATATCAGAGTTATGAGCTAAACTGGAGTTTCCCATTCATAAACCCATTTTATTTTGACAATGCTACTCATGTTTTCATGATATAAAGCGCAATACAACAATAAAGCATCAAGAGCAACTAATTCATCCTAGATGTGCCTAGAATAAGTTAATCTTAACGCAATGCACAAATGAGAATGTGATGAGATGAAGAGTCTATTTACATTCCGCTCATGATGCTTCCTAGTATGTGAAAAAGAGATGATGAAAGAGTCCAAATGTTGGAGAGGGCGCGAACTTGGGGGTTTGTGTGATTTCTTTGCAATAGGGTGTAAGGGAATGAACCCCACAGCCCCCTTTTTAAAACAAAACTCGTGCCCTCTCGCCCGAGCAAGGTTCTCTCGCTTGGGCGAGAATAAGAACTGAAGAGTTTGTAACCTCTCGCCCGGGCAAGGACCTCTCGCTTGGGTGAGGTTCTAGAACTGGAAGACCTGTCATTCTCGCTTGAGCGAGAGTAAGACAGAGAGCAACCCAACTGAATTGCGCTTAAGCGAGCTAGCTCGCTTGAGCGTGATAGTTGGCACTGAAAGGCCGCTGTCCTCACCTGGGTGAGGAAATTCTCGCTTGAGCGAGAGATCTGGCACTGACAACATAAAATGAACATAAACATAAAAAAAACATAAAATGAACTGGATTGCCTTCCAGTTAGCACTTGTTTAACGTCATTAGCTCGACGCCTGTTTTTCTATGCATTCTCCAAGTTGATGATTGTGGAGAGCCGCTCGACGTCACCACCCAGATACGGTTTCAACCCTTGCCCATTAAATGTCCACCTTTGCTGAGAAGCTGGATCTTGTAGCTCGATCGCTCCACGCGATTTCACCTCTTTGATTAGGAATGGCCCTGACCATTTGAATTTTAGCTTTCCGGAAACAGTTTCATCCGGGAGTTGAACAGAAGCACACTTTGACCCACTCGGAAGTCCTTTTTGCGGATCTTCTTGTCATGATACACTTTGACATTCTCCTTGTACAGCTTGGAGGACTCATATGCAGTGAGTCTCATTTCCTCCAATTCTTGTAGCTGCACTTTCCTATGGTCACTTGCTGCTTTTGGGTCCAGATTGAAGAATTTGAGTGCCCAGTATGCTTTGTGTTCGAGTTCTACTGGTAGATGACATGCTTTCCCATAGACTAGCTGAAATGGGGATAGTCCATTAAGGGCTTTGAAAGTTGTTCTATACGCCCACAATGCATCATCTAATCGAAGAGACCAATCCTTTCTTGTGGTTGACACAATTTTCTCCAGGATTTTCTTGATCTCTCGGTTAGATACTTACACTTGACCATTTGCCTGTGGATGATAAGGAGATGCAACTTTGTGTCGGACTCCATAGTGTTGAAGGACCTTCTCCAATTGTGAATTGCAGAAGTGTGAGCCTCCATCACTGATCAGAACCTGCGGTGTGCCAAACCGACTGAATATGTTTCTCTTTAGGAATTTAACCACGGTTTTAGCATCATCCTTTTGGGCAGCGACAGCTTCCACCCACTTGGACACATAATCCACCGCCACTAGAATATATACTTGTGAGCATGATGGTGGAAATGGTCCCATAAAATCAATTCCCCAGCAATCAAACACTTCCACTTCTTGCACATTGGTTAAGGGCATCTCATTCCTCTTGGAGATCCCGCCTGATCTCTAGCAATTATCACATTGCTGTGAATAATGATGTGCATCCATAAACACTGAAGGCCAGTAGAAACCAGATTGTAGGACTTTTGTAGTTGTCCTTTGTCCATTAAAGTGTCCTCCGTATGGCGAACTGTGACAATGCCATAGGATACTCTTGGCTTCTTCTGTGGATACACATCTCCTTAATAATCCATCCGACCAAATCTTAAAAAGATGAGGGTCATCCCACACAAACTGACGGGACTCTCGCAAGAAATTTTTTCTTTTGATGGCAAGTTAACTCCTTGGGAATTACCCCTGCCGCTTTAAAATTAGCCATGTCAACAAACCATGTCCTTTCTTGAACGAGGAGAAGCTTCTCATCAGGGAACTCCACCACCACCTCTGATTCCCTCATTGTTACCTCTTGATTGACCAACCTTGATAGATGATCTGCTACAAAGTTTTCGCTCCCTTTTTTGTCCTTGATCACCAAGTCGAATTCCTGTAACAACAATACCCAACGCAACAATCTCGGTTTGGAATCCAATTTGGTTAGCAAATATTTAATGGCAGCATGACCAATAAAAATAATGACTTTAGAGCCAATCAAGTAGGATCTAAATTTTTCCAGTGCATACATTATAGTTAGTAATTCTTTTTTTTTTGTGGTGGCATAATTAATTTGTGCCTCATTTAATACCTTACTAGCATAATGTATAGCATGGAAAACTTTAGCCTTTCTCTGTCCTAGTACCGCCCTGACAGCATATTCACTAGCATCACACATAAGTTCAAAATCACAATGCCAATCGGGTGCTACTATAACAGGAGCAGAAATTAATTTCTGCTTTAAGGTTTCAAAAGAATTTGTACACTCAACATCAAAATTAAAAATAAACAATATCTTTGTTGAGAAGATTAATGAGTGGTTTTGCAATTTTGGAAAGTATTTTATAAACCTCCTATAAAAACCTGCATGTCCAAGGAAACTTCGAATTCCCTTGACAATGAGTGATGGTGGGAGGTCCTTGATTACCTCAATCTTTGCTTTATCAACTTCAATACCTCGGGAAGAGATCTTGTGACCCAAGACTACTCCCTCAGTCACCATGAAGTGACACTTCTCCCAGTTCAGTACCACATTAGTTGTAACACATCGTTGCAGCACGATGTCCAAATTTTCCAAACAGTTACTGAATGACGACCCGAAAACCGAGAAGTCCTCCATGAAAACCTCAACACATTTTTTTACAAGATCAGAAAAATAGCTAACATGCACCATTGGAATGTTGCTAGTGTATTGCACAGTCCAAATGATATCTTTCTGTATGCAAAGACACCAAAAGGACATGTGAAAGTTGTTTTCTCTTGATCTTGGGGATCCACGGTGATCTGGTTGTAACCAGAATACCCATCCAGAAAGCAGTAGAATGCTTGTCCAGCTAATCTCTCAATCATTTGATCCATGAATGGCATAGGGAAGCGATCTTTTCAAGTAGCCTGGTTCAACTTCCTGTAATCAATACACATGCGCCAACTAGTGACTGTTTTGGTTGGAATCAGCTCATCTTTGTCATTTCTGACCATAGTCATACCCCCTTTCTTTGGGACCACTTGAACCGGACTCACCCAAGTACTATCAGATATGGGATAAATCATCCCAGCATCCAAGAGTTTCATCACCTCCTTCTTAACCACTTCCTTCATATTAGCATTTTGATGTCTTTGAGGTTGTGCAACCAGTTTGTAATCCACTTCCATGTGGATTTTATGTATACAATAAGATGGGCTGATCCCATGTAAATTCGTCACTGTCCACCCTATTGCTCCTGCATTTTTCTTCAACACCTCAATTAATTGATGTTCTTCATCTAGTGAAAGGGCACTACTGATTATAACCAGTTTCTGACTTCCATCCTCTAGGAACACATACTTCAAATGTGAAGGAAGTAATTTTAACTCTACTTTCGGAACTTCAACTTTCTTCTCTTTAACCAGTTCCTCAATGTGAGTTTGCTCAGATTTACCCTTCTGAGGTGTGTCCAACTCTGTTATACATGTTTTGATCAACTTGTCTTCTGCACTATTGTTCCCTTCTATCTCCCCAATCAGTACTTTCTCCAATGGGCTTCTGCTACTCACGTGAATATTATCGAGCATCAACAAGTCCTCAATAACATCCACTCGAAAGCAGTGTTGTTTGTCTTTCGGGTGTTGCATTGCTTCAAATACATTGAAGTTCACGTCCTGATCCTGCACCCTCATCTTCGGTTTCCCATCATCAACATCAGTAATGACCCTTGCAGTCTTCATAAAGGGTCTACCCAAAATCAATGGGACCTTAGTGTCCTCCTCCATATCCATGATGAAAAAGTCAGCAGGGAATACTAATTCATCCACCTTCACTAGAACATCCTCGACAATTCCATAAGGATACTTCACTGACCTGTCAGCGAGTTGGAGAGTCATCCTAGTAGGCTTAATTTCTAGCTCTCCAATCCTTTTCAGCATCGATAAAGGCATCAAGTTTATGCTGGCACCCATATCAAGCAGTGCATTTCCCACTGATAGTTCACCAATTTTGACTGGTATTGTGAAGCTGCCTAGATCTTTAGTCTTTTCACGTAAAGACTTCTGGATTATAGCACTGCACCCAACTTCCAATGTCATTATTTCTTCTAACAACTTCCTCTTCTTTGTCAACAGATCCTTCATAAATTTTGCATAAATGGGCATCTGTTCCATTTCCTCCATGAAGGGAATGTTGATCTCTAGGTTCTTGAATATATCCAAGAACCTAGTATACTGCATTTCCTTATCCTTTTTGGAAGGTTTCTTTGGATAAAAAAGATCATTCAACTGATGCATATCACTCTTCCTCTTGTCATCTTTCTCCCTTATCACATCTTCAACATTAGCTACCCCTTCCTCACTATCCACTACATAACCCTTTTCAGCTTCTCTGACTATCTTCTGTCCTTCCTCCACCTCAGTTTCTCCCAGAACCTCTTCTTCGACTGCTAGATTCTCACCAATATCCTTTTTCAATAACCTTGCCACTCCTTGTAGTAATGGATTTACAATGTTCTTTGGGGTTGGTTTGGGTATTAGCTGAGAACTGTTGTCGGTCTGTATTCTGTTCTGCCATTTGTTTAGCCAATTGACCCACCCGAGTCTCCAAATTTCTGATGGATACATCTATATTTTTCTGATTAGCAATGGAGACTTGCATGAATTTTTCTAGTGTCTCTTCCAATTTTGTTTGTCTTTTATGCAAAGGTGTATGTGTACCCTGCTGATATGATGGTTGGAATGATGGTTGCCTGTTTGATGGCCCTGTTTCCTGCCTCCATCCATAGTTCTGATTTTGATTTGGATTTCCCCTCCAACCTTGTGAAAACTGATTGTTGTATGGAGGGTTGTTGGGGAAATTACCCTGTCGAGATTGATTAGTAACGTACTGAACCTCTCCCTCTGGTGTGGTGGTAGGTATTGAGCAGTGACCAGTGGGATGTTCACCTCCACAGAACTCACACTGCAACACTTATTGATGAATCAGAGGAGTCTGTATTGCATTAAGTTGTTGAGGCAGCTTAGACATCTGCTTGGTTAATGCTTCTATTTGTTGAGTCAAGATCTTGTTCTGTGCCAAGATAGCATCTGACGTTTCCAAGTCAAGTACCCTTTTCTTCTGTACTGATCTCCGATTGTGTTGCGCCTGCCTATATGTTGATGATAAGGCAGTTATGATTCTCGTGGCTTGTTCTGCGTCCACTGCCATCATTGTTCCACCTGCTGCTGCATCTAGAATCATCTTAGTTTCAGGCTTTAATCCATTACAGAAGATGTTCAACTTATCCACATCCTCAAAACCATGATTTGGCCATTTTCTGAGTAACGCCTGAAAACACTCCCAGGCTTCATAGAATGCTTCATCAACCCCTTGCCTGAAGGTTGATATCTCAAACTTCACATGCACATACCGAGCTGGTGGAAAGAATCTTGTTAAGAACTTTGACTCCAAGTCACTCCAACCCGTCAAGCTCTAAGTTGGATGAGATTTCAACCACTCTCTAGCTTCACCCAACTGAGAAAATGGGAATAGCATCATATAAGCAGCTTCCCGTTGAGCATCATTATAACCCATTGTGGCCACCAATTCATAGAAATTGTCGAGATGTGCATAAGGGTCTTCATAGTTTTTCCCCGTAAACTAGTGTGCACTAACCAAATTTAGATAGGCGGACTTAATCTCCACAATCCTATCCGTGTGTGGGATCATGATGTTTGAGTAGTGCCTTGGGCCCTAGTACAAGGCATAATCGCCTAAAGTCCTCCTTGGAGGATTAGGCCTTGGGTTATTCCCAGTGGCATTTTGCATATTTTCCATTTGGATTGACTCAGGCTCTGAATCTTCAGACTGTTTAGAGCTACACTATGCTTCCTCAATGCCTTGCTTCTTCTTTTCTTTCGCTTTCTTACGATTACTCTTTGCTGACTTCTCAATCTCAGGATTGTACTGTAATTGCTTGTCAGTAGCTTTACCTCGCAGAAGCATAAATAAGAAAACTATAACAAAAGTTAGCACAAGGGTTAGCTATACAAAGATATAAAATTAAAGAATAACTATGTGCAACTCTCAATTGAATTTATAAAGAACTAATATAAATCTCTCGATGCTCCCCGACAACAGCGCCAAAAACTTGTTAGATATTTTATGTAATGGCAAGTGTACCGTATCGTACAAGTAATAAAATCTGGTAAAGTACCCGGATATCGTCCTCAGGGAGCGGAGTGGATTTACACTAATTCCTACACGAGTCAATTGAGCAACTATGTTCAAGATTTGGTTGATAAATTTGCATTGGTTTTTAGAAGTAATCAAATTGAAATATCAATAGAAGATAATAAAATAAAAGGGTAGGGATCGAAACTCATCAATTTTTCTCTTTTGACATCCATAGATTCAATTCCTAATAGTTTGTGAAGTTAGTGAATTTAATTCTCATTTTTCATAAATCACTTACACCAGTCCCCTGATTGTAAAATTCTTAGGTAATCACTCAATTACCAATTCCTTTGATAATCGGATGATTAACTAGCATTAAAATCAAATGTAAAAGCAATTCCTACATTATTGTCCATCCCTAGATCAATTATGTAGCAAGAAGGACAATCCAGATCCGGTATCAAGTTTAACTTCCCAGTTAAACTTGAACCTTAAATCATGACTTTAGTAGCTAATTGAAATCAAGGGATAAACTTTCCAAAATCAAACAACATTAATATAGAATTGAATCCAGGAGTACAAAAGGTAAGAAGATTACATTTCGATTCCCAACTACGAAGAACTAGCCACTCATCATCGCTATTACAACGCTCAAATCATGAACTAATACAAAGAATCATGTGAAATATAATCGTTTCCACGATTTCTATCCTATTCTCTCTATATTTCGTGCCAAGATTTCTTTCAGAAGAGTGATGATAACCCCTGGCCTTTTCCAAAACTGCCTATGTCATGCCTAACCGCTACACTATCGCTCAAGCTAGGTATTCTCGCTTGAGCGAGAGAAGATAACTTTCCAAAATCTGACCACCTCGCCCGGGCGAGAGAAGATGACAATTCCTGCTTGATCACCTCGCCTGAGCGAGGTTTCTCGCTTGGGCGAGAGAGAAATAGTAAGATTAGCTAGTTTTGGTCTTGAATAGCGCACGGGCGACAGTCCCTCGCTTGGGCGAGGGATGTCAGTGTTTTATGTTGATTTTCTTCTGAATTGTCGCTTGAGCGATCATTCCCTCGCTTGGGCGAGGCTTGTGTTGTTCAAAACCTTAATCTTCTCTTTTTTTTCTCTTCTTTTTCAACATATCTTCACCTACAAACAACAACAATTACTTAAATTTCTAAACAATATAAAATTACTAGATTATTGGGAATTGTATGCAATTACATCATAAATTGACACAAAGTGCCTCTGAATCATATACGTTTCATTAAAATTTTGGCACTTAACACCAAATCGGATTCCAAACCAAGATTGTTGCGTTGGGTATTGTTATTGCAGGAATTCAACTTGGTGATCAAGGACAAAAAATGGAGCGAAAACTGTGTAGCAGATCATCTGTCAAGGTTGGTGAATCAAGAGGTAACAGTGAGGGAATCAGAGGTGGTGGAGGAGTTCCCTGATGAGAAGCTTCTCATCGTTCAAGAAGGCCATGGTTTGCTGACATGGCTAATTTTAAAGCTGCAGGGGTAATTCCCGAGGGGTTAACTTGGCATCAAAAGAAAAAATTCTTGTGAGAGTCCCGTCAGTTTGTGTGGGATGTCCCTCATCTTTTTAAGATTGGGTCAGATGGATTGTTGAGGAGATGTGTATCCATAGAAGAAGCCAAAAGTATC
This sequence comes from Lupinus angustifolius, assembly GCF_001865875.1. Taxonomy (NCBI): domain Eukaryota; kingdom Viridiplantae; phylum Streptophyta; class Magnoliopsida; order Fabales; family Fabaceae; genus Lupinus; species Lupinus angustifolius. The sequence continues at coordinate 13,474,453 of NC_032011.1, forward strand.
CTATGGCATTGTCATAGTTCGCCATACGGAGGAGTGGAAGTGTTTGATTGCTAGGGAATTGATTTTATGGGACCATTTCCACCATCATGCTCACAAGTATATATTCCAGTGGTGGTGGATTATGTGTCTAAGTGGGTGGAAACTGTAGCTGCCCAAAAGGATGATGCTAAAACCGTGGTTAAATTCTTAAAGAGAAACATATTCAGTCGGCTTGGCACACCGCGGGTTCTAATCAGTGATGGAGGCTCACACTTCTGCAATTCACAATTGGAGAAGGTCCTTCAACACTATGGAGTCCGACACAAAGTTGCATCTCCTTATCATCCGCAGACAAATGGTCAAGCGGAAGTATCTAACTGAGAGATCAAGAAAATCCTGGAGAAAACTGTGTCAACCACAAGAAAGGATTGGTCTCTTCGATTAGATGATGCATTGTGGGCATATAGAATAGCTTTCAAAGCCCCTAATGGACTATCCCCATTTCAGCTAGTCTATGGGAAAGCATGTCATCTACCAGTATAACTCGAATACAAAGCATATTGGACACTCAAATTCTTCAATCTGTACAAGGAGAAGGTCAAAGTGTACTCCAAGCTGTACAAGGAGAAGGTCAAAGTGTATCATGACAGGAAGATCCGCAAAAAGGACTTCCGAGTGGGTCAAAGTGTGCTTCTGTTCAACTCCCAGATGAAACTGTTTCCGGGAAAGCTAAAATCCAAATGGTCAGGACCGTTCCTAATCAAATAGGTGAAATCGCATGGAGCGACCGAGCTACAAGATCCAGCTTCTCAACAAAGTTGGATAGTCAATGGGCAAAGCTTGAAACCGTATCTGGGTGGTGACGTCGAGCGGCTCACCACAATCATCAACTTGGAGAATGCATGGAAAAACAGGCGTCGAGTTAGTGACGTTAAACAAGCGCTAACTGGAAGGCAATCCAGTTCATTTTATGTTTTTTTTATGTTTACGTTCGTGTAGTTAAAAAAAACAAGAACAAGAGCCAAATTTATGGGCATTTATCGCCCAAGCGATCCCTACCTCGCCCAGGCGAGGAAGGTGGCCTGTCAGTGCCAGATCTCTCGCTTAAGTGAGAATTTCCTTGCTCAAGCGAGCCAGCCTCGCTTCAGCGCAATTCAGTTGGGTTGCTCTCTGTCTTACTCTCGCTCAAACGAGATATTCTCGCTCGAGCGAGCATGACAAGTCTTCTAGTTATGGAACCTCGCCCAAGCGAGAGGTTCTCGCCCGGGCGAGAGGTTACAAACTCTTCAGTTCTTATTCTCCCCCAAGCGAGAGAGCCTCGCCCGCGCGAGAGGGCAGGAGTTTTGTTTTAAAAAAGGGGTTTTGAGGTTCATTCCCTCACACCCCATTGCAAAGAAATCACACAAACCCCCAAGTTCGTGCCCTCTCCAACATTTGGACTCTTTCATCGTCTCTTTTTCACATACTAGCAAGCATCATGAGCGGAATGTAAGTACACTTTTCATCTCATCACATTCTCATTTGTGCATTGTGTTAAGATTAACTTATTCTAGGCACATCTAGGATGAATTAGTTGCTCTTGATGCTTTATTGTTGTATTGCGCATTATATCATTAAACATGAGTAACATTGTCAAAAGAAAAGGGGTTTCTGAATGGGAAACCCCAGTTTAGCTCATAACTCTGATATTCATGTGTGATAAATTGTTCAATGTGCTTTACAGGAGAAAAAATCTGTGGCTACCAAGAATCCCCCTCCCAAGAAGTTGAGAGGGACCTCTACTCATCAAAAATCTGTGACCGAACATTGTTCAAGAAAAAAGGGAAACATGAACGAGATATCCTACTCCTCAACTGGATTTTCGTTTCTGAGAGGAAGGTACAATTGGAAATGGATGAATATCCCGTTTTCACCGTACCTTTGACTGCGTTGAAATGGTGGGGAGTGGCAACACCCAATGACAAGTTTGACCCATATGTCGTTCGTGAATTCTATGCCAATACCTACCCACTGGAGGGAGAAGAATTCGCATATAAATCCTGGGTCCGTGGTAAGACTATCTTATTTGACAGAGAGACTATCAATGATTTGATGAACAATCCTTTTGAAGCACGGGAGGGGAATTGTGTCAGCTTTTTGCTACTCAAGCTGATGGTATGTTTAGTCTTCGGGGCACTGCTGCGCAACTGTGTGTACCTGGATGCTTATTTTGCACCAATTCTGAGGGAGTACCCCTCCGGATTTACCGGAAGCATATGACTGTCCTGGCCTATGTTTGGATGATATTCTTACTGCATAATGTGATTCCAAACAGCCATGTGTCATCATTGTCCCTTGTTGATTGTTACATCATTTATGCAATCATGAAGGGCATGACGATTGATGTAGCCAAGATAATTGTCATGGAAATATACAATCAATTTTTTTCAAAGGAGGTAAGAAGGGTTCTTTGGGGTTCCCGTCATTGATCACTGAACTATATGCTCAGCAAGGGGTTCAGGTGAACAGAACTGAGAAGATCAAACCCCTGATCACCATGCAGTACATCCGTCAGAACTGCAAAGAAGAGGCTGGAGTACAGCAGGGTGACAGTTCTCATCCTCCACAGTCACCTCCACATCCATCATTCCCACATTCACAATCATAAATGCCTTCCTTGGCACCTTATCAGAGAATCACTCAGGATCAGCTTAATCGGCTCACATTGCATATGGAGCATATAGAGCTCCAAAAGGACATCCTGAGACAAGGACAAGTGTATCAGCAGCAAGGACTCTATGCTGCTTTCCAGCAATTGAGTCTAGGGAACCAATTCTGGGGTTCTGCAGACACTTTCACCCAACAGTTCCCTTGGCCTGGCGTCAGGCCTATCTTTCCGGAGGGGGCAGGACCTTCCGGAACCACTGGATATGGGACTACTGGAGATGGTCCAGCTACAGAGGGCGACAATGATGAAGATGATGATATGGAGTTCATACTCTAATGAGCCTTTGGGCTAAAAAAACTGGTTCTTCTGTACTTGTTTTGTTATTTATGCTTTGTAGTTTAGGATGTATGCTTAGGATCAATGTGTAGGATGTAAGTGTAGTATGTATGTTTAGGAAGTAGGCTTAATTTCGTAATGTACTTTGTGTTTGATTGTTTGTTGTTCAAGTTAAGTAGCAAATGTAGTCAATGAAAATGTGTCTGGTTTAAATGTGTTTACTAAGTCCAATTGTGTAGTTGTGCTAGAGACATATGAATTAAAATTTGATAAGACTCTGTGATTGAGATTGATTAGGGTTCTGAGTTTGACTGTTTTCGGGATGTGGATGTTGATTCAGACACAGACTGAATAGGTTGAATAATGAACAATTTAATCAAAGGAAAATAACCTTCAAACTGGTGAGAGAGTGTATCCAAATACAGATGAGTGACTTTGCTGGATTTTGTCAATTAGCTTTGCCTGATTTTTGTGTCAATTGTCATTAAGTATGGAATATCAAGGAAATGATTAAGGCCTAGTTTAGGAGAGTTAAGCTACAGCCAGAAAACCAACCCTTATGAATCATGAATCCAATCCTTTGTAGCCCTTTGAGCCGAAAATTTCTTTTTCAAAATCATGTACCCAAGCCACAATGAAATACATCAATCCCCATACCCATGAAGAAAGATCATTAGTGCATATGGTTTTTAATTGTTATGTTTGGAAATGGACGAATTTGTGATTTATGTATCTGAGTTGGAATGTGAATCAGAAATTCTCCTTCATCAATTATGTGTGAATGATGAGCATGAGGCAGTGAAAAAAAAGTGTGAATCATTCTAAAATAAGTGAAGACTCAAAAGAAAGAGTCAATTGAAGAAGGAGAATCAAAATGGTTAGTAGCACTAATGGTCTACCTCCTCCTTCTTTGTACTGAATCAAAGTGGACTTCAAAGTGAACAAGTGAAAGAAGTTGGAATATGCACTAATGGTCTACCTCCTTCTTTGTATCCCAGAAAAACAAAGTTTCTTTATAACCAAGCCTCATTACAACCATATGGCAAGTCCTTGAGATCCTTGATTGATCATGTGTACATGACATAACTGAACTGAAAGGCAAAGTCAAATTATACTAGGTCCAGCAAAGATATGAGTGAAACACATAACCTGTGACATTGAGAGAGTTCCTTTGATAAAACTGAGTAGTTATTCTTGCTATTCTTTTTGAACTTGAAATGTATGGCATTCTGTTATCAGTTGAAACTTGGTCCACTATGATTGATCATGAAACAGGTCTCTGTGAACTAGTAAGTGAATCTAGCCGATGTCACGATTGGATGAATAATTATTCTCAAAACCAGATGTATCAAATTGATTTATATTGTGTTACTTTGCTTGAGGACAAGCAAGATTCTAGGTTGGGGGATATTTGTTAAGTGCCAAAATGTTAAATGTATATGATTCAGAGGCACTTTGTGTGAATTTATGATGTAATTTCATACAATTCCCAATAATCTAGTAATTTTATATTGTTTAGGAATTTAAGTAATTATTGTTGTTTGTAGGTGAAGATACGATGAAAAAAAGGAGAAAAAAAAGGAGAAGATTAAGGTTTTGAACATCACAAGCCTTGCCCAAGCGAGGGAATGATCGCTCAAGCGACAATTCAGAAGAAAATCAACATAAAAGACTGACATCCCTCGCCAAAGTGAGGGACTGTCGCTCGGGTGCTATTCAAGACCAAAACTGGCTAAACTTATTGTTTCTCCCTCGCCCAAGCGAGAGAGCCTCACTCAGGCGAGGTGATCAAGCAGGAATTGTCATCTTCTCTCGCCCGGGCGAGGTGGTCAGATTTTGGAAAGTTATCTTCTCTCGCTCAAGCGAGAATACCTAGCTTGAGCGATAGTGTAGCGGTTAGGCATGAAATAGGCAGTTTTGGAAAAGGCCAGGGGTTATCATCACTCTTCTAAAGCAAATCTTGGTACGAAATATAGAGAGAATATGATAGAAATCATGGAAACGATTTTATTTCACATGATTCTTTGTATTAGTTCATGATTCAAGCGTTGTAATAGCGAGGATGAGTGGCTAGTTCTTCGTAGTTGGGAATCGAAATGTAATCTTCTTACCTTTTGTACTCTTGGATTCAATTCTATATTAATGTTGTTTGATTTTGGAAAGTTTATCCTTTGTTTATTGCTTGATTTCAATTAACTACTGAATTCATGATTTAATGTTCAAGTTTAACTGGGAAATTAAACTTGATACTAGATTTGGATTATCTTTCTTGCTACATAATTGATCTAGGGATGGACAATGATGTAAGAATTGCTTTTAAATTTTATTTTAATGCTAGTTAATCATCCGATTATCCAAGGAATTGGTAATTGAGTGATTACCTAAGAATGTTACAATCAGGGGACTGATGTAATTGATTTATGAAAAATGTGCATCAAATTCAGTAACTTCACAAATTATTAGGAATTGAATCTATGGATGTCAAATGAAAGGGAAAAAATGATGAGTTTCGACCCCAACCCTTTTATTTTAATATCTTCAATTGTTATTTACATTTGATTATTTCTAAAAACCAATGCAAATTTACCAACCAAATCTTGTACATAGTTGCTCAATTGATTCTTGTAGGAATTAGTATAAATTCACTCCGCTCCCTGAGGACGATATCCCGGTACCTTACCGAATTTTATTACTTGTACGATACGACACACTTGTCGTTACATAAATATCTAACATGATATAAATTTCAATTTTAAATTAAATTACATTACTTCGGGGCAGTTGGGGTTATGGTCATTACTCTACCAAACCCGAATCCGAAAATTAAACACGGGTAAAACTCGAACTCAATCACATTGATTTTCCCATTAATTTTGGGTTCGGTTTTGGGCGGGTACCTACGGGTTAGATTTTCATTGTCATCCCTAATTGGGTGGACTAATATAAGAATGCATACACGAAATTACTAGAGTATGTATGTATTATTCATCATTCATATTTAATTATTATTGACAAAATAAATATAGATGATGTATAGACTATGTATAAATACTTATACTAATGATATATGGATATTATATAATTAATTTATCATCTACTATTTATAATGGGGAACCTTGGTAGAGGAGGGGAAGAATGAAGAGTTATGGTTAAATATGAACTAAAATATCAAGACAATGACTTAATGGCCATTTTCCTCCTAATGATCTCTTTCATCCCCTCATATGTAATATCATACTTTAATTTGCACTTAATATATCCAAACAGTGATATTCCCCTATTTATTTTCTAGTTTATATGTCAAAAACAAAATAGAATATGTAGAGTGGATATTACTATATATAAAATATGATGAGTGTAATATGTTGAGAGTGGGTTCCAAATGTTCTTCCATATACCATTCAATTCTGAATTAAATTAATAGTTATATGTGAAATTGAATAAGTAATATTTAATATTAGAAAGTTTATAAGAAGAGTAATATTACTTCTATCCACAATTTATATTGTGTTATCCATGTGTATTAGTGAAAAAACTTAATAATTAAACTTTTAACTTAATAATTAAAATTGTAATTTAAATACATTTTTTAAAAATAATCGCATGGCACATGAAATGATATAAAGTATGAGATATGAAATATGTATACCCCTTGTTGACATGCTTAAATCTTTATCATATTCCCTTCCTTCATCACTATTTGTTGTTGTTGAAGAAAACATGAATGATTCTATGTTGCTTATAACCTCATTCACTTCACCACTAAACTGCTATTTATCAAGATTTAGCAATGAAAATAATACTCCTAAAATTGGGATTAGGGTTAGGGATTTGATATCTTAGCTGCCACGGAGGAACATGTGAACAGCAGTAGAGTGGTTTGAGTTGTTTTTGAGTTAGGGGTTTGAGTTGTTAATTGATTGATTTTGATAGCTCAAGAAAATGTAGAGGAAGATGCACAAGTCAGGTAGTTTGTACCAAAGTACCAAAGTATGGATAAAGATTTAAATGTTTTATACACTATCACCATATTACATTCTAAAACTATTATTTTTATTGAGCAAAGTGATGAATAAGACTTAGGGTTAGGGATTTGAAAATAATAGTTCTTACAATATATGAAAGTATCTAGTATAATATGATGTGACATTTTATTATTTAAATGTAATATGATAAACCTTTTCATTTAAATATAAAAAACAACCAATATTTTGCATATCCTATAGTTGAGATGATTCTTTTTTGAAAGGATCATATGTCATTCATCAATATATAATAATGTTATAGAAGATGACATTTTCTTATGGTACAGGAGAATTTGTTGGTTAGCTTTTTCTTACCAATAAAGCATAATATGTAATGTATAGTTATAATAATTACTATTACTATAATATTAGCAATTAAGCTAGGAAAATGATATATTTTCTTATTAAATTTTTCTATTACCATTCTTCTTATCTATAAAAAAGTGACATATGTCATAAGGTGATATTTTATTTTTTAATGATTGGATTAAAAATTACACATATTACTTTATTGTGGGTAAGAGAATTAGTATAAGGATTTTGTAGGAGAATATAACATTATTCTTATAATAATTATCACTAATGAATTGACATGCAACTCATTTTCTTATTTTCTTCTATTGAATAATATTTTATTTTTACATATTTTATTTTGAAAAATTATATTACATTTTTTATAGTGAGCATATTTTTATGATAAAATAATATGAAACTGAATTATGATATTATTAAAGATTGTCATTAAAAGAAATTTTTAGTAAGGGTAACTTCCTCTGACTTTTCCTAGCCATTAATAGCTTTTTATCTAGTGTATGCAAACATATTGTAAATAATAATTACTTTATATAGGCAAAATATGCAAGTAAAAATTATACTTATAGTAAATTTTGGCTTGGTATGATAAAAAATAATTTCAATTAATTGTTTCCCCTTTTCACGTAACCCACTAAGAAAAGGTTTTATAACGAGCTCATGAAATTTTATGAATGAGAAAGGCACAGGACATTTGACATAAAGGTTATATAGTACACCAGAAATAAACCAAATTTATAGCTCTTGGTTGCCACTTGTTGCATTTTGAAATGCTTTTACTCTTATAATAATAATAATAACTCGGAAGTTATCCATGCATTTATATGGGATGGTATTTTTTGCCACATGATTAAGAACATACATATTACATGTACATTGTCTCTCTAAGCCTAAGGAAGAACTTCAAAAAAAATTATTTTGAAATTTATATATCCTTCAAAATTCAATATCTTTCATGGTTCAACATAACAAAGTTTAAATATATACAATATCATAGTGTGGAAGAACTTGATTTTATGATTTGGAAGACCAAAAATTGTAAAGGAGTTTAAAACTTGATAAGTTAATAGGTTTAATGTTTAGCCCTTATTAACATTACACATATCAATAGAATCAGAACTGTTGTATTCTTTTTTATCACCTAATATTATTTAGTTTAAAAATATTTACATCAACTTAATAACCAATTAAAATGAATTATAAATATTTTTACTTGGAATTAAACTCAAAACATATTCATTTATTTGATTAATAATTTTAATAGTTGATGCAAGTATTACCATTGTTTATAAAAACTCTTCATTTTTTAGTGATCTTGTAAATTTGGATAAGTACTTTGAACTGTAACATCTATTAGGTTGTCAAAATTCACAAATGTATATGTCATTAGGTAGGAAATGACGTAGTCATAAGAATTGTAAATAAAAAATAAATAATATAACTCTAATTATTAGAGATCAATATTATTATATTTTTTGTGCTAGCAATTACATATCATTACTAATAGTTTATTATAATATTTTGAAATTGTATCATTGTCATGATTATATGTCTTTATCCTACAATTTTTACACCATAATATTTTAATGATCTGCAAAGAATGATAGATGACACATAAAATGAATAAATAATATTAATTGAGAACATTTTTCAGCTTTTTCAAAAGCAACGATGCCTCAAACCTTAATTTTTTTATGAGAATAACAAACTATTTATTACACAATATTATCAATTACGTTACATTACATTTTTTATCTTCTTAAAATTTTCAATTCAGTTGATGTATTTTTCAGTGGCTCAAGTCAATGCAAATTTTTTGAAGCAATTTGACATACAAATCAGCAAAAATCATGGTTCTATTTTTTTTAATAAATATATAACATATGTAATGGTTAATGAATTCAATAAAAATATAACATACAATAAAATTGTAGTAATATTGTATTTTAATTAGCTAACAAAAAATTTTGTTTTTTCCCATAACCAGGAATCAAAGGTAAACAAATATGATTAGCTTACCATACAGAATAATCACATACCACTTTTTAGGACAATGAAAACTCCATATTCTTGACAGTTGGATTATTGGAAGATACATAATCAAATATCACAATTGAGGCAAAAACTTATATCCTTAAGGTGTTTTTGAAACATGAAGAAACAATCAATAAAAATAGTAATTCATTTGAATAAAAAAATCTATAAACAAAATAAGAGATTTAAGAGAGAATAATATAAGGACGTGATAAGATGAGGAGATACATGGATTAATAATAACAATAAACAAGCAAATACAATATCATAAGTGAATGTTTGATCATCCTTGAGGGTGCGACCTTTGTAAATTAGATGCTAACGAAGATGATCATTGGAAGAACAAATCTACAAAATAATGAAATCAATGAGAATGAATCTATAAAATAAAGAAATTAATGAAAAAATAAACGAAAAATAACATTTTCAATAAGAACAACAAACGAAATAAACAAAAAAATCAATGAAAATGCAATTTAAGAACAAATTTATAAAATAAGAACAAATATACAAAATAAACAATAAATCAATAAAATACACTTTAAGAGGGATTGTTGGAAAATAAAGACAATAATGAAGGCGCAACAAGATAATGAAATAGAAAAATGAAATGAAAATGAAGAGGAGAATGAGATGAAAAAATGGAATGTAAGTGAAGATAATAGTAGAGATAACATGCTCTTGTTTGAAGGAAAAACAAACAATCAAAATAAGTGTTAAACAACATATATTTTCAAAATTATGATTCTTACCTAATGTTAGAGGAGAATACACTATAGGCTATAGATGCTTATGAAAATAAGAACATATCTGCAAAAAAAAATAAACAATAAAATCAATGATAAAATAAGAACAAATCTACAAAATCAGAATATATCTACAAAATGAACAATAAAATCAATAACAAATACACTTTAAATATCATATATAAAAAATAACAATATATTTACAACATAAATAAGAATCAATGAAAAAACGCAATAGAAAATGCATAATTGAATGAAGAAAATGGAATGAAACTGGAGAAAAAGAAGATTATTGATATAGAAGAAAGAAGAAATAATAAATAATAAATAAAATGAAAGATGAATATGTGTGATGTGTGAGTTTAATAATATTAGTTAATAGATGGAGATAGGAAGATAAAGAGATGGACTTGAAAAATTATTCAAATACAATTTATTGTGATGTATCATTATTATTTGAATTTGAATTTAAATATTTATTATAATAATGAAAAAATATAGAAGTTCATATCATGTGTATAAATCTTTAGTCTGTTAGTGTATAAATAGTATATTCATAAAATAATAATATTAAATAGATGAAGTTGGAATTGAAAAGTTTGAGTAAGGTTAATTTTTTTTATTCAAATACAATTTAATGTGGTATCATTATTATTTGAATTTGAACTTAAATATTTATTATAATAATGGAAAAGTATAGAAGTTCATATCATGTGTTTAAATCTTTACACTGTTAGTGTATAAATATTATATTCATAAAATAATAATATTAAATAAATGAAGTTGAAATTGAAAAGTTTGAGTTAGGTTAAAAAATTAAAACGGAGAGAAGTTGAAAAACTTTATAATAATGAAACCGAGACATTTTTTTAATGAGGAAACCATATAAAATTAATGAGGAAACCATATAAAATTGTGATAAGAAGAAGAAAAGTAGAGAAACATGTTTGAAGAAAGGTGAAAGAGTTTGGGCGGGGAAAAAATGATTTTGGGTGTGACATGTGTCCAAAATGAGTAATGGTGGGAGCAACAATAAAATCAATGATAAAATAAGAACAAATCTACAAAATCAAAATATATCTATAAAATGAACAATAAAATCAATAGCAAATGCACTTTAAATACCATATATATAAAATAACAATAGATTTACAAAATAAATAAGAATCAATGAAAAAACGCAATAGAAGATGCATAATTGAAGGAAGAAAATGGAATCAAATTGGAGAAAAAGAATATTGTTGAGATAGAAGAAATAATAAATAAGAAATAAAATGAAAGATGAAAATGTGTGATGTGCGAGTTTAATAATATTAGTTAGAGTAAATTACACTGACACTCCATGAGTTTTCGGAATTACACAAACCACCCCTCACTTTTCTACACCTACACAAACTCCCCTAATTTTTATACTTTCATTATACTGACCACCTCTGCATGAAAATAAGTATAATTTTTTGAACAAAAAATATGATAAATGCAATTAAGTTAAACAAAACATGATATATTGTGGAGACAAGTCCAAATAATATTTGAGTCGATACCTCTTTATTATTTTTGGTTCGTTACGATATAGTATAAAAGCGATTTAAACAATATCTCTTTAGAATTGTTGATGCATTTTGTAACTAAAAATAATAAAGATACATTGATTTGTATATTATTTGGATTTTTCCTCACAATATACCATGTTTTGTTTAATTTAATTGCATATATCACATTTTTTGTTTAAAAGATTATACTTATTTCTCATACAGAGGTGGTCAGTGTAATAAAAGTATAAAAACTAGGGGAGGTTTGTGTAGATGTAAAAAATGAGGGGTGATTTGTGTAATTTCACTAAAACTCAGTGGTGTCAGTGTAATTAACTCTATTAGTTAATAGATGGAGAGAGGAGAATAGAAGATAAAGAGATGGACTTGAAAAATTATTAAAATACAATTTATTGTGATGTATCATTATTATTTGGATTTGAATTTAAATATTTATTATAATAATGGGAAAATATAGTAGTGTTAAAATAGTTGAGCCTTTGTTAGTCAGTTAGTTAATTTAGTTAGGGTAGTTAGTATTTTCTTCTCTTTATATAGATGATTCAATGTAACTTTGGAATTCAATTCAATAACACATTTCTCATTCTTTCTTGTTCATCAAGAATCTCTCTTATCCATGCATACTACCATTTTAACAAGAAGTTCATATCATGTGTATAAATCTTTATATTATTAGTGTATAAATATTATATTCATAAAATAATAATATTAAATAGATGAAACTGAATTTGAAAAGTTTGAGTAAGGTTAAAAAAATTTATTCAAATACAATTTAGTGTGATACATCATTATTATTTGAATTTGAATTTAAATATTTATTATAATAATGAAAAAGTATAGAAGTTCATATCATGTGTATAAATATTTACATTGTTAATATTAATGTATAAATATTATATTCATAAAATAATAATATCAAATAGATGAAGCTGAAATTGAAAAGTTTGAGTAAGGTTAAAAAATTAAAACGGAGAGAAGATGAAAAACTTTTTAATAATGAAACTGGAATATTTTTTAATGAAGAAACCATATAAAATTAAGGGCTTTAATTGGAGATTTAATGTGGCTGGAAAAATTGTCATAAGAAGAAGAAAAGTAGAGAAACATGTTGGAAGAAAGGTGAGAGAGTTTGGGTGGGAGAAAAATGATTATGGTTGTGACATGTGTCCAAAAAGAATAATTGTGTGAGCTTTTTTTTATATAGGTAATAGACTAATAATGATGCATAACTACTAAATAAGACCAAAGACTCAAGAAGAACAGAAGAAACCAGACCACACCAAAAAATACAAAGAATGCTTTCTTTCCTTTGCCTCAAAAAGGACGAAGCTGTCAACTCTTACATATAACTTACCATGGGTTGATTAATAAGTTCCTTCTTATCAGCTTGGGTTGATCAAGTGAGTATCGAAGTGACATATGGTTAGGTAATATATTTTATTGATGACAAGACAAATCAACAATGGTACAAATAGATAGAATCGAGTTTAGAGTACCTGATATATAAATGGGAGTAACTGACACTTAAAATGGGAGATATTATGTATTTTAAGTGTGAGCTATAATAGTGAAGAAGTCTCACATTATATAGAAATGAATAAATTAAAGAATATATAAATTGTTAAATTTATAGGCCTAATGTCTTAAGATTTTGCATCAATATCACTTATATGTTTCTTTCTCACCTAACTTAGCATATGAGGAAATACTTTACTTCAACCTCTCATTGTTTGAACTCATCGATCCCAAAAACATAAGACAATGTGTTTATAAGTTCATCTACTTATATGTTATTTTAATTTATTCTTTTATTCACTTCTATATAATGTGAAATTTATTCAACATAATAATTCCACTCAGTCAACTTTGAATAACCAACAATGATTTGCATCTTTAATAGGTTTATTTCCCTTTTCTTCCCATTGTTGTAGATATTGTGCATATGAAATGATGTTATTTTAGTTCAAAAGATATAAAGTATAGTGAAGCTAGCTTTTTCTTAATAAATATTATTTTTTTTATAAGTAATTTTGACGTGGCTATATCGTTTTACTCCTCTTCTTTCTCTCTTTTATGACTAACATTGTAACATTCCTAGGTCAAGATTTACACACCAACATATCACTTCATTGTTGCAGAAAATGTTGCATGTACTTCTATTTCTGTTGATCAATAAATACACCATACATTCATAAAAAAACCTTATATAAAAAATTTCTTACAAAATTACATCTTCATTAATTTTATACAAAAAAATTAAAGTAGTTTCAAAATACAAATAAAAGGTGTAAATCAATATAAACTCATTTTTATATTGCACACTAGCTTAATTCTAAACTTCATGCAGGTAAATTAACAGTGCACCTTTATTCAAACTTCTCATTAATCATCACAAACTATTGTCTGATGTGGGGTAATATGATGGCCTCGTTGCTAAGAAATTAGACTAATTACCCGTTGGACTAGCTGATTTGTTTAGGAGGTATTGGAATGAGAAAACGATGAAGAAAAGAGATAAAGATGATTGATGATGTGATGGGTAAAAAAGGGAAAGATAAAATGTATATTAGGGTTTAGAAGAAAACACTTATATGAATAATAAATTAACAAGATCATCTCCATTAATAGAAATATATGAGGGTTATAGAATATAAGATAGATTTTAACATGACTTTTTTATACTTTTTAAGAAAACATTTAAGGAGGAGCTATTTTTTGTGTACTACCACAATATCTCCTCACCTTTTGAATAAAGAAGTAATTTCTTATGTGAATGTCCCTCCTAACAACTGACTGTTTTATCGTGTGATCATGTCAAAAATGTTAAATGCATACTTAAGAGTGGTTAAAAGTTAATGCCCTTGAAAAAAATAGTGACCTTGTTTAGTGGTAATACCAAGTAAGTGCACTCTTGAAGTACTTGAGCTAGGAGAAGGAAATGTAAAGTAAAAAAGAAACCCAAACTTTTTGACATCAACATTATTGCCAAATATTAAAGACTAGGGACTTATGTTAATGGGTTTTTGTAACATATTCCCAATAAATACTCCAAACCCAACCTATGGTTTAGTAAGTAATATAGGTAAGATAATATTTAATTATTTATTAGTTTCTTCCTTTCTTTCTTGTACCATATGGAAGCAAATCCTGTGCCATTTAATTATTACCAATTGAGTGATCCATGTGTCAATTGTGATGATCTCTTTGCGGTTACAAAAATTCAATAACATAATCCATCATTTATCTCATTTGACTCTCATATTTAGCTAGAAATATTGTTACGTTCTTCCCCGTTCTAAAATTTGTCTCATTTAAAGTTTTACGATTGATATCATAATCCGAATATAATTATGTAATGTAAGTGCAACCATAATAATATTGAATTGGGTCTTCAAACTATACTATGTTATTTGACTAAGAATTTTCCATCTTTTCTACGTAACCTCAAACGACCTCTCAATACAACTACGAAATGATGGAAAAATAAAATTACAAGTTTTTCTTCAACATTATTAGGTGTCTACATAATGATTCTATATTATGTATAAGTTTTTTATATCTCCATTTAGAAGTTTTATAAATTTAATGATACTAAATATATTTACATATCGCATGTTCAAGATTAGTAAGATTATGCATAATTTTAAATTGATTTAGGCAAGTGATTGTGAATGTATGTTAAAAATAGAATAAACCTTCTTCTCTCCCTTTTTTTTTGCCTTTAAGCTTTCCTTTTGGTATTTAAGGAAATTTCATAAATTATACAAGTAAATGATGGATAGTGAAATAGAGAAACTTTTGGTATTTAAGGAAATTTCATAAATTATACAAGTAAATGATGGATATTGAAACAGAGAAATAAAAACAATAACATAAAGAATCAAGAGAGCAAAGACTTTAAAATCTCTATGAATAATTATCATAATAAGTCTTCAAAATAGATGAAAATAGAAATCAAAGAAAAACATATATAACAATCTAACACATGCATAAAACAATATCATATATCTCATTATATAAAAGCAAAGAATAGGAGTGACTCATGTTATATATAACCATGTCAGGAAAATAAAATATAAAATCAACAAGGTCCTTTGTCCTCTATAAAACCTTGTAAGTTGTGTAACATACCTAAAATGATAATCATTGAGAATCACACAAATGGAGGGGGTTGTTGGTTTTTTCTCCATGAAGGAAAGACACGGGTGATAAATAAGGTTTTAATTGAGGGCGGGCATTTAATGTAGTTTTTTAAATATTGAATGACAAAATTGGTAAACAAAATATTGAAAATTACTTTCACTTTCTAGATGCTACTTGAATTAGCTTTCTGAAAAATAGCTTTCAAATGCAAAAGTTACCTTCAACTTTTTTGGTTATGAAAATGTTAAATATAACTAATTTGATCCACATTAGATATTTTTAGAAACTATTATATAATTTTCAATTTTAGAAGAATCAAATTCTTATACACAATTTTTTTTTAAAAACTAAATTAGGTCTTTACTCTAAAACAAAAGTCTAAAAATATGATAAATAAAATGGAGCTTGTCAATAACTTTACCCTAATTTTTTATATAGGAAAGAGAGAACACATCAAGTTAAATATATCTCACCATATTATAATATATTAGGATTGTAATATTTATGGACTATCAATATAAATATTTATATATACTTAATATATTTTTCAGTATTCATTTGTATTATTTTTTTTAAGAATCAATAACGAATAAATATGAATAGTAAATAATATAATAATAGTTTATAAAAAGTCATTATATAATTTTTTTTCCCTCCTAAATTAACACACCCTGTGGACCCTCGTTGGTCGTTACACATGCAAGGGATTCTAAATCAATCTCCCTCTAAATGTGCACATTTCCTCCATTTTTCTATAATATCCACCACCACCAACCTCACGAACTAGGACTCGCTCTACATTGTCACCTAAGTTAAGTTTTTGTTTTAATGAAGACACCTGAGCTAATAGTTACTAATTATACACTCCTATCCACTTAAAAGGTCATGTCAGTAAACTACCCTACATATATAGATAGCACTTAGGACGAATTTATTACAAGAAAATTAGAGTGAAAATGACTTTAGAAGTGAAAAAATAAGTTTTTTTATTGCTTTAACTCTCACCATACTACATTAGCATTAATGTTATCATACCTGAATTATACATCAAATCAAAAGACGCCATATAGGCTTATTTAGGCTCTAACTAATTAAATTTGTTCAGTCGGATTGGAAGAAGTCATATATATATATATATATAATATGACAAAAATACATATACAATCCAAGTTAATGATGAATGAGGATTAAGATGGTATAAGATTTCATGATTGCTTTTAACTCATCCGTGCCTTTTAACGGGAGCAAAACAGTCAGTCTAACCATTCGGTTTAAAACAGTTTGACTAGGTTTACAGCAGTTTAAAGTGAGCTGACTAATTGAGCAATTTTCTAGTCTGTATGAATTCATTCCCCTATCCGATCTATGGTACCCTCTAGTCCCTTGCAAACAACTTTGATTAGTACCTAACACAATCTTTAAGCAAATTGAATAAAAATTCACCTAGTACACGAAACCCTTACTTAGCGAACTCTACATATGATAGACATATACAACTTTAACAATGTAAGCAAAGATATTATTTCCAGGTTTTAAACTCACCACTATTATATTATAAGGCAAACAATTTTACTATTTTGTCGATGCTCGCCCTTCCTTGAGCAAATTCAATCGATTAAAAGAAATTGTATGATAATGATGATATTGATTATTTTGCTGGTCATAAAGACTTGTAATTTAATAAGGGCGTTGACTGTGGCGACCATGGGGAAAAAGGGCGTTGGTCGACCGAGGAAGAAGGCGGCGACACCTACACCTGTGGATACAGCAAGCAACCTTCAACGAAGCCTTCTATGTGAAGATCATACGACAAACATGGAAAATGAGCAAAGTGAAAGGGAAGAAATTGTAGAACGGGAGGTATCAACCCCTGTACAACTCCGATGACACAAATTAGAAAACAACAAACACATGAAGCGAATTAGCCGCAACCATGGGTGGACATCATCAAAGATAATCGAGGTCCTGATCGTGGCTTATCTATTAGCTTCGTGCCACCCACTATCATAGATGGTGAAATAGAGATACAAATTGATGATGAAGATGTGGCAACAGAGATAAAATTCTGGGAGCACACACTCATATTATATGTGCTAGGGGGTGACCTCTCCATGAATGTGGTGAAAACCTTCATGCAAAAGGTATGGAACTTTATCACCCTCCCTGAACTATACTACAATGAAAATGGGTATTTCTTAATTCGATTCAAATCTGGACAAGAGAGAGATGATGTGTTAGCAAAGGGCCCATATACTATTTATGGATTACTGATGTTCCTAAGACAGTGGACACTAGATTTTGAGCTCAAGGATGATTTATTGCGTGTTCTGCCCCTCTTGATAAAACTCCCCCACCTGCCGCTCCACCTATAGGGAGAAAAGAGCATATCAAAAATTGCAAGTGCGGTGGGGAAGCCTATCACCACCGATGAGTGTACAGCAAAAAAACTCAGGGTAACATATGCAAGGATCCTAGTTGAGGTAGATTTGACCACAAAGTTGAAGGAGAAGGTCATGATCAAAGACCACTTAGGGAGGAAGATTGAACAAAAAATTGAGTATGAATGGAAACCACTATACTATGACAAATGCCTCTCAATTGGGCATGATTGTGCACAACAGGTACAGAAAAGACATAGACCCCAACCCAAGCCCAAACCTATATGAGATAAAAAGCAAGTAACTTGCCCTGATGCAAACGAGAAGGAGCTTGGTCAGCCTCAACAACAACCTTGGATTACTATTGGAAGTGGGCGAAAAGACAAGGAAAATTCTCCATTTCAAACCCATGCCATCAATAATGGAACCTTCAAGCTACAATGCCACAATGAATATACCCCACTGCGATTTGGAGATGATACAGTTGGGGAAAATGAAAAGGTTCCATGATTGTATCATGGAATGGTAGGGGGTTAAATAAAGTGGCTAGGCATCGTGAGATTAGCTCCTGTCTCAAGACTTTAGATGTGGCCATTGCTCTCCTGCTAGAAACCAGAGTTAAGAATAGCAACATGAATAAGATCAGGAAACATTTTGATCAACATTGGCACTACTATGACAACTATGCAAATCATGAAAATGGAAGAATATGGTGCCTGTGTGATCCTAGAAAGGTAATAGTGAGCCTAGTCCACTCTACTGACCAGCTAATGCATCTGAGTGAGCCTAATCCACTCTACTGACCAGCCAACTTTCACACGGGTTATCAGGCCCTTGGATAACAATTAGGGACTTCAATAATGTCCTAAGCACTAAGGATAGATGTGGAGGTGCTAGGGTACAACTCCATGAATATGAAGATCTAGAAAATATGATACAAATTGTTGGGCTCTTTGAAGCTAATACTCATGGCCCTCACTTCACTTGGTCAAATAAGCACACTACAGAAGGCATAATATACTTAAGAATTGATAGGGCAATCTGCAATGTGGCCTGGTTCCAACAATGTCACAATATGCTAATTGAAGTTCTCCCTACTGGCATATCAGATCACTCCCCTATGCTGATCAAAGCCCATAATATGGTCAGAACTACAAAAACGCACTTATTCAAGTTCCTAAATTGTCTCTCAAAACATGAGGAATTCATTCCTTATGTTAAACATAAATGGGAACAACCTATTACAGGTACACCAATGTATTGTCTATAGGAAAAACTAAAGCGTCTGAGAACTACACTAAAGAGTTTGGGGAGAAAATATAATGGTATAACTGACCACATCCAGACAGCAAGGCTCAAATTGAATGAGGCTCAAACCCAGCTTCAAAATGATTAGTTCAACTCTAACTTGTTGATGGAGGTGAAAACCTGCACTGAAAACCTGTTGGATCTTCACAAAACAGAGGAGGAGGTTATGAAACAAAAATCCAAGATTAATTGGCTTCATCTTGGTGATGGCAACAATGCATTCTTTCATGCCACAGTAAAAGATAAAAGCAATAAAAAAGGTATCTATACACTAACAAAATCTGATGGGACCTCAGTCTCTACTCAAGAGGGAATTATGCAAGAAGTGTTATCCTTTTACACAAACCTTGTAGGTACAACCACCACCCACAGGAAAGGTGTAAACTTGATAGCCCTGAGAAGGAGTCCATGCCTCAGCAGAGATATGGCTTTCAATCTAATCCTAAGAGTAACTAAAGAGGAAGTTTGGACTGCACTGCAAGGTATTGGCGAAAATAACTAAATACCTTGGTGTTCCCCTCGACAGTAGGAAATTGGCAGTGAATTTATGCTCCCCTTTAATTGAAAAAATCACAGCAAGACTGAAGCACTGGAGCACAAGGCTTCTCAGCTATGCAGGTAGACTGCAATTGATTAGGAATGTGTTATTCTCCATAGAAAACTACTGGATACAAGTTTTCCCACTACCAAAAAAAGTTCTTTCACACTTAGAATCCAAGTGTAGGATTTTTCTATGGAGTGGCAGGGATGATAATAGTAGAAAGGCTCCTCTGGCTTGGAGTAAGGTTTGTGACCCCAAGCAAGCTGGGGGCTTGAACATCATAGCTCTCACGGACTGGAATAAGGCCACCATAGCTAAACTGCTCTGGCACCTAGCTTCTAAATCAGATAAGCTTTGGATTAAGTAGGTTCACACATACTACCTGAAAGATGCAGATCTCAGAATATACAGAGTAAGCTCAAACTGCTCTTGGATCCTAAAATCCATACTTAAGCACAGGACTGATATAATGCAATCCTTGACCTGGTTTGACGCTATTGTGAATGGAAAATTTAGCACTAAAAGGATGTACATGGAACTTAGGGGCCCAAAACAATAGGTGAGTTGGAAGAAGATTTTCTACGATAATCCTGCAAAACCTCGGGCTCACTTCACATTATGGATGGGGTGCCATGGCAGGTTACCCACCAAGGATAGACTACATAAATTTGGGATTTGGACAGATGGTAAATGTGCTTTTTGTGACCTTATGAAGTCAACTAAACATTTATTCTTTCTTTGTGCCCACACACCAAGAATATGGACATATGTGCTAAGATGGATGGAAAATAACCACACACCAGGAGGATGGACGGCTGAGCTTCAGAGGATTGAACAACAAACAAGAGGGAAGAGCATGAAATGCAAACTGATGAAGATCTCCATTGCTGAAACCGTGTATGCAATCTGAAATCTGAGGAATGTTTGTCTCTTCGAGAAACAAAATAATAGTTTAGACATTGGGCCTAATGTTATTAGAGCAATTTGTGATAGAATTACGCTGCATAATGGGCTGAAATTGTACTATGATAAACTCAACCCTAATTGATTATAGGGACCATTCTAGTGATTTGGTGTAATAGCCTGGACTGATTGATCGGTTGGTACTTAACCGTTTTGGTAATAGAATTTTCTTCTTCTCCAAAAAAAAGACTTGTAATTTATGATATCTTGGAAATTTGAGTCCTTTGAACATACAGTCAAAACTTTAACTTTTAAATCTGATTTCTTCATAAACACAAAGGACTTCGATTGAAAAAGACATGACATAAGCAAGGTTTAGCCGGAACATTTGACCCTGATGAAAATGTAATATTTTATTAAAATGTACAAGTCCACCTTGCAAATTGTCCATCATTCAGTTGTATACAATATATGTATTTTCAAATACAATCAAAGATATTCAATAATTGGTTTAATTAGTGTGATATTCCTAAAATTAACTGCTTTTTTATACCAGTTTTACAAGGGCATAGTTGAAGAACTTAAAAAAGCCTAAATTTTATTGGAACACTAAATGCATCACCCTTTTAGGCTATTAAATACATCACTTCCCAATAATTATAAAGACTTAAATTCAACCAAAAGAGACACTTCACTGTAAATACCAGAGTTAAAAGTGTGGTTCTCAAGTTGTAATTTATGATCTGAACAAAATAAGAGTCTTTAAAACTAGTACCACTATAGTCACTAAAAATGAGTCAATCAAATGAAAGGTTAATGGTACAAGTAACATAATTAACATCATTAAGATTTAAGAAAGGTTTAGCTCAAGTGAAAACATTAACTTCTAAGATAAGAACTAGAGAAACTAGTTGGTCAAATGTTACTAAAATAAGGGGCAACACAGTAATATTCCTTAGAACAACCCAAAAAAACAGCATTTTTTAGGTTTTAAGCATGTCAATGTACCAATAACAACTGCAGAAGACTAGTAGTACTTTGTAATTTGAATTGTTTTAGAACTTCCCATGCAGTTCTATTTGTTTATGAGTTGGATTTTGAAAAGGAATAAAGAGAAAAAAAAGAGTTGGAAACCATGAAATACACTTGTGAGATGACTCTAAAATCTTCTCTTTCCTTTGTTTCATGATGAAATAAACAAACCCTTAGGCCCTTTACTCAACTAACCTTAATAGCAACTTTATCAATATCATATTCAGTCTTTTGCTTCATGATGCAAAAGATCAGCATCCACAGCAAAATTTATGAGGCAGCGACTTAAAAGGCACATCACAATCTCTAATACATATGCTGCAACTTTAAAGATCTATGCTAGTTGAAGTAGTATGAAAATTCTAAACCACATTCCTCATCTGAAAAATCACAATCTCACTTGGTACATGTGCTGTAACTTTAATGATCTATACCAAACGCCAACAGTAGTATGTGAATAAAACTTGAGAATATCATACAGGGGGAAAGTTGCCTTAAGAACATTTAAAATCTTCAAAAATTCAAATTTTGTACAAATGTTTAAAAGTGATGAAACTGTACATTAGACTTCAATAAAATGCTCATAAATGGGTGACCAAAAGCACATCCCCATAAATAAGCACTAAAGATCTTACTGACAAGACAAATATGTAACTTCCATCTACATGCTCACCTAATGAAACTAATTTCAGTTGCTGATTAGATCATGCATGGAAAATGAAAATATTGAGTTTCAAAATAACAATGGTCCAAATTCAGTGTCGTATAAGACTGAGTTCTATCGAATGCAGGATATGCCATTACATATTACTAACCATATCACAAATAATATTATACACACAGCTGCATCAATGGCAAGAACAATGTATACTTGGCGCCACCATTTCTTACGAATGTTTTCAGGGACTGATCTCATTCTCATTGAATCCATATCTTTTTGCAAAGAGGTCGACATAGCAGCACCACCTTGGCTAATCAAATCCAGATTTCCTGAATCAACCTTCGCTCCTCTATCTATAGATTGTCGATGCTCCTCTAACTCAACATCTCTCATTGCAATCACATTATCCTTCACTTTCTTTTTCTCCGGTTTGCTTGATTTTCCCAACAAAGGAGCTTTTGTTGAAGTAGCACCTTCAATTTGTCCATTCAAATTACTTAGTGAAGGAGATAGATCCACATGAAAAGACGATGAGGTTTCACCCCTCCAATTACTACTACCGTGTGAAACATTCTCCAAAGAAGTGATTAGATTGCGAATGACAGGAACCAGTTTTTCCTGAACGTAAATTGAATTCAAGTTTGGCAAAATTCCCCTTGAGCCCTTTCTAGCTATTTTTTTGAATTCATCTCTAACATGCTCCAGAAAACGGAGAACTACTGAGTTACCAAGACCTTCATCAACAATTGTGAAGTAAACATATCCATCTTCCATAAAAAATCCGTAAGTCCTTTTACCTACTGTCTCAAAATACCACCTATGAAAATCAGGGGCCTTCTCCAAGCACACAACTGCGACATTCTCAAGTTCTTGTCCTCCACCGCTATAACCATACAAGACGTGGTTACCCTTAGAAACACAACAATAATAAACTTTATTTCGAATCAAATCCATTCTAAAATTGGTAAAGAGTCTCCCTGATTAGATCGCAATGAAATCCACTCACATGCCAGGATAACAACTAAAAAATACACCAAATTTGCTTCTCTCTTTCCGTGTCTCAAATTTAACTTCACTTCACTAAACACATACCCCTTTTCATAAAATTAAACCGAAGTCTAGATGTCTTGTTTCAACTCAAGAAACTATACGATCAAGATTTCACACAAGAAGAACTCAATAAACTCCTCAAGGAAAGAGTTAAAAACCATGCAAAGTGTGAGAAATTCGTCAAATATAAAGCCAATGGCTTCCAGAGAATACCAACAAATACCTTCCGCTAAGTATTGAAAATCACGAATGAAATCCCTCATGCCTGCCAAGGGTTCTGTCCGAATATTTACACAAACAAATGCAAATCTGCTGTCATTCAAAAAACAATTTATGTTCAGCAACAACAATTAGAAAGCGAAAAACAAAATAAAATAAAACCCATTAATTAAATTCTCAGATAATCACATCAAATCATTCAACTAAAGAACATAACAACACAGCAGATCACAAATTTAACATCAGTAGTCCAAAAATAGAAATAAATAAAATATAGAATCTTTAAATCCAAATTCGTAAAGACCAAATTTAAGTAGCTTTTGGGATAGCAATATACACTTAGAACAACATCAAATTTAAAAAAACAAAATATTCAACTGAAGTCAAATATTCATACCATAAGCGATTTGAAGAAAAATTAAAATCAAACAAAAAACCTAGAAAGTAATGTTTTTTTACTTGCCCAAAATAGGATCTAAAATCAAACTTAACCAGTAGTACTAGTTCCACATCTTAAATTGTTGGGAGTGAAATTATTCAAGTATTGACTAATTTAATTTCATAGTTTTTAAACAAAACAAATTGAAACAATCCAAACAGATCATAGAGTATATAGATACCTGATGGAGAGTGAATCATTGAGAGAAGGAGGCAAAAAAAGATGTGCGGGAGAAATAGAAGGACCGAAAATTCAACCAGCACAACCAAAAAAGTGAAGTCAAAATTGTTTTAGGGTTTTTTTATGTTATTGTTTTAACTTGCCCACACAACTTTATAGTGTTGTTTTAGATAAACCAATTATTTTTTTATATTAAGGTTGTTACTTGTTATTGATTTTTATCCTCAATTCAGCTATAATATTATTTCACAATTATCATTTTCTACGTGTGACAATGATGATAATAATATCTATGCAATTATAATATAAAAATTTATACATAATCAATATATTATTTACCATTTATTTATATTATTTTTGTTCAAAAGTTAATTATGAATGAATATGAATAATATAGTAACAGTGTAAAAAAACTCTTACACATTTAAAAATTATTTATCTCTTTTTATACCTACCAAAACACTTACGCTAGTAGGGTATACATATTAAATCTTTTATATACATGTATTACACTAATCATCCTTACATGAAAAATAAGTATAATCTTCTAAATAAAAAGAACGGTGAGTGTAGTTAAGTTAAATACAATATGATATATTGTGGAGACAAAACCAAATAATATGAGTTAATACATTTTTATTATTTTTGGTTCGTTACGATATAGTATAAGAGTGATTTGAACAACATCTCTTTAGAATTATTGATGCATTTTGTAACAACTAAGTAATGAAGATACATTGACTTGTATATTATTTGCATTTGTCTCCACAATATACCATATTTTGTTTAACTTAATTATATTTATTGCATTTCTTGTTTAAAATATTACACTTATTTCTCTTACACGGTGATAAGTTAATGTAAGTATATAAATTAAGGGATGTTGAAGCAAAGAAAGAAGAGAAAGAAATACAACAAGAAAATGGAAACAGAATGAAGAAGATTTAGAGAAGAAGTTGAGAAAAATTAACAAGAAAGGTAGAGTAATTTTTGTGTAAGCAACTTGCATTCATAGAACAACTCAATGAGTTATTTATACACCTTACTATTTATAGACTAACTAACTTTAACAACTTTCTAATTATAGCAAGTTCCAACTAACTTTTGAATTATTAGTTTTTCTAACATCCTTCCTTAATTCAAAGCATTCAAAAACAAGCAGCAAGTTGTTTCAAAATACAACAGTGAGATTTACGAAAAAATGCATCCTTCCTTAAGCCATATTGCTTCAAACTTTCACCACACCTAGCATTGATCTCATCATCTCAAACCTATCTCCCTTTATTGGTTTTGTCATAGCATCTACAATTTGCAATTCTGTTTTACAATGAATTAGCTCAACCTTCTTCTTGCTAACTTGATCCCTCAAGAAGTGGAATTTTGTCTCAATGTACCGGATTTTTTGCTAAGTTTATAACAGACTTGTTGTCTACTCTTAATTCAATCTTCAAGTCTTCACCACACTTCAACTCTGCCATTAGTGATGTTAGCCATAGACCTTGACAAGTAGCATTGCAAGTTGCAATGTATTCAGCTTTGCATGTTGATAGTGCTACCACTTCTTGCTTCTTGGAACTCCATGAGATTGGAGCACCATGAACAAAGAATGTGTACCCTGAAGTGCTCATCCTATCTTCTTTGTCTCCACACCAATCAGAATCTGAAAAACCAACCAGTTGAAGCTTACTCTCCCCCTCATTGGGAAACAGAATACCATAGTGGAGTGTCCATTTCAGATACCTCGTGACTCTCTTAGCTGTTGTCATGTGTGTTTGATTAGGATTGGCCATGTTTCTGCTTATAACTCCTGCACCATATGTTATATCAGGCCTGCTATGACACACAAACCTGAGACATCCTACCATTTGTCTGAAAATTGTTGCATCTAGTGGTTGCTTGGTTTGTGAGTGATCTGATGCAGTGCTTCCTTCAACTGGAGTCATCACAGGGTTACAATTTTGCATTTTGAACCTCTCTAGAACTTCTGTGATGTATCTTCTTTGATGCATAATGATTCCTTTATCTGTCTTGAGAAATTCAATACCCAGAAAATATGTTAATTCTCCCAAATCTGTCATGTCAAATTCAGATTTAAGTTTTCCTTTTAGTTTGAGAATTTCATTCTCACAACTCCCTATTATGACCAGGTCGTCTACATAGAGGCAGAGCAAAATTACTGCATTTGTGGTAGTCACATTCACATAGACTCCATGTTCAACAGTGCACTTGATGAAACCAATTGATACTAGGAATGAATCAATCCTTTTGTTCCAGGCTCTTGGTGCCTGTTTCAACCCATACAAAGCTCTTGTCAGCCTTAGTACTTTGTCTTCACTTCCTTGTATTTCAAATCCAGGAGGTTAGGTGATGTATACTACTTCTTCTAGGGGTCCATTTAGGAAGGCACTCTTGACATCAAGTTGTCATAACTTCCAATTGTTCCTACTGGCTAAGGCAACAATTAATCTCACAGTTTCAAATCTGGCTACAGGGGCAAACACCTCTGAGTAATCCTGACCCTTTCTTTGCATATACCATTTTGCCACTAATCTGGCTTTATGTTTGGATATGCTTCCATCAGGCCTATATTTGATCTTGTACACCCACCTCACTGCAATTGGAGTCTTATCTGATGGCAGGTCAGCTAATTCCCATGTTTCATTCTTCTTAATGGACTTGATCTCCTCCTTCATTGCACTGATCCAAACACTTTCTTTGATTGCTTGATTAAAGGTGATTGGTTCAGCTTCAGCCATGAGTGCAAAATGAATTAAGTCACCTTCTTCTGTGACTGCATCATCTGCAAGCATTTCAAATTCACTCAACCTTGCTGGTCTATTTCTTGTCCTTGTAGGCCTAACATCAATATCTGAACTTGAGGGTAGACTTGTTGCTGGTATGCTCTCTTGATCTTCTTCTATTGGCACAAAGGTCACTGCATCCTTATGATCAAGTTTCTTGATGAGATCATTCTGAGTGCTCATCTCATCAAACATAACATCCCTGCTGAAAACAGCTTGTATACCCACCTCACTGCAATTGGAGTCTTATCTGATGGCAGGTCAGCTAATTCCCATGTCTTGTTTTTCTCAATGGACTTGATCTCCTCCTCCATTGCACTAGTCCAAACACCTTCTTCGATTGCTTGATTAAAGGTGATTAGTTCAGCTTCAGCCATGAGTGCAAAGTGAGTTAAGTCACCTTCTTCTGTGACTGCATCATCTGCAAGCATTTCAAATTCACTCAACCTTGCTGGTCTATTTCTTGTCCTTGTAGGCCTAACATCAATATCTGAACTTGAGGGTAGACTTGTTGCTGGTATGCTGTCTTGATCTTCTTCTATTGGAACAAAGGTCACTGATTCCTTGTGATCAAGTTTCTTGAGGAGATCATTCCAAGTGCTCATCTCATCAAACTTAACATCCCTGCTGAAAACAGTTTGCTTTGTAGCAGGGTTGAGAAGTTTGTATGACCCTAATGAATTATAACCAACAAAGACCATCAATTCACCCTTATCATCCAACTTTCTTCTGATTTGGTCTGGTATGTGTTTGTAGCACAAGGAGCCAAACACTTTGAAATGCTTTACTGATGGTTTCTTCCCTGACCATACCTCTTCTGGAACCATGTTGTTGAGTCTTTGTGTAGGACATCTGTTGAGAACATAAGTTGCTGTTGTTACTGCTTCACCCCATAGATTGTGAGGAAGTCCTTTACACTTGAGCATACACCTTACCATATTCATCACAGTTTTGTTTCTTCTTTCAGCTAAGCCATTGTGTTGTGGAGTGTATGGAGAGGTTACTTCATGAATTATGCCACTGTCTTAATAGAGTTTTTCAACCTCTCTTGATGTGAATTCACCACCTCCATCTGTCCTGAGGATCTTGATTTGTTTGCCACACTGTCTTTCTACCATGACTTTGTATTTAATCATGTTATGGAACACCTCACTTTTTGCTTTAAGCAGATAGATCCACATCTTCCTACTGAATTCATCTATGAATGAGAGAAAGTACTTGTTTCCTCCTAAGGTAGGTACTTCCATAGGGCCACAAACATCTGAGTATATCACATGTAATATATCTAGAGCTCTGGCTTGTGTATAATTGCAGAAAGGAGTTCTAGATAGCTTACCTATGATGCAGCTCTCACATTCAGGTTGCTTTGGCTTGATGTCTGGTAGACCACTAACCATTCCTTTAGACCTCAACAGTCCAAGATCACTGAAATTGAGATGGCCATATCTTAGATGCCACAACCAAGTTTCATCATCCTTGGTTGTTGCATTTAGACATTGAGTGTTCCTTGCTCCTAGCTTGACCTGGAATGTTCTATTGTTGGATAATGGAGCATTCATAATTTTCCTCTTATGGTTATCATAGATTGTCATGAAACCATTCAAGAGTTGCATTGTGAGGCCCTTTTCATGCAATTGACCAATACTTATCAGGTTGGTCTTCATATTAGGTACATATAGCACATCACTGATGTATGCTTTCCTGCCATTAGCCATGATAAGAGAGACATCACATGTTCCTTCAGCAGTGATGATTCTATGATCAGCAAATTTCACCTTACTCTTTCTTGCTGCATCAAAGTTTACCAACCATTCTCTATTTCCAGTCATATGGTTGGAGCATCCAGAATCCAGGTACCAAGTATCAATGTCTGCATTTAAATTGCTTGTTGTCATCATTAGTTGAACAACAATTTCACCCGAGTCTTCATCATCTTCCTTGACAAGGTTTTCTTCTGATTCTTGCCTTCCAGAGTGATGATTCTTGTTAGGTGCTTGACACTCAGATGAGAAGTGTCCAAGCTTGTCACAGTTAAAGCACCTAATTCTTTTCCTGTCAAGCTTTTTCTTCCAAGATTTGACATGTTTTCCTCCATCTCTTCTGTTGAAAGTCTCTCCATGTTCAGTGTTGAGATCATTACCAGATTGTATTCTCCTTGAGCCATTTCTCTGTTCAAAGCTTTTTCCTCGATTCTTGTTAAAAGTCTTTGCAAACTGAGATCCCTTCTTGAGTGTGTGAGCCTGCAGGGCTTGGTGAGGAGATCTATCTGCTCCCCTTTCATTCATCATCTATTCATGAGCCTCAAGTGACCCTTGAAGCTCCTCAACCTTCATTCTTTCAACCTTCCCTGACTCCTCAATGGCCACCACAACATGATCAAACCTTGGTGTCACTGTTCTAAGAATCTTCTCCACTATTGTGGCATCATCCATCCTTTCTCCACACGATTTCATGCTATTAGTGTGAGTAATTACTCTTGTGAAAAATTCAGAGATTTTCTCACTTTCCTCCATTTGCATAAGCTCATACCTTCTCATCATTGTCTGTAATCTTATCTTCTTTAATTGAGCAGCATCTGCATAGTGCTTCTCAAGAGTTTCCCAGGCTTCTTTAGAAGTTGCAGAACCCGCAATCTTCTCAAAGTGTGCATTATCTACTGCTTGGTGAATGATGCATAATACCTTACAATCTTTCCTCTTGCTTTGCTTATACTCATTCTTCTGAACTTCAGTGGCTCCTTCCTCCAGAATTGGGAGGCCATCTTCGACAATTTCAGCTACATCATGGTAGCTGAAGATGGCTTTCATCTGGATACACCATCTTGACCAATTCGATCAATCAAGCACGGGCAAGTTTGTTGAGAAATTAGCAAATGATTGTGCCATGTTTGCAGCGGAAAATAGAGTGATGATTTTTCCTCCAAACCAAAGCTCTTGATACCAAATGTTGAAGCAAAGAAAGAAGAGAAAGAAATACAACAAGAAAATGGAAACAGAATGAAGAAGATTTAGAGAAGAAGTTGAGAAAAATTAACAAGAAAGGTAGTGTAATTTTTGTGTAAGCAACTTGCATTCATAGAACAACTCAATGAGTTATTTATACACCTTACTATTTATAGACTAACTAACTTTAACAACTTTCTAATTATAGCAAGTTCCAACTAACTTTTGAATTACTAGTTTTTCTAACGATTTGTGTAGGTGTAAAAAGTGAGAGATTATTTGTATGATTTCACTAAAACTCACGAGTGTAAGTATAATTTACTCTTAAAAAATAACTTTGTTGGCATCATCTTGAGATATGTTCATGCAATAGAATAGTTTGTGATAACCTCTAGAACACAAGTTGGACATCAACAACATTAATTTAGAGATAATTATTTTTGCATGAATAATATCAAGAATTGTCCACATAATTTGATTATGCAATAATTGCATCAGGCAAACATCCTATATGTTTTGACACATCAAAAGGCACACATGTTTTCCGTAGACAAGGTTTTATAAGTGACTTTAGCTTTATGTATAATTCATTTTCATCAATTATCAAAATGATTACAACAAGACTCTAGGCTCATCATAAAATGATTACAACAAGATTCTATATGTTCAAACCTTTTAATGAATGACTTAATTGATTGATCAACAAAGTGTAAGAAAAACATTATTCTAGTTCTTCTACAGTTTGGAAGGCATATTATTTTGGTTCTCACCAAAATATATTTTTCTTTGATATTTACACATTGGGCAAATAATAGGTCAATATCCATTTCAATGACAACAATGGATGTTAGAACACCTATTGGCTATTATTTATTAAAAAATATTTTACAATCATTTTCATTTGTTTTTATATTTAAATTTATATTGTAAAGGCTCGTACGAATATAAGAATGTTCAAAATATTGGGGTCTAAGTCCTAAAAATTGAGGTGCCTCTTCTGTTACTCATCCCAAAATACGCTATGAGATTACCTTATTGTTATCATGTGTTAACTTAAAAAAATCATTTGAAGTTATATTATTATAAAACAAACCTTTTTTAAGTTCTTTTATAAAAACAAACTAAATGGTTTTTAGTGCATGGAATTAGGTTTGAGGAGCAGAAACTACAATGTTATGAGTCACTTCTTTTCCTCTCAAAAAAATATTGATGTTCTCTACTCTATTGTTAAATGCAAACCACTATGATCATATTGCAATCCTACAACAACTTGAGGCGTGTGTGGCTTGCTATTTTCACTCAAGCCTCAAAGTGATAACACTAAGTGTTCAATTTTCTAAAGTTTGGTTTTCACCCAAGCCTCAAAGTGATAATACTAAGTGTTCAATTTTCTAAAGTTTGGTTCGGGTGTAGTGCTCGAAATCACCTTCATGTTCATGTTTCTCAATGTTTAGTTGTTTGTTTCCTTGGCATAATTCTTTATTATCATTCGACACTTTTCTAGGTTTTTGAACTTCTTCGCTCTTTCCTTCAGTTCGTCCAAGGTCTTCACCATTTTCTTGGTTTGAGATATTGTGAACTCTCCTCTTATAGAATGTGGGACTACGAGTTTGTTCAAGTCTTAGACTAAAGTGTGTTTAGCATTGAACCTGAACATGTAGCCATATAGACTCATTTTCTTCTTGCTTGATCTTGCATAAGAGTCGAGTACACCTTGGTGGAGCCTTATTGGTTGTGAAGTGGCTTAGAAACATGGAATGCAGGTCTTCCTAACTTCCAATGCAAGTAACTTCAAGCTTTGAGAACCATCGAAGTGTGGCCTTAGACAACATAAGTGAAAATGTTCAACACAACAAGTCATAAACTCCATAAAATGACATGTTATAGTTGTAAGAGTTGCAACCACCATTTCTATGGCGACCGTTGGTCGAGTTGCTGCATAGACTAAGGCTTGGGTGGTTCTTCCATTTTTTTCTTGTAGTTTTGACATTTCTTGACTCATTGATTAGTTTCACTTGTTTGTATAAAGGTCTATGTAGTGGCGACATCTTTGCATGAGTCATTTATTTGCACATGCGACCGATAGAGGCACAACTTTTGTACATTGAAGGGGAAATCTACAAGTTCGGGTCTCGAGGAGGTGAAGGATTACAAATGGCTTGAGGATTCCTTGTTCCAGGTGCATTATCCCTTTGACTGGAGCGTTGTGGACCATGCCATGGGGAGTCAGAGGATCACGTCTAATTGCTGGTTATGAAACGTGTCAACCTAGTCAATATTTGAGTTTATATTTGTGTGAGATCAGATATACATATATGAGAGACTATAATAGTTATATAGGACTACGAAGTGGTTACACTCTATCTTTATCTTGACACAATCATGTTGCTAGGGTAGTGACGATCTTGGAAATCATAGTTATCCCGATTAATTTACCAATTAGAGTAAGCTATTATGTTGGGTATTTATTATGATAGTCTTCATCAAGTTAATTCTAAAATACACGAGTTGACCATGTTCAAGTTACCCAGCTAGATGAATTTGATGGGCTAGTTGAACTTGGTTTGCCTAGATATTGATTTTGGAATCAATAAACATATATTATTCGGCTAGGCCTAATCGACTCACTAAGTTAACATCCTCGATTGTCCACTTAGACGAGATTCCTTTGATAAATTACGTTATTCATATAACATTTATTTAAAAATATCAAACTTAATTATTTACATTTTATCCATATATTTTTCTGGTTCAAAATCGTCATGTTCCATCATACATGCCATATTTATTTTCAACTTTCAATTCAAAGCATGGTTATGAAAATTGGACCCAAATGGGAAAACTAATATAATATAATAACTATGTCGGTTATATAATTATATCAGTCAAAACCGATAGCTTTTAATTTAAAATGTACAAGTGATATCAATCACATTTCATTTTAAATTACAATTTTTTTTTGTGAAAGTTATTTCAGTTTTACCAAAATGTTATGTGGAGAATCAAGAATCACTACATTTGTTTATGCTTCTAAAACATGATGTACTACTTAGTATATGTTTGGTATAGATTAAGCTTTTAGTTTCAGTTTATAAACTTTGAGACTATAATCTGTTTATGTTTGGGTACCTTAGCTGAAAACTGAATATAAACTAATCTATTTTGTTTGGGTAAGGTAGAAAGCTTATTTTTTACATAATAAATTACAGAAAATGATACAAGGTTATTTGATTATGTTATGAGTATTTTGTTTATTTTTTACACTATTTAAATATACATTTTTTAATATTTACCATCACATATTTTTACTATAACTTTTTTAATTTTTAATATTGCATATCAAAGGCTAAAAAAATATATTAAAATAAAATAAAATATAAAAATCAATATCAATATTAAAAAATAATCTGGTACATAAATAAATAGAAGTTGTTAAACTTGAATTAACAAAATAAATAAGACACAAATGTCATGTTTTATACAAAAGTTTTAATAATGTAATCCCTAATTAAATCTCAAACAAGACACATGTGCTCATAAGATATAGTATCTATGTGTTCAGCAAGATCACAATCATCATCAGCAACATTTAGTATATCACTATCATGATCATCCACAATGTTAAACTCAGGATTTGAGATGCTATTTTACCTAATAAAATTATGTATTGTCATTGTAGCAATAACTAGTTGGACTTGAGTAGAATAATTAAATTTGGGCATACGACGCAAAATTACAAGTCTATTCTTTCAAATATCGAATGCTCTTTCTATGATATTCCTTAAGCTAGAGTGGTGATAGTTGAAGACTTCATTCTGACTATTAAATCTAGTAGCTCGCTTGAAATCAGGAGGATGATATCGCTCACATTTATATGGCCCCAAGTATCTAGGGGTGTCGCCCAACCCCAAGTCTGCCTCTCGCCTGAGCGAGAGGTTAGCGCTCAAGCGATAATTCTATGATTGAAGGCCAAAATCTATATGGGTTTCTCGCTCAGGCGACACTTGTCCCCCAAGCGAGGCACATCTACTTAAAACAGTTGTCTTGCTCGCTCAAGCTAGAGAATGCTCAAGCTAGAGAGATTCTATAGCTTGAGCGAGAGTCAAAAATGCTGAGAAAATGAGAATGGAAGATCTTCAATGATATGTTCTAACAACCCTACATTCTTGGTTTGTATGGAATTTTTAAATAAAAACAATATGTTAAATAAAAGCAATATGTTACTCAACCCTCAATCCAGAAACAAAACAAAGAAACATTGAGAAATAAAGAAAAAGTGAGAAAATGAAATATGTTGGAAGAAATAAAGAAATAATGGATATGCAAGGATTTCAAAAATAAAGAAAGTAAAAAATTAAGAAACATTGAGAACTAGAGAAAGCAAAACAATATCACAACAAAACAAAAAGAGTAAAAAAATAAAAAAGTTAAATAATACGAGATAGTGATTATATATGGAGATACAAGGATGAGGAGATGAATGAAGGTGAGTGGGATTGTTGTTTCGTAAGGGAGTAGAGAGGGAGGAAAATGAGTTGTAGGGAGTCATGAGGAGTTATGGAGGTAGTTGGTGATAGAGATGGGAAATGGAGAGTTACGAGGAGTAATAGAGTTTGGTGGTGATAAAAAGATAGAAGAAAAAGAAAGTTATGGAGCTTGGGTTGTTGTTGTGAAGAATTATGGTGTTTGATGGAAGAGTAAAAAAAAATGTGAGAGAAATAAAGTTATGATGGAATAACTTAAAAAGTGGAAAAATTGAAGAAAAAAAAATAAACTAATGAAAAATAAACCAACTCATAGTTTTAGAGTTTATACTTTTTGCTTATTTTTACAAAAAAAAAAAAAAAAAAAAAAAAA
>NC_032011.1:13509638-13526116 GCF_001865875.1 Lupinus angustifolius
AAAAAGAACTAAGTTTATAATTTAATTTGATTACTTATTTTTTCAAAAAAATAAGCCTAACCTTAAAAAATAACATATATATTTCTTCAATTACCATACCACCAGAGGTTTGAGAACCAGTAAGCTATTGCCTATTAATAAGAAAGTAAAAAGAAAATTGGAGAGTTAAGTGAGAATGGGTACAGGTATAATGGTAGCAGATGCAACGCTGAAGGAAATCGAGTCTACCCGCACAGGTCATCATCTCCCTTTTCTTTCTCTCTATTTTTCTTAACTGATTGCAGATTCTCCCAATTAATACTAACCCATTCAGTTTCATATCATACTTCCCCTTCTATCGTTGCAATAACAGTGAATCAGGATCAAATTTGGACGTAAGTTCATTTCTTCTATTCCACTTTCTTTAATCACAAATCATTATTTTATTTTTATTTTATATCGTGTTTCAGTTTTACCTACTTTGCAAAAAACGCAGTTTACGTTTCATATTTGGCAAGAACCTTGAGGGAGCGATTAGAATATTGGATCAAAGAGGTGTCAAGAGGATTACTGCAGAACCCAGTGGAAGAGTTATCTTTCAGGTTTTACTTTCATTTATTTATTGCACCTTTACCATTTTTCAAAATTCAATAAATCAAAGGATACATTTGACATTCTGAGTTCTCATTAGTCACTAGTGTTTTTAGCTGAATATGGTGGGTTTTGGTTCGGGAGGATAAATGTGCGTAACCTTATTCACAAGCAAATGGATTTTTTCTCGGGTTTGAACTAGTGACCTTCAGGTTAGAAGAGGATAACCTTACGGCTGCGTCAATGCTCACCTTTGACTAGGTAGATATATAGTTATTGAAAACTGAAAATTTTGGATATTGGTTTTATAAAATTTTGGAAATACTTGCAGCTAAAATTTGGCTTAAAATATCTTATCTGACAGGATTTCAAATCTGAATAAAAGAAGCTAAATTTAATTACTTTTTTTGGTTAACAAAAAAATAGATTATGGAAGGTCAAAGACTCAAAGTTAGAGAAGATAACCGACCTCAGCGAGAATTTACATACACGAGAGTCGAATCCAAGCCATAATGTAGGAGAAGGCTCGACCAACTGTGTTAATTCTGATGGGATTATAATAATAGTCTTGATCCGTATAGTTACGTCAGTATTTAAGTAATGAGTTTTCTTAAATGCAAATGCGTTTGAAGTATTCCTCCTGTTATAAAATAGGACAGTTAATGCTTATCTTATATGCCTAATGTAAATTCACTTGCCATCTCTAGGAGACTACGATAAAGGGCATGTCCACTTTCCAACATAGGATTAACCATAATGGTGTCACAATCTTCATCTTACAGAAAAGACATTTGAAATCATTTTTAATTATAAGAACTTGTTTAAATGTTTTTGAAGAAAAGTAAACAATAGAAACCAAAGCTGTAATTTAGCCGAGAAAGGAATTAAAGTTGCCTGACAATTTTGAGCATATAAGAATCCATTCAGGTGTTTGATTCAGATAATGCTTACCACTCCACTTGTTTAGGTTACAGGAGAATCCCGAAGGAAAGACAAGTATGTGTGTTTTCCTGAGAACTTTTGTGCCTGTTGTTCTTTCTTCTATGACGTTGTGAACAGATCAGAACAACTTTGTGTAAGGCCAGAAGCCTTCATATCCATTGTTTGATTTTCACCAATTGCTTATAAACATTCATATCAGTCTGATGCTGAAATATAGAATATCCGTTTTTGTTTCTATTTTATTATTGTGTTCCAGTGTAAACATCAAATAGCTACAAAACTCGCGGCATCATTGGGAGTTTGTGTCGAAGCTAAGGTTTCTGACGAGGAGTTAGCTTTGTTGCTGTCTAAAATATAGGTATTGTTTTCTGTTTTTTTCTTTCTTTTGGAGGAGGGTGAGGATTAAGAAAATATAGCCCATGCATTGTGGAATAATGTTTATTTACATGATGAATATTATGGGGCAAGAAACTTCATATTAGATTTAGGTAACTGTGATGATCTCAAGAGCCTGTCTGGTAAACTTTTTCGTAGGTAAAGAACACCTTCCTTGTTAAATTAAAAAAAAAATGAACTATTAAAATGTGTGTTTAGATGGACTCATGAAAAAGAAAAGGCGTAAGCACCAAAAACTGTTTGTGTGGTTGATACATTAAGATATGTTTTTGGCTTTGAGAACTATAGAGTTTCTGAAGCTAGTATTTTTGGCTTTGAGATAAACTTATACAGTAGGTTTAGGCTAAGGAACTGAGTTCATTCTTGTGAAAAGATTCAAACTTTCAGCCTAAATATAAATGTAATTAATGATACAAATTTAAGTTCAATCATAATAACATATAAAAGGGATAAAAATTAAAAGAAAAAGTGTGATTCAAGAGAGTACAGGGTGCATTTTTTCTGATAATTTCTGATGAGAAAACTTGCCTATTGAGTTATCATGAGTCCACAATTTGTTATGTCTACATCTCATAAAACTTAAAATTGTCAACTATCTATCTACTTTGCATCTTCCTTTAATTTCCCCCCACTAATGGTTATCAATTTTACACATTATCGTGTTGTCCTTTAAATTTTAAAATGCCTCATGAATTTTAGAGGATTTAAATTTAGCACTTGTGACTTACCATGAAAAGGAAAGATATAGAAGCAGAAGAGGTAAGAGCACAGGGATAGAAGGGGTTGTCTGATTTATAATATATGATAACATAATTGTTTAGGAGATTTGATACAGCACATGGCATAATACAAAGTAAACAAGTTGGACAACACTTACTAGAACTTAAGTTTTTGTGTCAAATGACTGGAAATGAACACTTCTAACTTCATAGTCTACCATCTTTTTTTTTGAGTTGGTAGACATCCCTTTGTTGGGTAGAGATAAAGATTATCTACAGTTCATGACCGAGTCCTAATTAACCCCGTGAAAGCCACTAATCAGACATTAATGTATACCAGCAAAGTATGCTAATGGTCCAACAAAAGCACCATTGATGTAAGTTGCTGGTTCAGAGTGACTGTAATCTTCACGGAAATCAGGGAATTGATCATTCTGATTGGGACCTCCAACTATGGCTCCAACTAATATGTTAGGGTTTGGATTCGATGAATAAAAAAATGAGTCAAAACCTCCTTGACAGCCTATCCTTTGTGGATGAGCAGCTATTGAAGGCAAGGAAGATCCTCTGTGGTGAATTCTCTTGGGAAAGTTTGGACCGTAACCTACCATGTAGGACATTTTTAATGGGTTTTCTCCTAATATGTAGTCCACCTGGAAATTTAAAACAAATTTGGTTAACGATGGAATCGACAAAGAAGAGGAGAATATTAATCTCACAGTGGTGGAAAGAAATGAGACACTTACCTGTCTTTTTGCAATGTTTCTTATGGTATTTGGAGTGACGACAACGTTGCCGCATTTGAATGTGTGCTTTGTCGCTGCCATGTACTTAGAATAAGTTGTAAGCAAGAATGTTATAGAAGTCACATACTGCAGGTTGCTATCAGGATGCTTGATCATTAGCCCCCCTACACATCAATAGAAGTAATGCATAAAATAGTGTCCTTTAATACTTTTAAAGCCCTTCGAAGTACATTGATTGATGATACAAATTTGTCATATTTAACAGATCAATGTAGACATGGATACATGCAACCTGTTTTTTTGAAATTCTAAGGTCTAATGTTGCCTTTACCATGTGTGTATTGTGTACTTGAATAGGGACTATTAGGCAAGATCTTGCAGATGAAATTCTCAGCTTCTTGATTATATTGTTCAAAGTTCTTATCACCATTCAGCAGTGCTCTCTGCATTTACAATTAAGAGAAATAGAAATAGAAACCCAATGAGTGAAACAAACTTCAAGCAAAAACATTGACTCTTCATATTTTTTAACACTTGGACAAGAGATATATTTACCCTTGAAAGAAGGACATGTGCACCAGCATATTTGTTGTCCCAGCTGAATATATCAGGTTGATCATCAGCTCCCAAAGACTTAACTAAATTATAGTATTTAACATCGTTTGTTGCTCTGAAAAGCCATGCAGCCCCCCATAATAGCTCATCCTGAATACAAATAGAGCTTATTAAGACAACAAATTCTCTTACCTTATCAAACAATTTTGATTTCAAGCATAGCAGTTGGCGAACAATGTTATCGGCGTTTGATAGAGCTTAGAGACCTTACGGGACCAGCGTATAAAAATAGGCTATGATCTTCCTGTAAGATTTCTTTAGCTTATCGAATATGGTTACAAAAAATAAGTCGTTTTTAACTTGTTTTTAAACTAGTCTATTGAATAAACACTTAATTATGTTGTTTACCGAAATGCGCCCTAGGTCACACCAGAGTTTGATTTTACCTTAAAACCAGAGTATGAGCAATAAAAAGGGCAGGCTGCAGATCCAAGTGAGTCACTGTAAGAGCCTTGATATTGCAAAGCAAATTGGTAAACATTTTTGGCTGTCCTTAACAGCATCTTAGAATATGTTGGATCAACCTTCCTAAAGACAACATATGCAGCTGCAAGGGCAGCAGCAGTTTCAGCAGCCACATCTGAACCAGGGTTCTTGGAAGAGACCCAATACACAGTTCTTGAAGTGTCCATGTCCTCTGGTCTCTCCCAACATTTGTGATCCACATTTGGGTCTCCAACTCCAACATAAAGCTTACCAGTGGTGGATGTGGCACATTTCAAGAGGTAATCTGTGCCCCAACGAATTGCATCTCTTGCTTCTTTGATATTGGAACCCATTCTCTTCCCATATTCAATTGTGCTCCATGAAAGCATTGTTGTGGTAAATGCCATTGGAAAGTTGAATTTCACATTGTCCCCTGCATCATAGTAGCCTCCACTTAAGTCCACCTGCCACACAATGTTAGGCTTTGTAAGACACATAGTTCAGTTGGATATAACTATTTTGGGTTGGGTTCCCATAATGTACTTTTGTTTAATGTGCAATAATCCAGACCAATGAATTTGATGATGAATTGGTGAGATCATTATATACAATCGACGAGTCAACATTCTCTTATCTAAATTTATGCATGTTATTCTGACTGGTTTGATTACTTGTAGGGTATTAATAACAATAATTATTATACTCGGAGAAGAGAAGAAGTTTCTATCAACTCCTTTTCAATGGAGCAGCACAAAGCTTTTAAAGGGTATGTTGAGGTCAACATTCTCTTATCTAAACCTTTTCTGAAAATGATATTATTATAACATAAAATAATGGATACCATTCTATATTCTTTTAAGTTATAAATATAAGTATATCTTTCAACTTCATAATTGAATATGGAATTAGATTCCGTTGCTTCACACTAAAGGGTTATGATAAAATGAAGAAAGAGGCTATTTGTCTTTATTTTGTAAAATGCATAAGGAATCTTTCAATATAGTGTAAAAGTAATAGAGTCGTTTCATTTAAAAGTATTTGGAAAATCTTCAAAAATAATTTAATAACATTTCAAAAAGAGCACTGAAAAAATCAAGGGTTTACTCATAGTTATTAAACTTGACTTGGACTGGTCGGACCAATTTGGCCGAGAACCAATAGCTTGACCGGTTTGACTCACTCTTCCGACTAATTATGCATCAAGACTAGAATGAATAGATTCGATTCTATTAGTATAAAACTAGTGATTTAGTTGGTTGAACCAGTTCGACTCGTTCGAGTGAATCAGTTTAAAAATACTAAAATAACAACTTCTTAGAGGAAAAATTATACTTCTTTCAACTTATTTGTAATTAAATATATCATTACTATAATTATAGTTGTTATTTGTTAGTTTATGCTGAAACAAAATTGTTGTGTTTATTTAGATGTAAAATTTACTTGTGCATTTTTGTTGTGATTAAAGTGGAAATTTATGTTGTTCGACGATGTTTTTATCTTATTTGTGACATTTTGTTATATTAAAATATTTTATCTTCGTTGTTTTGATAAAGACTTGTGTCTTTACCAAAAATGATCAATATTTGTGTAATCATAAATTTTTATCTTAGAATAAAAATATATTAAATACTGTCATTTTATGAATTTATTAAATTTTTTAATATAATTAGTCAATCGG
Organism: Lupinus angustifolius; assembly: GCF_001865875.1. NCBI lineage: Eukaryota > Viridiplantae > Streptophyta > Magnoliopsida > Fabales > Fabaceae > Lupinus > Lupinus angustifolius. The sequence goes on from NC_032011.1 coordinate 13,515,731, forward strand.
ACCCACCAGTGATCCATTAATCAGTATCTTAGTCTAAGTTAATATTCAATCTGAATTTAATAATATTGGTTTTACTTGGTACATTTTTTTGTAAGTTTTTCCATCACACTTATGTTTTTTAAATGTACTTCCGTTATTTTATTAAATGAAAGAGTTTAATAGATTCTATCTTCAAATTTTATGTTAAAACATATAAAAGTATATTTCTATATCTATTAAAAAATTGTAATAGTGTAATTTCAAATAAATTATATAAAGTAAAAAATGTCAACCACTTTACTGATTGACCTTTTGCGCATACAAATTGTCAACATAAGTACGAAGTAGCACTTTCTCATGTAGTAATTAAGGAGGATGGCAGGATTCATATGTTTTATTTTATAAAATGTGTCACTCCATGTGTCACTTGATGTAATTGGTAAGAAAAAATACTTCAATATTAAAATTTTAACTTAAATACTTTATTCACATAGAATAACATATTTTGTAGGACAAAAAATGTGATTTCAGCTTACTAGTATATTATTGAGGTGATTTGGTGGGATTATTGACACTGTCTCCAAATTATTTTATTGCTGTGCCCATTCACGCTCTTAGTTGATTAATGGTAATTTTATCGAATAAATAAAAACTCAAAAAAGAATGATTATAATATATGTTGGAGATTGTAAAACATAAATAACTTAAACTTTTCAAATCAGAACTTATAATCTTAGGAGTTTTCTGAAATCTAATAAAATATACCCGCAAGCTTGTTTTTTATTAGATAAATATGTTGACGACTTATAATATCCTCTAAAACCTTGTCAAACACACTCGGCATATAAAACTCTTGATTTATAGAAAATATAGATAAACAACTTAGAGTGTAAATGATATCACTTTAGTCACTTCCTTCTCAATTCACACTTAGACAGGGTGAAAAACCAATTCATGTCAACCAAAATGTAAGCATAAACTAAATAAAATTGCATTGAAGCAGAATAAAAGAATACCCGACAACAAATTAAGAGATACATACATGTAAACATAAATTATAATCTCAATAGTAATAAATTAAGCAAGATATATAAGATGTGATACTAATGAGTTGCTCCTCTGAAGTACTAGAGAGAGTTTAGTACTATAATGTAGGAAAAAAATACTTTTTAATTTTGTTAAGAAATAATTTAAAATTATTACCGTTAAAATTTTGGATTTAATATGTATACACTGACAGTATAAGAGTTTCTTACACTGTCAGTAATCATCTACCGTTAATTTGTTAACAATTATTAACACAAAAGTAATACAAATAAATAGTGGATAATATACTAATAGTGTAAAAAACTTTACATTGTCAGTATATAGATTTTATACTATAAAATATTTTTTACCACTTGTCATAATCAACTTTCCATTCTGAATTCTCCAGTCCTCATTCCTTCTATTTTGTTCATAAGACCAAGACAAAATTAACTAAAACCACCCAAAAGAGAATTTTAAGAACTTCATAAGAGGAAGAAGAAGAAAAGAGTGAGAGAAGGAAAATGAACTTTGACATACATTGGCTTTGGCACCATCATTTAGGCCAGAATTGGACCTCCATTTAATTTGTTGGTTTGGAGGAAGCTTTCCTGACCTTTGCCCTTGGAAGAACAACAATGATTTGGCCAATGCTTCTCCATAGTTTGGGTTGCATTCAACATTTTTCATCACCAACAACAATGTTAGTAACACCAAGAAAGATAATGATGAACTTCCCATGCTCAATGGTTAGTACCTTACCTTAGAGAAGCACCAAAGTGTTATTTATGCTTTGGAATTTGTTAAATTATGACTTTGGGTGAAGCAAATGAGGTATATGATGCCCCTTTTATAATAACTAGAGGAGACTCAATCACATGGCATAAATCATGGCTTTTTTAGGGGAAATAGTAATTATACTGTTTTATTGACTTCCATAATTAATAAACTAAATTGGGTTTTGATAATGTTGAAATGTTGCATGGGATTTTAAAAATATGAAATATGTTGTTAACATTATTACAACATTTACTATAAGTAAAAGTAAGTTTAAAAGGGTTTTCTAACATTCATATGTCACCATTTTTACCCTTGGTTAATGGTCGAACAAATAATCCACATTTATCTTGAAATAATCACTTGTATTCAATTTATTAGTTGCAATTAAGTTTATATTAAAGTGAACAGTTGAATATGTATTTATCATCATAATTAAGTCACAGTAGCTTTAGAATTAAGACTATATATCAAGTTGTGAAACTATTGCAATAATTTTCAAATACTTATTTACACTTCTAATCCATCAATCACCATTTCGTAAAATAAAAAGAACTTAAAATATGCTTAGTTGATTTAATGTGTGAATAAAAAATTTAGAGTGAATTTCTCCTCAAATGAAATAGAATTTTATTTATTACGTACCCATATGTGGTGATATACCAATACCATATAGCACTGAAGGAAAACATAAATATCAGTAATAAATTGTGTCACATCTTTAACATGATAAGAACACATGAAATTGAAGGATCTTTAGCATGAAAGCTTCAAAAAAAACACATGACCTAATCATCTAATTATGTTCCTCTTATGATCAAGTTATGCATGCTCCACCATTACATTGCCCTTAAATCACTACAATCCAAACCCTTAAATCATTTTTAGGGAAACAATGTAAAAGGTGACTCAACCTCCTAAACTAAAAGTTCAAAATTCTCAATATTTTTCGTTGTTTTATGAGGCAAAAATGTATGTCATGTATGAGTTTTATACACTGTTACTGCATCATCTATCGTTTAAATTTAATTATCATTGACTCTTCAAAAAAGTAACATGAATTATGGATGATATATTATATGTGTATAAATCGTTACACTAATAATAAATAAATTTTACACTGTTTTATTCTCCTTGTCAAAATTAATACATGCTCTCATTTTTTGATATTACACAAAATGGGCCTTGAATTGCTCAATGAAACCAGATTGTGGATCCAAAATAAAAGGAATTAATTAGCATAATCATACATATAATCTCTCTTGCTTTTTCATTGTCTTTTGCTTTCAAGTGTGGTGCTTTTCTTGGTATCTCCCATTCCCAATCCCTATATACCTTTTTCCCATATCCTTTAAGACCAAGACTCCAAAACACCTTTTTGCAAGATTCAACTATATTTTGAGTTTAATAGTATAGAAACAAGTATGTATATTATATGAGTTTTAAATATTATTCATTATTTATGTATAATTATTATAGACTTTAAAAAAAAGTAATACAAATAAATGATCGATAATATACTAATTGTGTATAAACACTAAGAATATATTGATATCATTCTTAATAGTGTATCGACGTTACAAGGCAATACATAATTTTTTATATTATAACATATAATTAATAAGAACTATAGTGAATGATAAAGTTGTCCCACCAGGTATTTAATCCTAAACTCTAACTAGTCACTCCATATCATTGATTACATTGGATCAATCATCTGTTAATTGCTGCGCCGGTTCCAATGGTATAAAATACTTTTTAAGTCAGTAATGGAAAAATAGAGATGATATAGTTGTGATTTTATTTGCCAAGTAAATAAAAGTCTTTGACTGCATGGACTTCGGTGTAAATTAATTATTCAGAAGTCTTCATAATTTTCTTAGAGAAAATATTTGAATTCATATGATTATGATTTTGTTGGAGATATTTAAGTATGAAGTCTCACATTGAATATAAGAAGATGATTAAAAGAGTATGTATGTGGAAAAAACATGTGAAATTATTGTTTTAAGATTTTAATTCAAGATGTAATGTCTAATGATACAACCATAGAACTTCACACTTTCCATAAACCAGTAACAATGTGACTCCCCAGTAGTTTGAGGCTCCTCGGTTGCAGATGAGTCCAACAAGTGGAATCAGATGTGACGGTTCGACTAAGACTTTATGGACTTACGTGGATGGATTATAAGCATCTCGTACTCACACTTAAGATGATATTGTTGGTTATATTCAAGTGTGAAGTCTCACATTGGATAATGAAGAGATGAATGAAAAAGTTTATAAGTGGAAAATACTCATTAGACAATTGCCTTGATGTTTCGGTTCAAGACGTGAGCTCACAATAGCATTTTATACAGCCCGGTTACAATGAGACTCTATGATAATTAGAGGTTCACCTATTTCAGATGGGTCCAACAAGTCCTCTAAAAGACTTTGATTCTCAAAGATGTTATGAACACTCTAGATATGAGGAATAATTTAGTTTCTAATACTTTTCTAAATAAGGTTGGGTTCATCTAGACAATAAAAGCATACTTATATACTCTTAGTGACATATTTAAATAAAACATTGATATGGATGAAATTACTCATTCTATTTACATGTCATGTCATGTGATTTTGATATTTGACTCATATAAATAAACATATTATTTCTAACATTAGTAGCTTAGGAATAATTGTAAAGTTACCTGTGAATAATCATGAAAAATGTGATTTTTATAATCAATCTAAAATTACCAATAAATCACATTAATCATCCATCAGAGAATCTGAATCATTTGATTTAATACACTTTGATGTATGTGAATTAGATGAAATTTTAACTAAAAATAAAAAAATAATATTATACCAATTTTATTGATGATTGTTCTGATTATATATGTGTTTATCTCATGGAAAATAAAAGTGAAGCTCTTGATATGTTTAAAATATATATGACGCCCAAGTTGAAAATCAATATAACATAAAGATTAAGAAACTTTAAAGTAATAAAGACATTGAGTATGATTCTAGTTTGTTTAATGAATTTTACAAGATTCATGGAATCATACATGAAAAAGCAGCTATGTATTCATCTGAAACGAACGGTAAAATCGGAAGAAAAATTATAACTCTTAATGAATTAGTTGTAGCTATCATGTTAAGTTCTGATCGATGTTGCATCTTCATGGTGAAGTGAAATATTATTAACAATATATTATGTACTAACAGAGTTCCCAACGCAAAAGTCAAAACATCTTCCTACGAGATATTAATGAATAGACAACCAAATTTTTCTTAGTTGTGAACTTGAGGTTGTTTGGCTTATGTTCAAATCTTAGACCTATGGTAGTTAAATTCGCAAGCAGAGCCTATAAATGTGCATTCACTAGGTATAATGTTAACTACAAAGCGTACATGTTTTATTATATGAACACAAAAGTGATCATAAGGTCTAATGATGCTGAATTTTATGAAAAACAAATCTTTCAGATTAAGAAATAGTGGGGCTCCTCAACTTGTTCACTCTTGTGATCCGGAATAGTGATAACAAATGCAAACATAAAATTAGAACCTAGAAGAAGTAAGAGGACAATAAATGCTAAAAAGTATGAGTTTGATTATGTGACTTATACATTAGAGGAGGATCCAAAAAATCTCAAAGAAGCATTTACATCATTGAATGCCGAATTATGGCAAGAAGCCATGAATGGTGAGATAATTTCTCTAGAATCTAACAACACGTGACATTCAGTAAATTTGTCTCATGCTTGCAAACTTATTGGTTGTAAATGGATTAGATGATAAATACAAGGGTCACCTTGTAGTAAAAGATTTCACGCAAAAAAAAAGTGGATTTCTTTGACATCTTTCTACCAACCACCAGAAAAACACCCCTTAGAGTATTGATTTCTCTTGTTGCTTTATATGATTTAGTAGTACAGCAAATGGATATTAAAACATTTTTTAAAAATGGTGAAATGGAAGATGAAATCTAGGCGGAGCAACGTGAAAATGATATTTGTACTATCATATGTATTTATGTAGACGACCTAATTATATTTTGTTCCAACATTCATGTTGTGGTTAATATGAAATCATGATTGTGTAAACCTACTAGCACACTGTATAATTCGATTTTAATTTTTTTGAACAATGGTGAATGTTTACGTCAAAATGAGTATGCAAAAATCATTGACATCTTTAGATATGTCACTAACAGTACTAGACCCGACATTGCTTATGTCATGAGATTTTTGTGCAAGTTTACCATATGATCAAATATAGAGCATTGACACACTATTAAGAGGGTCATGAGATACTTCAAGAGAACCATGAAAATTGGGTTACATTATAAAAGATTTCTCATTATCCTTGAATGAATAGTAATGCAAATGGAATACTCTCTCAAATGATTCCAAGCAACTAGTGGCCATATGTTTAGCATACCTGGATGGGCTGTTTCTTGGAAGACAATGAAACAAACTATCTTAATCGCCTATTGTACTATGGAATATAAGATGATAACACTAGCAACGACTAGTGAAGAAGCAAATTGACTAAGAGACATGCTTGTAGAGATTCCCTTAAGGGACATACTGATACCATTTGTTCGATCGATTATGATACAACCATGACTATTTCAAAAATTGATAATCGCTATTACAATGGTAAGAAATGGAAAATATGTTATAAGCACAAGGCTATTAAAGAGTTACTCTCAATTGGAGCTGTTAGAGTGTATTATATATGCACTTATGAGAATCTACCAGATCCTTTGACGAAAGGACTCGTCAGAGAGAAAGTCAATGAGACTATTTCCCTTAGAAAGATGAGTCACTCTTGATGATAACCCGACCTTGCTGATTAGAGATCCCACGAAGTAGGTTCAATGAGTAACAAAATGATATATGATGAACATGTTATATAAGAGGCATGATTCCTGAAGTAATAAGAGGTTGATGTAATATAAAATTTTAATTATATTTATACTGTAATTGGAGTGAGGTACATAGACTACAAGAGTACTCCTGATAGACTTAATTGTATGAATGTCGAAATAGAGACTGCTTCTTATGAAACTTTTCGCACACAAATTTTTACAGTGTTAACTATGGACGTGCATGACCTTTAATGATTGGGCTTTATAGAATTCACCATTGAAAAAGTTGTGTGATTTGATGTTAGAGTATAGTTCAATACTACGGATCACTCTAGTAAAATATGAATCTTACTCACTACGCAAAAGTTCAAGACGTAAGATAACTTTGTTTATGCATAATCTTTATATAAGTATTTCTTTTTTAATTTAAAGTGGGGGATTATTAGTTTTTTTTAAAAGTGTAAAGTAATAAAAAGAAGTCCAACATTGGGTAGAGAAAACACTTAAAGAGTGTTTATATATAAAAGTTGTTCTTCTTGGGATGTGGCCCGACAGGAACATGAGTTTTTTGGTGGGAAGGTTGCTCACCACATGACCACAGACGTGCACATTCTATCACCTGGCTAGAAACCACTCTAATCGTGTTCGGGGTTAGGTTTGTAAAACTTTTTAAAGAAATTGTTTATTTTATTTAATAAAAAACAGTCTATATCAGACATGTCAACGGGTGTTCGACATACGTCTTGAATGTTTGGCATGTGTCACACACATTTTAAACGTTGGGCACACGTCAACGCACACTCCACCTATACTTCATCTTCCTCTTCATTTCTTGTATTATATGCGATCTGGTTCAATGTATTTTTGGCCATCTGGGTTGCCAAATCCTATAAATAGAGCCTTCGAGCTCTTTGCAAAATGTACCACTCTGGACCCATTTCCTCAACTTCTTCTTTCTCTAGAAAAGCATATTTGGCCATCTTCTCCCACTTTCTTTCTGTGGTACTTTAGAATGGAAGTAGCCATACATAGTGGCAATAGCAATAGTTGTGAGTATAATTTTAGAACGGTTCCTACAATACAGTGTGTGTCAGATATAATAACATGTACCATTTTATGTTGGGTTTAGCAGTACCATGCAACATCTTAAAGAAAACGATTTAGTATGTGACTTAGTCAATAATTCTTGAGTGTCATCTTTTTTCTATCATTTGAAATTTTTGTTATGGTATATTTAGTACAATTGCAGTAGACATCATTATGATGACTATCAAAATCACAATATCATTATTGCAATTGCAATTGTGAAGTCTAATTTAAAAAATTGATACTTATATTATGGGTGGAGACTCATTGCTTTTCTTTCCTCAACTCTACTAAGAAATATGTTGAGAATTAAGTTAGAATGGGCATTTTTTTGGGGTAAGATAGGACTTGATTCTTAGCACAAAACAAAAGGTATTAGTAGTAAAAAATGAAGTAGAAAAATAAACTATGAAAAAATGCTAACGTGTAGCTTGTTGATTATTACCACATATTTTGCATATTGATGCATGAATAACTAAGAGAAGTTGAAAAGTGAGAATCCGTGAGATCCTTATGTACCATGCATATGGTCACAGAGTCATGTGCATAAAGAAGGCCTTCTAGGTCACTTTCCTCATTGTTCTACTCTAACTACAAATAGCTCTTGATTTTAACGTTACGCTAGAGTAAGTAAAAGATCGATAATAATTAGTATTATATAACAATATATATTTTTTGGGTAAAATAAAACAATTGTTTGATTAGTAATATTCAAAATGTAATCTAAGAACTCGAGATATCAAGTTGGGTTTCCAATGATTCCATATTTTTATTGATTAAGTACTTGATCGATCATATGACCCTCCGAGATTAAAAATGGGCACGTCAATTTAGTGCTACTTTGGTTTATATTTAGCATTATCTAAAGCAATATTCAACAATGCCAACTTGTAGCTTTTCATATAGTTTATGTCTTTTCGAAATAATCAATAAGTTACTAGAATTGTTCGATAAACAAAAATTAAACAGAGTTTGTAGTTTTTAAAAAAAATGAGTTTTTAGCTTTTGAAATCTATCTTTCAGAAAACTACTTGAAGTAACATTAAGAAAATGAAAGAATTTTTCAATAATCCGTTTACCAATTTTACTCTTCAAATTATTTAAAAATTACATAGTTATCTCTAACAAAAAAATTATATTATTATTTTTTATTTATTTTTCAAAATTTCAACTAATTTAAAAGTTAATCTTACATAGCAACTTTAGTTGAATAAATTACTTACATAGCTACAAACTTACGATTATCTTCACAATTATAAGTACCAAAAATTATAAGTTGATAGCGTAAACAGCATTAGTTTCACATCACCTCATGCATATTTAATTTGGTGAGATCATTTAATAGATTATTTGTAACTTGCTTTAAATTTCAAAAGTGTAGGGTTTTCTTGTTTTTTTGGTTATCGTAGGGTTTTCTTTTGGTATAGTTCAAACCTAGCTTTTTTCTTCTGTAAAAATTCTTGTTATATATTGGAGCGTGTAAAATAATTAGACATTGATTCAGTAGTACAAATTTCACTTAAATCCCCATGTATCATTTCAAGTCAAATGTCAAATAATCAAGAAAACGTTAGTCTAGTCTAATAGTGTAAGACCTCACTTCAATTTCTATAAACGACACTTGTTAGGAAAGACAATCACAACCCCTAAAAGAAATTAGTTTATTGTCCAAAAAGGTGAAGAAATATCATTAGTAGTACAAAAAAAGTTCAATATTCAATTATTGTAAGCCATAGTTATCGTTAGAGACAATCACACATATTTCGAAATAGACTATTTTCTTTCCTTATTTAAAAGAATGCCATTAGTTATATAAAAATAAATTAGGAGCTTGTATATAATGAAATATTGCCATACCTTTAGAAAAATAAATTTGAGCTTGTATAGTGCTCAAATGAAATGTTGTCACCACCAATCACTTTGAAGCTTGGAACCGAATCTAAACCCAAAATCATAAAGAAGAGAAGAATTTGCCAATCATTAGCGTCAGTTACTTTGTAACTAGTAGGAGACCCATGCATTTTCACGGGTAGTAATATATATTAGATGAATTTAATTAAAAAACAACATGCTAATTTGATAGTAACAATGTCATTAAAGATCACGTTATAAAGTTTGGTTTGTATGCATTTGATCCTTCATGTAGAGCTGTTCAAGAATGAGATAACATTGAAGTTGTTATTAAAAAAAAATATTAGTTACAAAGAAATATTTGAAACATAATGTAACATAAGTTGTAGAATACATGTTAAAAATTTTGGAAAACTTCTTTATAAACCACATTTGTTGTTGTCTTTATTGGTTTACCATCCTTGTCATGTATCAATATCTTTAATCCTTTTTCGCTTTATACTCTTGAAACAACTACATACAATTGACCATGACTGATTACTGGTCTGGGTAAATACAACCCCACACTTTCTAATGATTGACCTTGTGATTTATTGATTGTCATTGCATATGAAACAATTATAGGGAACTGCCTTCTGATAAGCGAGAAAGGCCATGGAGCTTGAGATGGTGACATTGATAATCGAGGAATATAAATGATGTTTCCAAATGTTTTTCCCAAACATAATTTTTGCCTCAAGTACATGATTAGCCATCTTAGTAACAACTAATCTTGTACCGTTACACAATCCTTCAGACTG
>NC_032011.1:13526216-13530625 GCF_001865875.1 Lupinus angustifolius
CTGCAAGTTCAGACCCCTGATGAATGTTGCAAACAGAGTTGTCAAAAGTTGGTACAGGTATTTTGAATTTAGAGTGTGTTGTCCTACCCCCAGGTAATAATAAAGAATCTATACCACTTGAAGCAACTGTTAATACAATATGTTTTTGAGATCTCAATGCATATGTTAAAGTTCGCCACATATGTGTTTTTCCAGTTCTTCCATAACCATATAGGAAAAACATGCGACCCTGTTGATGGTTAACGGCTTGCATTATAGTCTGAAATATCTTACATTGTTCTTCTGCATAATATGAATTTAATATGTAAACATTCATCTTTTTATTAGAAATAGATTAAATGAGAATAAAGTTAAATACATAAACTCTTAACCTCATGTAAGTACCTGTGAGAGAGTTGAAAAGAGTAGTGAAATTGTTCTTTAATTCACCTGTATCATAATTAAGCTCATCATATATTAGTTTGTTGCCTATTTGACTTATTATATACCCATTACCATATAGGAAAAACATGCGACCCTGTTGATGGTTAACGACTTGCATTATAGTCTGAAATATCTTACATTGTTCTTCTGCATAATATGAATTTAATATGTAAACATTCATCTTTTTATTAGAAATAGATTAAATGAGAATAAAGTTAAAGACATAAACTCTTAACCTCATGTAAGTACCCGTGAGAGAGTTGAAAAGAGTAGTGAAATTGTTCTTTAATTCACCTGTATCATAATTAAGCTCATCATATATTAGTTTGTTGCCTAATTAACTTGTTATATACCCATCTGGGTATGGCATTGAAAGATAGTCTTTCAAACTTCTTCGATTTCCTTCAAGTACTTTTTCAATCTCCAATAAGGTTAAATTTTGTAGTTGTTCATCAGTAAGCACCAAACCTATAAAGTGTAAATAAAGTCTTGTATTACATAATATATTTACATTAAATAAAATTTCAATAATAAAGTGTAATTTAATTTCTTGGGTACCTTGATTATTGGAGATATTCCTTTGATTGTAAAGAATTCCATTAGATAACCATTGTCATGTCTCTTCCCAAACATGATCTGGTCTATTCATAGATGATGATAGAAGCATTGTGACAAATAATTTCCTCAAGTAGAATCCAGAACCCCAATCATTTGCTTCTCTTAAAGCTTCAATATATTCTCTATCATCCTTAAGTAAGCCTATAGCAAAACATGCATCCCTGAATGTTGCATAACGAATATTTGAAACAGTTCTAATGTCTTCATAACATGTTGGTCCTTTAACAACTGTCAACAACATTCTAAGATAGTACAGCTCACCAGTGCATGGAGGAACCCAAATTAATCTACCAATTGTATAACCTGACTTTCTTGGCTTCCAACACCTATGTTTCTTGACATAAACAAATTTTGATACATATTGAGCATAACCCAAAGTTCTACCTTCTGGAAATTGTTTATTAGCTTCCATCCACGATGTAAACATAGATTATGATATTGTTGGTCTTGAAAGAATATTGTCGATATCTTCATGATCATTAAAGTAAACAGGTTGTTCTCCTGGAAGGTGAAAATATAATCTTTCAATAGCTGGTTTCTCCCATGAATTGGAAATTTAAAAATTCTCCAGCATGCTTCTAATGGTGATACATATCTACAATCAAGATATTGTTTAACCTCATCAATGTTCCCTTGAGTCTGTGACCCACCATCATCTGTTGTTCAATAACAGTTGTGATCCTATCATAGCCTTTGTTTATATACTTGAATAAGTACTAAACAGAGGTACTTTGGTTACACCATTCAATATTAATGTGAGCTCGATACTTAATTAAAAGTTGCGGATTGTAAGGGACAACATAACGATTGTCAAGAGAAATGCCATTTTTTTCAACAATGTTTCCACTATCTCTTCTCATATAAACATGATAGCTATCTTCATCAACAATTGTAGATTGTTGAAATTGTTTTGGAAAATACCGAGAACATTTACCGTCTTTCATACATGGAGAAGACATATTGCAAAAACCACATGGACCATGAATCATATGTGACTTGACCAAGTTGTACAATTCAGAATCATCATTCTGATTTGGAATTTCAGCAGAGATAATTCTATCAATGTCATTTGGAGATGGATATTTGCTAGATGGATCCAAAAATATAAGCAAGTGTGCATGAGGTCAACCTCTTTTTTGAAATTCAATGTTGTACATATATGGAACATTAAATTGAAAATGAATAATAAGTATCCAAATTTATTTAAATAGTAACATATGAGATAATAGAATAAATTTTGCAAAAAACATACTCACACGCAATTACTTTACCCAACACATGCCGCTTTTTTAAATCTTGAAGTAAATCTTCAAACTTCAGTTTGAACACTCTTGAGATGATATCTGGTCTATCATGAGGCTTCAAACCCATAGGGTTAAGAAATCTAACAATTTCAGGCCAATTAGGATTGCATGTCATTGTCAGAAACAAATCAGGAAATCCCAATGAACTACAAATTGCCATCCCATCAAAGTATAATTGATCCATGTATCTACGACTACCAACAAAGGTTGAAGGTAATATCACTCTTTTCCCAATATTTGATCCTTGACTTTGGTCATTTGATTGAGATTGATTCAAATTTCTGTATTTATCAACCCTTAGCTTTGACTGATTTCTTTTGATAAAAGACAATCTTTCAGACTCCACCATAGTATAAGCATCAACTAAAAATTGATGAAATAGCCTTCTTGACCTCAACAAAGTTTGAGCCTCATTCTTCGTTGTTTGCAATCTAAAGGACATCCATTCTCTAATAGTTAGACGATTCCGTTTTCTATTATGAGGATCAACTCTAACTCTATGACTTATATCATGTCTATAGTCATCCTTAACAAAAGGAAACAATAATGGGTATTGAAAAGCCAAGTAGCTTGCATGTAATTCGTTAATTCTCTTCAAATAGCCACTTTGTGTTTCCATAATTATATCTCTTTGTGATGCTGAGTCAATATCTCCAACTATTAGAGCAGCCACTTCAGAAACTGTTGGTAAGTTATTTACTCTACCATCAGAATTTCTTTCGGAAATTAGCTTCAATTTCAAGTTTGGAATAACACCATCTTGTAATCTTTCCCTTGCCATTCTAAAAGACTTTGCATGGACATTATTTTCATCCAACATTTGTGATAATTGCCTAACTACATTTGAATCAACCTTGTTGTTCCTATATTCATCAATTGAACAATAAATAAATAATGATTGTATGAATTGAAAGAAATATAACATTATGTTGTATAGTAATTAATTATCATCTACCTTATTCCATTCATCCTATTTTCAATTTCATGTTCTGTATCATAAATGTAGAGTTGGGCAAACTTTGGGCATTGTCCAAGCATCGGCAACATGCTACCAAATGACATGGTTGACCTTGAATCCTAATAGTTGGAGGACCTCTACCATTGTTGATAGATCTATCAAACTTTGCACCGGCAGATGTGAATGAAAACATCATGTTGTATAGTCGAATATTATTTTGATAATTGATACTATCACTGCATTGCTTATCAAAAAGGAGATGTTGAAGGAAGGGAGGAGGTGTTTTCAATAACGATATTTGTACTTTTCCATCACCACAACAAAGTTCATATTTAGATGTTGTAGTATTTCTATGTTTACGCTTTTGCTCTTGATACCATATGCATGCTCCACAATAATCACATTCAATAATAGGATCACCAATATCAGAATATCCTAAACCAAAATTTATAAGGTTAGTGTTGTTTTGTTGTATTATAAAATAAAATTTATGTATATATAGTAAATAACCTTGTTGTTTTTCAAACGTTGAGGTTGTAAAGGAATTATCAACTTGATCTTCATCCTCTGAAGAGCATTCAATATTCACATCTTCATTTTGTAAATAATAAAAAATATTAGTCTAACATAAAAGCAACAAATTGTCTTTTTCAATGATGACTAATATGCTGAAATATTTAATGTACCTTGTATGTCAATATCTGAATTGTCATCATCTTCAGTTGTATGTTGATTTCCTTGGTCACTATAAGTTTGAGTTGATGAGAAGGAAACACATATTCTTTTTGTGGTGTCAAAGTGTTGAAGTTTTCATCATCAAATATGCTACCATATTTAGCCATAAGATTTATCCCTAAAGATTCTTGGTTGATAAGTCTTCTTTTCCTAGTTTGTTCATGGATTAGTGATGGTTGGGTATGTGATGTAGAACTTAAACAACCATTGGTATTCAGGAACCCATAAATGTCCTTTTGCTTCATAGAATTTAAATCTATTTGTGATAGAGGAGTTCTACTGATTTGCATTGGTGTTGAGTGTTGATGTTGGCATGTCACCGATGAAAGTAGTTGCGGGTTTGATCTTGAATAATTTATACTCTTATCCCT
>NC_032011.1:13530725-13531750 GCF_001865875.1 Lupinus angustifolius
TGAACTCCTGTTTTAGAAATTTATACATCCAAGTGTATGTTTTTATATTTGATTACCATTGGTACGAATTGCAAGTTATCACTATATATTTATGTTGTAGAAGATACAGTGTACTTAATGTAGTAGGTACATATTCTATATTAATCATAATTCTGAGAAAAATGCCAACATAACCGTCCTTAACATTCCATAGAATCTTAAATCATACATAAGCAATTATGAGAAAAAATAATCACATAATAGTCTCTAACATGTTACAAACTAATATAAACAAAGTACAAAATGCTAATATTATGAGTATAAAAAACTATATTCGCAAGGAAGAGATGATTGTAGGAAAGTCCATAATATTCCTGCTTTGATAACATTGCAATACAACACATATTATTCAAAATCAATCACAAAATATTGCATTGATTCTAAGAAAAATGGAAAATCAAGAAAAGTAAAGCCTATCAATGAAAATGGACAATTACATTACTTGAATCATTTGATTCTAATTTCCGCATAACATTCCCTAAAATTTCAGAGAATCTTAAATCATACATATACAATTATGAGAAAAAACATAATCAACAATGCATACAATTACTTATTGAACAAAATATTGTATATATCAATCATATATTTCAGATTGCTCTTAAAAGAGTACAGTCATAATGTGTATAAAAGCACAATCAACACTGCATACAGTTACTTATTGAACATTTTATAGAGTATAAGGAATGGAAACTTTATTCCAGTCACTTTTGATACGTAGAAGAGTATACTAAAAAATGCATCCACTTACTTATTGAACATGTTACAGAGTATAAGGAATGGAAACTTCATTCTGGGCACTTTTGATAGTACTACTTTCTATAATTTTTATGACACTATTCAGAAGGAGACAATCAATTAATAACATAGAAAATATTTATAAATAGATAATCAAATTCAAACCACACTTATTAAACAGTAAACATTTTCTATGGTTGTGGTTTTTTGTAATTTTTTATAATAGAAAAACATCAAAAACAATGTAA
>NC_032011.1:13531850-13563632 GCF_001865875.1 Lupinus angustifolius
AAAGTATGTTATATTAACTCTTCAATGAACAAAATATTTAAATAATATCAGCCACTATTATTTTTTATAATTTCTACAGCATTGTGAAAAGGAAATAAAAACACTAACTTATTAACATAATATGATACAGTAGAAAATCATCAACAACAATGTAAAGTCTTGATAGTATAAGTGTAAGATAAAGTATAACAAAAAGAAAACTACTATAATAACTTTTCATTCAACAAAATATAAGAATAATATCAGACACAACTACTTTTTATAATTTTTATGACCTTGTGATAAAGAAATAAAATCATTCAGAGGCAGTAACATTACCTTATTCCAGAAATAAGGCTTAGGATGTCTTTTGACAGCTATACTACTTTTTTGATTCCTAAATGCAAAGGTAATAGTTAAAAACAAAGATGAAGGAAAAATGATTTGTAAATAGAAAGGGAAAGCTAAAAAGAACAGGAAATGATGAGATGGAGTCGATTGTTACCTGAGTGCTTTAAGAAGATTGGGAAACAAAGACCATGAGTTAAGCTTTAATGTGCAGGAAAACCTAACGTGGACTCTGTGTAGTTTTGAAAAAAGAGAGTTGTAGAAGGCAGAGGAGAGATATTATGGAAGAAGTGTTGGATTATTTTTTATCATTTGTGGTTGAAGGTGTTTAGCTTGAGACATTTTTTTTTTAATTTGAAGTAAAAGTTTGTCATGACTTTGAAAAGTAAACAGGTTGCAACATTACCTTTTGGCTGAGAATAGTCATTGTACTGAGTTTTTTTCATTAGTCATTGTGTTTACCAATGTTATGCTCATGATAGTATGTCAAATCACATGATGCACAAAAAGACTATAAAAATAATTACTATTACAATGAATTATTTTATTTACAAAAAAAATAGTGAAAGAAAAATTAGTCTTTTAGAGATATTCTCCTTGTTAGAATGGTGGATGATCTACAAAATAATAAAAAATAAATCAAAGAGGATATATAAATACTGATGCACATGTTTTGGTGTATAAATGTATTTGATATTTGTCAAATACTCATACTAATTATAAAGTTATGTACAATATCATTCTATTAATGGGGTACCGTTCTATTTACTATATAATTACATGATTAATTCATCTATATTTATTACCTAACATGTCAAGATTTAACAAAATTATAAACATTTGATGTTTTTATATTTTTTAAATGCATGTTCAATAAAACTATTTTGTATATCGTACATTATTACATGAATATATCGTAAATTATATGGAACTAAATTTCTATTTTCTTATATCAAATGAAAATGGAAATAGATTATTATAATCAGATGATTATCATTGCAAATCCATGTTTGAAAAAATATAAGGCATAAATCATTAGTGATGAGTCATGAGCTCTTTTAAAAAAATACACATCATAGAGAGAATGTCATATACAATGTTATATAAAGTGTTAAAAACCAATGATGATGTTAGTGAAATAACATATGGTTAATGTGGTTGTTGAACTATACCCCAAAAGAGACAATTAAATTAAGGTGATTTCCCAATCATGTTAGTTTATATCTACCTAGCCAAAAAGCTCAGTTTTTCAAATTTACTACATGTCATGTCCCTCACGTGTTACTTATATTTTCAGATATTCTCGGTTATGAAATTCTAATATTCAGAAATAGTCACATAATATACATAGGAAATTTGTATTGCAATTTCAGTCAGTTTGTGGGTACTTGAGGATAAGTTCACAAAATATACATATAGTAAATTTTTGTTTGACTGTCAGTTAGACTGTGGGTACTTGAGGATAAGGTCACAAAATATACATCAAACTATGATGCATCAGAGTTTAGTTCTCAAAAAAGGTCATACATCTATTTCCTACTCGAATGACTCATTCAGTCTTGATATGTTTTGCCACCTTGGAGGATGACTACTGAGTGGATTTATAGCATGGGCTTTGTAGGAGGTCCAAATCTAGGTCAGCCGACATTCTCTTGGTTGGAGTTACAACTTGAAGGTTGTCTGGATCATGGTCAGTAATGATAGATACAGACTACCCATGCAAGTTGCAAAATTCACAATATATCACACTTATTAGTGTTATTAACTTTGAACCATAAACATTGTAAAAAAGGATGAATTCCACTCACAGATTCATGTTCAGAAATGTCATTGACATGACACTTTCCTTTTTGTTCATCATAGTTCGAAACCTTGTAAATAAAAGGTAAAAAATAATTATTATCAATTTAGAAGAATCTTTTTTTTATTCAAACATGGATAGAACATTATATATTTAAACTTATAGTCTACACCTCCAGTATTCCAAACTGATCAGAAATTGATTTTATCAAACTTGGCTTTTCAGATAGTCTTATCACAGAGGATTGGTTGTAGGATGGCTGCAGTTTGACCCTTAAGGCCATTGTCCTTGCAAGGAGCATGTCAAGATTTAGAGGGAATGCTTTTGGATCATCTTCCCCTTCCTAAATACAAAAATAATGTATTGAATAAATGTATTGGTCAACTAACATGTCATTGTCTATTACTGAAAATAAATGAAGATATGTCAAAGGCTTACTGCAACCATCTGATTTCTAAGCTCGCATGCAGATATTCCAATTATTTCAGCGCATTGGCGATCCCAAAAGACAAACCTTCCACTTACATTTTGGTGAATAACTTTAATGTCCAATTTATACCTTAAATAAAAAAATATTATAATGAGTAATTTAGATCCACACCATCATTAATATTAATTTATAGTTCTGAAAATCTGGAATTTCATCATTAATAAAAAATTTGCTCACGCTGGGTGGGTACTTACCTACAACAAAGTCAAGTTATGTATTAGTCAATTAATGAATTCTTATAGAAAAATTAGAAGATCTATATATAACAATAAATAATACCTTGTCCTTCCTTGACTCTCGCATGTGTCAACAGAATGTTCATATGTTCACCGATTGTTTGGCAATTGTAAGAGTTAAAAAACTTCAGAGCATGTGATTCCCATAGACTACAGTAGATGATATCACCACTGATTGAAAATTATAAGTAAAAACTTTGAATGAAATAAAAAAAAAAGTAAATAAATAAGAAAAAACAAAATAGCATTTTTACTTACGTAGAATCTCTGAGATTGATAATAACCTTCTTTAAATTTGCTTAAGTTTGAGAGTAAATCATCTTATCAACAGCTCCAATGATGTCTACCAAGATAAAAAAAAGTCTTAAGATAGGATAAATTAAATAAATAGTTATGTAGAAATAATACATATTTTTTAACCAAAAACTTACCTACTAACAAATCAGTTTGAAAGTTCCCAGCAAGAATTTCTCCAAAGTTTTTAAAATTATATTCAAATAGGGGAATATCAGGAAAGTCAATTTCCTTCAGAGTTGTTCCACAACTAAACTGCATTCTATAGGCATGATCACACGCCTTAAATTGGAGATCATTGTAAATCACATTGAAATTGTGCATGACATACATCTTATTTTCAATCAAATGTTCTCTCCATTGGATGAACTCATCCTTCTTAAAAGTGACTTGGATCTTATCTCCCTAAATTAATTAAAAGAATTGAACATTATTAAACTATCAAATATATTGAAAATAGATATGACATATTATTACCTTACAATCCATCAATATCATTTCAAGATGTCTTGGTTTGGGTGGAAGTTGCACATACCAAATTTCAGTAATTCTAACACCAATCTTTCACAGGTGTTTTGAATCATTCAAATCCTTTATAAGCTTGAACGGGCGTGATATTGACATTATAATTCTAACACAGAGTAAATAATAATAATAATAAAAAGGATAAACAACATTTCAGTAAAACATATAGGAGCATAAGTTATAGAAACACTGATATTGTAGTGATGTAAAAAATGTTAAGGTCATTTTTTCAGAGGTGAGCATATAAGTATGCTACCACATATCATATAGACCTTGTTATTATAGAAGACATATCTTTCTACATAAGACTCAACTTTATCCATCACTAAGATATTCAAGAGTGTGATAATCAAACAAGAAACATATAAAATTACAATATGAAAGAAATAACAGTAAATTACATATATCAATACAATATAAAATTACATAGAAAATGTATCATTAAAGATGTTTATTAAACATATGATTTTAACATCCATTTCAAATAGAGATTACATACATTCAAATATTACAGTGAATATTATAATTGTTATGAGTACTTAGTTCAAAAATTATAATTTGAAAAAATGAACATCAAGATACCATGGACATGCAGAGAGTCAACTTCATAACTTATATACCCTAATGAGACATTAACATGGAATGAATGAACGTAATCACTAAAAAAAAGATTTAAAAGTTAATGTCATATAACAGCAACAGAAAGAGACTCATACATATTAGAAACAACAAAAAATATTAGACCCATACATAAGCAAGTCCTTAGATACATATTAGAAACAAAAAAAATGTAAACTTTGACTCTCAAATAGAGAGTTACATACATTCAAATATTACAGTGAATTTGGTAATGACAGAATATTATAAATGTTATGAGTACTTAGTTCAAAAATTATAATTTGAAAAAATGAACATCAAGGTACCATGGACATTCAGAGAGTCAACTTCATAACTTATATACCCTAATGAGACATTAACATGAAAGGACTGGACGTAATCACTAAAAAAAAAGTTTAAAAGTTAATGTCATATAACAGCAACAGAAGGAGATTCATACATATTAGAAACAACAAAAAATGTAAACAAAAAATATTATACCCATACATAAGCTAAAGAAGTCTTTAGATACATATTAGAAACAACAAAAAATGTAAACAAAAAATGTTAGACTCATACATAAGCTAAAGAAGTCCTTAGATACACATTAGAAACAACAAAAAATGTAAACTTTGACTCTCAAATAGAGAGTTACATACATTCAAATATTACAGTTAATTTGGTAATGGCAGAATATTATAATTGTTATGAGTACTTAGTTCAAAAATTATAATTTGAAAAAATGAACATCAAGGTACCATGGACATGCAGAGAGTCAACTTCATAACTTATATGCCTAATGAGACATTAACATGGAAGGAATGAACGTAATCACTAAAAAAAATTGAAAAGTTAATGTCATATAACAGCAGCAACAGAAGGAGACCCATACATATTAGAAACAACAAAAAATGTAAACAAAAAATATTAGACTCATACATAAGCTAAAGAAGTCCTTAGATACATATTAGAAATAACAAAAAATGTAAACTTTGACTCCCAAACAGAGAGTTACATACATTCAAATATTACAGTGAAATAAATTTTCAGTGATGAACAATAAAAGGTTTGTGAACCATAGTTCACTTCATAGTGATGAACTAAATGAACCATTGACGTTTTCAACAATGAGAACTAAAGGTGAAAACTTTGAACTAAATAGCTTAGGCTATCATCGGTAACAAAAATGGCTTTGAACTCTCTTATTCTCAGATCTGTAAATTTTTTGAAAGGAAACCCATTTATCATCTTCAAAATGTGACATTTTTAAGAAATAAATTTCCAGTGATGAACACTAAAATGTTTGCGAACCATGGTTCACTTCACAGTGATAAGCATTATTAAGAGAAAAAATGAACCATTGACGTTTTCAACAATGGGAACTAAAGGTGAAAACTTTGAACTAAATAGCTTAGGCTATCATCGGTAACAAAAATGGTTTTGAACTCTCTTATTCTCAGATCTGTAAAAATTTTGAATGGAAACCCATTTATCATTTTCAAAATGCGACATTTTTAAGAAATAAATTTTGAGTGATGAACAATAAAAGGTTTGTGAACCATAGTTCACAGTGAAAACTAAATGTGAAAACTTTGAACTAAATAGTTTAGGCTATCATCGGTAACAAAAATGGCTTTAAACTCTCTTATTCTCATATCTGTAAATTTTTTGAATGAAAACTCATTTATCATCTTCAAAATGTGACATTTTTAATAAATAAATTTTCAGTGATGAAGCTTAAGTTACCTTAAGCAGATGAAGAAGGCTGAAATAGCTTACTTAGTGGAGGAGAAGAAGAAATGAAGAGGTGAAATGATGAGGTGAAATGATAAGGTGAAATGAAGAGGTGAAATGATGAGGTGAAATGAAATGGAGTACACGTGTTTGAAGAGGTGAATGAGGAAGAAATAAAGTGGAGTACATCTGATATATGCATAGAGAAATAATGACACTGATACACTGAAATGACAAACATTTTTTTGTTAGAATTTTTTAATTTGATTTTTTTTTTACATTTTTGCCCTCTTATATTCTAAGTGTCAGTCTTTGAAGAAGGTTTTTTTTTTGTAATACCATAAGCCCTTTCAATTCTTAAAGATATAGTAGATATAGTAGATTTTGCTCTGAACTTCCTTTGACCTGCATCAATTCGTCTACCTTCTCCGCACACCCACACCTCACTTGGGTCAACTCTCACTCTTCCTTCATCTTCAACTTTCAAGTTTTATAAAATTGTATGCTTGCACTATTTGTCTTAAAACTACAAAAAAGAAATTCAAAACCTTAAGGATGTTCGTTTACAAGTTTAATTTTGAAGAGAAAAAAGATTTCAAAGTCATTTCACAAGTTATTTTAAGACTCTCAAACCTTCAATTTTCATTCTTTCCGCTCTAAAATCCGACTCACAAAATAAATTTTAACTCTTGTTTTTTCAATAGAAGTTCTGAATTTTTTTATTAATTATATTATTATGAGAATTTAGAATAAAATGATAGAAAAAACATTCATTAAAAACAAAAAATTCAATCTGGATTTATGGGATAAAATTCTAACAATTGTTTTTTTATTATACCATTCTTAATTCGTTTTCTCCCTATATTTGATAATTATTTCTTATATCAAAGTTACAGTTTTTTACGGAACCGGTACAAAGTTGAGTATAGACATGAAAGTTACAATTTTTTATTCATTATATTGCGAGGTTCCTATTTTTACGTGAAAATTAACTTGTTATGTAACATTATAACCAAAAAAGATTTGCTTATTCTTTTGTTCGGCTTTGACAAAATTAGTTGAAAGTTTAAACATTTACCAGTTTTTTGTTTTGTTTTTGAAAAGGAAGTAATATATTTTAATAATATTTAATAAGAAAATATTTAGACCAATAATTAAGGCCCATCCGTAGTACCATTATATACCAATTCAAATAACCCAACATTTTTATGAGTGTATATATATATATATATATGCATTACTAGTGTAAGGATTTATAAATGATTAGAACATTATTTATTATTCAACTGTATTACTTGTATTTAAAACGTAATGATGATAAATATGAATGCTGAATGGCACAACATCAATATAAAAACTTTTATATTGTCGGTGCATTCATATTTTCCCAAATTAATAGAATGTAATAAATATGCATACGAAAAGATTTATATAAATCATTCAGTATTCATTTATATTACTTATATCTACAAGTTAAAGATGATGAAATATAAACTATAATATCATAATAATTTTTAACAACCAATTTTGTTCGGCCAAGAAAGAATGTTTCTTCAAAATTATTCTAAAAATAACAATAGTAATAAAAAATAAAATAAAATGAATGAGTTAAAGATTTGCTTGTATTTAGGTTTAATTATAAAATAAGTTAATAAGCTGGATCAAATTATATCAATTTGTTTACATTGCATGAATCACCTTAACAAAAGTTAAATATTTAGAAATTCAACTAAAAATAAAACAAATCAAAGATTGAATTATAAAAATGTAAATCATATCGAATCAATTGGATTGTGCTTTTATAATTGCGATGTGAATAAGGTAAGGATTTCCTTTTTAATATTAATATGATTTTTATGTAGGTTAGTGATCTTTCAAATATTCCATAACAAAAACATGTCCAAAAGAATAATTTTGAGATTGTGCATTAAGTATCTTATATGATATTTATAAGATTTAGAAGCATCAATTTTACCTAATGTAATAATCTTAAGATGATGCAAAAACTCAAAAAAATGGGATTTCGACTAATTTTATTTTTTAGAGCCAAATATTTTTTTTTACACATTAGGTGTATTATAATAATTTTTGAGTTTTAGAAAAATTATTAATCATTAAATGATATATTTTTCAGTTTCATAGAACTCAAATAACACTCAATTTGAATTTTTAAATAATTTTAAATTCACATTTTTTTGTTGAATGAAGATTTAATACATAATTAGAAATTAAATTTTTTATTTTAAGCATGTGTTGAAATTCATTACAAAATAAAATCCTTAAGCACCTCTTATTTCCAAAAATAAAACAAAGAAAAATTGACACTGAAATAAATGAGATTATATGTAATAATAGAGGAGGATTTCTCTCCAATTTCAAATTAGGAAAAAATATTTTATCATTGATTTCAAGATACATGTGTGACACTATAAATAGTGCACATTTCCTAGTGAAAATAGACAAGAATTACACATAAAAATCCCTCAAAAAAGATCTATGCACATTGAGAGAAAAGGCTCTAGAGTTTGAGATCCAGTGTGATTGTAACACTGTGATTTTCTATACGCGTTTTATTAATTATTTAATTGACAAACGATTAATTTTAGAAATTAATAGGTACTGATTTAGGCTAAACCTTAGTTGAGTTTTATTCTTGTATTCGGATTTCCTAATTTATGGTAAAATTTCATGATTTTCTTAGACGAAAAGTCTTCGGGCCAAAATTCACCATAAATTCGGTCCAAATGTGATTTTTGAGTTCTGTAACTCAAAATCGAATTCTGATTGCGCCATTTGTTTTGAAATATGATGTAGAGTCAAAATAGACATCAAGTTTGTCTATAACTCATCTCTAGATACTTTTCACTCTGAAATTTAAGTTTCGATGTTCTAAATGTAACCCTAAATCGAGAGATTTTTTATCTCCAACGGAGTTTCAACCAATAATAATCGGGCATGGTTTTAATTACAATGTTTCATCGCATTAGTCACATCACCCATTCATGAGTCAAGCTTTCTTGTTGAATAAGGAAAAATACAATCACTTACATAATCCCCCAATCACTCATCAACTCCTTACACCACCATGATTTTGGAGAACCACTTTGATCTCTCCCCAAATCTGATTTGCCCTCTATAAAAGCAACCCCTTGGCCTTGAGGAAGAACAGTTTTCTTTCCTCACTTCCTCACTTTGCATTCTAAGCACTTATAAGAGATTTTGAGGTATTTCTCTTCCTGTTTTCTCAATCTCTCACACATACACCATTACATAGTTATCATCTTTTAGTATGTTGTTATTGATTATGTGATCAACACAATCAATCCTTGTGGTTGCTTTAGAATGAAGTGTGTTGAGATTGCCAAAGATTTTTATTGAATCAACTTAAGTTAGCTTACTTTAAAGTGGTAAGTTTAACTTAAGAGATCTTGATTTAAAATGATAAGTTTTGATATGTTATTCTTGATTATGTGATCAACGCTATTAACCCTTGTGGTTGCTTTAGAATGAAATGTGTTGAGATGACCATAGAGTTTTACTTTAAAGTGGTAAGTTTAGCTTAAGAGATCTTGATTTAAAATGTTAACTTTTGATATGTTGTTCTTGATTATGTGATCAACACTATCAACCCTTGTGGTTGTGACGTCCCGAAAATTTCTCCAACAACCTTGCCCAAAAATGGGTAAAAAAATTTTTGAATAATATAATATAAATATATTTTCCGTATATTTGATTTCTTTTCGGGACATCATGTTAAGTAACCTAAATTGCAAAAAAGACAACAATTGTTATCTAATGGTAACAAAAAACAACTCAGCATATCGTGGAATAATTCTTCATTGACATAACGAAAAATGATTGTACGAAAAACAAGGCGGAATGAAATCTTTGTCTAAACTGAAAACATACAAAATAGGCTAAGCCATTCAGCAAATCAAAAGTACCCTACACAAATACCCGCCTCAAAAGCAAAATAGAAATGAAAATGGCTACTAGTGACTAGCTCCGGTGTTTGAGGGTGCGCTAGGGTACTCGCTTGGGTCCTTTTCCGTCCCAGAATCGGAGGAGAGGTCTACCACCTCAATGGAGTCCTCTATACAGACTAAATCCACACAATCCTCCTCCTGGGCTTCCACCTCCTCCTCTTCAACCTCCATCTCCTCTTGCGATAGCTCTGAATCCCCGCGGTACGGTCCATCTGAACGAGAATGCGAATCGAAGACAAGATGAAATAAAAGGGAGTAAGACATCTAATGAATATTATTCATTGTCAACATGCAATTACACAGAATATCACATTCAGATAGACACACATAATATACACAATATATTCTGCATACATAAATGCAAATGATGAATGATATTATATCTCAAACTATGAGAATCAATATCCATGAACTCAATGTATGAATTCTACGTTTATTTCATCGATCCTTACACCAATATCCTTCCAATAAACTATTCGGAAATAACCAAGAGTACAGGTCCCATAACAAGCCGATTCCAATGCACCAAAAATATTCCTCGCAAGGATATATGATCGATCTATTCTGAAGAACTGTCTGTTTCAGGATGGTGTCGTATCAAACACTTTCTGGGCATCCCTCTCATCGATCCTGATTGCAAAGAGGGGTTGTCATAGATTGTCTAGTTTGCGCTGTGAGAGCTATCCAATCCAACAAAATATCATATCCAGGAATACAAGGGACTCGTCTTACCTAGACTCGCCCTCAAGACTTTCTTGACGGCTCACTGCGATCGCCGCCCTCTCATCATCGCGAGGCTCGTTCGTCTCCCGTAAATTTCCTCTCCTCCACTTCGTTATTCATAATGAGTATGCACACTAACCGAGGTTAGCAGATCATAACAAGCCGATTTGAACGCACCAACTTATTCCTCGCAAGGATATATGATTGATTTATTCTAGTGGAACTGTCCATTTCAGGACAGTGTCGTATCACACACTTTCTGGACATCCATCTCATCGATCCTGATTGCAAAAAGGGGTTGTCAGAGATCGTGTAGTTTACGCCGTCAGAACTGTCTGATCCAACGGAATACATCATCCATGAATACAGGGAACTAGTCTCACCTAGACTCTCCCTCAAGGCTTTGCTGACGCATCACCGCTATCATCGACCCTCTCAACATCTCGGGACTCATTCGTCTCTTGTAATTTTCCTCTCCACTACTTTACTATTTACAATGCGTATGCACACTGCCTAAGATTAGCAGATTAAATCTTTTAATCATTCTTTTATTACGATCGTCCCATCCTAAGACATCTCCCATCAGGAATGCTTCTAGGGGGACCTAATCTTAACATCAACCGAGGAAAACCTCATCTCCACTACGAACCATCGTTGAATAACCCTCGACGACCCAATGGTCAAGCCTTTTACGGTCAGACGATCTTGCTGCGTGGGAAAAAACATAACCTTTCGAGCCTCGCCCTTAACAATGAAATTGTTAGCACTTATTACTTTGGTAATGATGAACTTCTTGTACAAACTCTGAAGAACCTAATATAATTATTCTTTCTTATGAAGTTTACATCTTTGGGGTACATTATCCCCAATGAAGGAGTTTTATAGGTTTTATTGAAGAAGAATGGGTTTGAGAAACTAAAACTTAAATAAAAATGAAACATTGGTAAAAAGGTTATCATTGGACTCTCTCCCAAGTGAGAGATGGCGCTCAAACGATAAAAATTATCCAATCTTCCTGGAGAACTCTCGCTTAAGCGACACAAGCGAGCAAAAATTACTGGAGACTTCTCGTCCAAGTGAGAGTTGCCGCTCAAGCAAGGGCTCTGATAATCGATTATACCTAAACGTTAATCGATTATCACAGTTACAAGATAAAATTATTCGGACCTATCGCCCAAGCGAGAGCATGGAGCTCAAGCGATGAAAACAAGTCAAAAATTACTAGGACCTCTTCGCCCAAGCGAGGGATCTGATAATTGATTATACCTAAACGTTAATCGATTATCACAGTGACAACTACTCGAGTAATGTTCATCCATGGATAACCACTACATTACTCCACACATAGACATAACTTAAACGATATGGCTTAAGAAACCACACATACTTGATCCAAACAAACAGAAAATTGATTAAGTACAAGATTTCTTAATACCCAAAACAACTCCAAACTTTTAAGGTAGTTTAGGAGATCTGGATGTCAAATTTTGACACCACTATGTCATGATGTATTCTCTCCCACCTTAGATTGTCGAGTGAGTGATTCCCTTAAGTGTGAACGAGCAGGTTTTCCAACTTCAGAAGCTTCGGAAGCAAACACAAAAACAAATTAGTGATATTGCGAGTTACATTTTGCATGATAACCCTAAGGTAAAGACATCTTTTAACCTCTCATGGACTTAATCACTTTAATCTATATGGTCCAAGATTACATATTCTTGATCCATCCTTTATCATCTAAAGTCTTGTTTAAGAAAACAATCATTTTTAAAATAAGACTTTAACAAAGTTTGTACCTTTAACTTTAACACCAACTAATACTTTCATGAAGACTTTTTAAGCTATATTCACCACTTTAAGGTAAGTTTCTTAACCAAAATCAACACTTTAACTCAAGATCTCTTAAGTTACACTTACCACATTAAAGTAAGCTAACTCAATTGGATTCAATAAAACTCTACGGTCATCTCAACATATTTCATTCTATAGTAACCACAAGGGTTTATAGTGTTGATCACATAAGCAAGAATAACATATCAAAAGCTAACATTTTAAATCAAGATTTCTTAAGTTAAACTTATCACTTTAAAGTAGGCTTATCTTGACAACGTCCACATTATAACTATTATACCTTCTCACACTTCATAACACTTTAAGTTTATAAAGTCAAGACTTTTATAAGTCATCTTTTATCCCAGATCATTACTTAAACTTGGAAATCAAATGATATCATTTACTAATCAAACCCTTAACACATAATACTTTAAACAACATTTTTCAACAAAAAACTCATCATTTTCCTTAATATGGTTCACAACTTCACCAATGTGTCCAAGGGGTGTCATCCAACAACATTTCATTCTAGGTAATCACATGACTTTTTAGTGTTGATAACACATTCATTAAGCATACTAGCAACACTACTTTAACACTTTCAAATACACTTAAACTCCTAAATATTTTGGATTTCAAAAATAGAAAATAAACTTTTCCTAGACACATATAGGCTACGATCTTTAGGCCAAATGGCAAGGAAAAAGTTTTGGTTTTTCAACTTGTCATTAAACACATTAAAGTTTTCTTTGATGTACAAATCATCACCTTTAAACACATTCAAACACCGACATTAAATTTTCTAGCATTAAAATATAAAAATAAACTATTCTAAACTTGTCCAAGGCTATGGTTTTTCAAGCCAAAAACAAGTGGAAAAATCCAAACTTTACATGGAATCATGGTGGATTATGGTTACAACTCAGCCAAAAATCATGCCTGAGTATTGTCGGCTAAAACTCAGCCCAAGATTAAAAATCTCTTGAATTATGGTTACGTTTAGCACGTTGAAACTTGGATTTCAGAATGAAAAACATCTAGAGATGGGTTATGGACAAACTTGGTGTCTATTTTGGATTGAAATAATATTTCGAAGCCAATAACACATTCGGAATTCGATTCTGAGTTACAGAACTCAAAAGTCACATTTTGGGCCGAATTTAGGGTGAATTTGGGTCCAAAAGAGGCACGAAGACTTTCAGTCTCAGAAAATTATGAAAATTTATCATAAATTAGGAAATCACGGTACAAGACTAAAACTTAGCTAAGGTTTAGCCTAAATCAATACCAATTAGTTTCTAAAATTAATCATTTGTCAATTAAATATTTAATAAAACTCACACATAAAATCACGGTGTTACAACTAATGTCTTTATTTTTATTTACATTATATATATTGTTATTCATTATATGTATATGTAAATAATGAACTTTTAATGTATTAAAACTCTTCAATTTCAATCAAACTAAATATAAAGTCGGTCTATTAATATTTATAACAGTTAGTTTTAACTTACGATAAAAATTGAATTGAGATAATTGTGTTTCCAATATATTACATATTTAATTTTTTGGTTATAGATTACATGCAATTATGAACAATAAGTTTAAATTGGAGAGATGTTACTAACATATTCTTACCATCAATGCTATTTAAATTTGAAAATGTCGATTTAAATATCAAATGACTATTAAAACTGAAACTTGATCATATCTATTTCATAATTATGTAACAGATAAGGAATTCAATGTAAGAAAACTAATGATATAAAATGAAGATATAAATGTTAATTTATTCAAACAAAATTTAATTAAAAATAGTAACTAACTAGAAAATAAAAGTAAAATGATTATAAAATAAATATAATACTAAAAATAAAATATAAATAGAGAATAGCTTAATTGATTACTTCAGTTTAGTTTATGACTTTAGTTTTTATGCATTATTGATATAAAAAATTTCCTCTATTAATTAATTATATATCATTCTATGAATGACTTATGTAATAATTATTAATACAAGATTTATTGGTATTATAAAATGTATATACATTATTAATATCATTTTATATTTACATTATTCTAAGGGAATATTTTACATATCAACATAATATCTATTAATTCAAGTAAGGGTATATTGCACAAATAATTAATAGACTTAAAATAATTCATTGTAATTCAATAATGTTGGATAGATTTGATGTTTGTTTATATATTTCATACTTATGACATCTACGATTATGAATATTTAATTTGCATCGGTGAAAATTTACTAATTTATTTCTATGTTATTCAAATTTTAAAAAGTTGAAATATTATATTTGGATTTAAAAAGTAATGACTATTAAAACTGAATCATAATAATATCTAATTCATAATTATGTAACGTGGAAAATATTGAAAGTTAGAAAAGCTACCAAATATTCCATGTTTTACACATAGTTTTTGAATATAGATAAAAATAAAAAATAATTGTATAAAAGATTTAAAATAATAATCTAAAAATAAGATACAAAATGTTAATTTATTAAAACAAAATTATATTAAAAATAGTTACTAACTAGAAAATAAAAATAAGTAAAATTACAAAATAAATATATAATAGTAAAAATGAAAACAAAGATTTTGATCATATTATGAACTAAATTTTAATTTATTGCAACCATTTTGACTTGCATGTCTATTTTTTATTTCAACTCATACAATTATAATATTTATATTATAGTATTATATTATTACATGACTCTATTTAACTACAAAAACTGGATCATTCATTTAAATATGAATATTAAATACATTTTTCAATGTCAACTAAATCAATCTGTGCGAATCACACGAATATACTACTAGTTTATATTAAAAGAATATTGACTTATCTATATAAAATACAAACATACATTAGAGTAGATATATAATGTTAAAGATGAAGTTGACACAATCTCCCTCAATGTAATTGAGGAACACAATAAGTGGTTTGTGGGGGAGATGGATATCTATGATGGAGATTGATATAAGTGGGGTTTTGAAATTGATAATAGTCTAGTGGAATATTGTTTTTAAGGCTTCATGGATTGGGGGTCATAGAATATATACCTTCACCTTCAAGAGGAGGAGCTAAAAAATTGAATGGATGAGAGCTAAAAAAGTGAATGGATGAGAGCAATTAATTAAAAGGGTGATGAGAGAGGTAGAGGAGAATATTATATGGTTTTTAAACTAAAATGTTATGGCCATTGAATTTTAAAAGAAATTGAACTGATGAGATTTAGTATAATCTGTATAATTTAATCTGGGTATAAATCAATCCTCCTCATACGATTATTTCAAGATAAATTGTTTGATACAATATAATTATTTCATGACTATTTGACTGTTTATTTTGGTCCAAGACTATTAAATTAGGCTTAAATGTAATTTAGAAATTTATAGGAAGTAAGTTTCTCCATGACCAAGTAACTGCTTAGTTTTGAAGTGGGAATAAAATCCTTTGATTCTATTTCCTTAATAATCATGTATCTCATCTTAATATCCTTAAATGAGTGTGAAAATATGGAAATGTGAGACTGAGTTGTTTGACCACTTAATAAAACTAAGAAAATATTTGAAAATCCTAATTAAATAAAAATATTTTATTTCAAATTTAAAAACAATCTCATGGAAAAAATACAACTTTTCTCTATTTACGGTAAAAACTGGAAGGATATAAAAATAATTAGGAATTAAAATATGACTATATTATTAAAATGTTTTCCATAAATGTCAGATTAATATATATATTTATGTACCAAAAAAGATTAATATATAAATTGTAGTTTTTCTTTTTTCGTGCCCAATATAAATGTACTGATTTATAAAATATAATTAAAATTTTAATATTCGTTCAAATGACAACTTATCTGTGCAATAATACCAAATGGAAGTTGATTTATAACGCTCACCTTGATCTCCAAGTATCATATATGGTAAAATATAAGATACAAAAAAAAGTTCAACATATAATATAATGGAAGAGATAACTACTACATACCTGAAAAATGAGATTGATTTATTATCCATGGAATGAAATTATATATAAAGTCAAAAGTAATATGCAAAAAAAAAAACAGAACAACATATAATGGAAGAGATAACTACATACCTAAAAAAGAAAGATTAACTCATTATTCATGCAATAAAATTATACATTTAATTAACGACATAATTAGAGATGAAAATATGTCATATTAGACTTTACTTTAAATAGACCTAATTTATATAATACATAGTAGTATGGGTATCATCTACTTAAAAAAATTTAAGGCACAAACCTACCCTTACTAAAAGCTCAGCTTGATCTGCAATATTATTTACAAATATATTCCATTATAAGACTTTTAAATGCATCAACAATTTTGCCTTTGAAAAACCTAATGGTCTGTTTTTAAATAAGTTTATTAGCTTTAATAATTAAATTATATTTGTGTATATTTTGTATATTGAAATTTATATATAATATTTTTAGTTATATTAAAATAATATAATATAAATATATAATATAATTAAATAGGTCAGTTTGTTAAATTTAATATATTTTTTAGATTAGTAAGTCTAATTTATTAAGCTAAAAAGCTTTTTAAAAAGTCTTATTCGGACCTTTAAGGATAAAAAGACACGTTATAGGCTAAATACTTCTGATAAGCAGCTTGAAATGTTTCAACCCTCACGACGATAATGTGATATAATTCCATTTTACATGATTTTTCAATGTATAATATGCAATAGTGTTATAGAATCAAACCCATTCCATTTTCTATTATTAATTTACTATAACAATTCAATATTCAAATACACCGTTCATAGAAGACTCATTAATATATTAAATAATTCAAAGTGATTAAGCATTCAACATGTTTTGGAAGTTTTTAGCCATATGACAGTTTTTATTTACTAAGATTATGTAGCTACAAAGCTGGTTGTTAGTAGTTACCAATGAATGCAAAAGAAAGGAGACTCTGATTTAAAAGAGGTTGACTATACATCTTCTAAGCAGTTTTCACATTCCATGTGGTATGCATCTTATCCCATTTGATTCTTTCACTAATCTCAATTAGATATCTTCATTTTATGACCTTTCCAAGGACCAAATTCACTACTTCTCAATCCCAAAGGTGACACAATTCAATGTTTCTTATTTATCTTTGCTGTGTTATTTGCACCCCACAAGTAATTCTTGTGTTATTTTGATGACCTTTTGAGATTTTATGCACTTTCAGTTCTTATAGTCCTATGTAGCATGATCCCTTATAGTATAGTGCCTGTTATATTTTAATTTTGTTTTAGTTCAGTGGTGCTAGAAGAAGGATTGTAGATTCAAATGGTTAAATGATTTGAGATATAATATTATGAGATTATTATAGTCAAAATTAATTGGTGAGTGTTGATTGTAACAGTGTTTATTATGTTGCTTCATTTTGAATTGGAGTAATTTTTATCGGGTTTTTGTTTTTTCTAACTGTTTAAACAGAGAAAATAACATTGTCATCTTACTGTGTCATATTGGTCAAAACATATCATTTAGTATCATTTAAATAATTAGCTAATTGTAAAAGTATTATACACGCTCATCAAATATGTATTATTCACCATCCATTCATAATTTATACTTAAGAGAGTGAATGATAATTAAATGTAATTAATAGATAATATAGTGATAATATAAAAATTTATTTCATTTTCATTGTATGCAGTTTTTCTCTTATAAAAGATCACACCATAGTTGTGGTACACGAATTGTACGACATGTTATGCATTGGAAAAAAAGTCATGTCACTTTCGTTTTAGGTGGCACGTTAGAGTATTCTTTTGCTTCACTTGAAGATTGAACTTTTTTCTTTCATTGGTGGGAGTGGCAAAGTTTTATTTTACTGCATTAACTTTTCAGTTTTTATGTGTTTCTTATTTTTGAATATATATGCCCTTAAAATGTTGTGAACCCACGTAGAGATTTCAGAGCCTTATTTTATTTGTGGCACTTTGCTCAACAGAAAAGTTAACTAAAAATAGTTTATTTTATAATAGTTTAAACTGATATTGGAATAACATTTGACTTATATGAATGTGAATGAATATATATGTATTATATGTTTTGAAATGAAGTAGCAAAATTAATGTAAATATAAACACAACTTTAAATGATTGTGTATCTTATTGTGAGCTTACTGACGGAAAAGCTGTGTTTTCTGATGCAGGGTAGTTGCATTGAATTAGATTTTGATGAACAATGCAGAGATCACGTAAAGCTCTTCTGAAAAGAAGGACTATAGAGAAGACTTCAAGTGAGAGAAACTATTTCTACAAAGTTTCTTTGTCATTGGTTTTTGTTCTGTGGGGTCTTGTCTTCATCTTCAGGTTATGGATAAGTTTTGGCCATGATGATAGAGGTATTTCCTTTGTTTTCTTTTTAGCCATTGAGGTATATGCTGTGAATAAAATAGCAGTATTTAGGATTGTATATCTCTGCAATTAACGTTTTTTCCTACTATATAATATGAATATCGTGTTGCATAGTGAACATGTAAACAATCGCTCCACTTGCGGGGTAAGGTTGCGAAGATCTATTCTTCTCAGATCCCACTAAGTGAAAGCCTCGTGCATTAGGCTGCAAAATATAATGAATATTGTATGATTAGTTAGTGAGGACTATAGTTATATAATTCTCTCATTTACCGTACGTACCATGTACTAGAGTTATCGTATTGCATCTACATATCAAGTTTATGTCTTATAAAATTAATGTAAAAAATGATGAACCACTTGAACCAAGTAACTATACACTCACAATGTAGGAGGTAAATATGGTGAGGACAAACAATTAAGTACCAATTCATATTGCTTTGCTGACTTGCATTTTAAAAAACATAAGAATGCATATGCACCTCTCTCCAAATGTGTGTAGTCTATCCTTATTAGTTAGTATATTTATGTTATTTTATATGCAGATGGGTCTGGAGTGCTTCCAATTGGTGTATCAAATAGGAATAAATATAACCACACAAAGTGTAGAAACACTAACTATGCATATGAATATTTGACTAAAGAAATTGATGTTTACGTTCCTTCTGAGTATTTCTGCTCTAATGGTGCTAAAATTGATGGTTTTGTTGGAGAGTCAATTCCAATTGAAGAAATCTTAGCCTATGCTGAACCTTATGACAAATTAAATTACAATTCTCCTTTTAGAGAGAAACATGAAGCTGAGACATCTGAATCTAGTGCTAAACATGAAAATGATGTGCAAAAATATGATCACTTGTCTAAGGCCTTTCCTCTTGGTATCGACGAATTCAAGAGCAGGGCGATCGGTCCGAAAATTAATTCAGGAATTGGTATATCTGGGAATGTAATACATAGAGTAGAGCCTGGTGGTGCAGAATACAACTATGCTTCAGCATCAAATGGTGCAAAAATTTTAGCCTCAAATAAAGAATCCAAAGGTGCTTCTAATATCTTAAGCAGAGACAAAGACAAGTATCTCATAAATCCATGTTCTTCTGAAGAGAAATTTGTGATTATAGAACTTTCAGAAGAAATCTTAGTAGATAAAATAGATCTAGCAAATTTTGAACACCATTCTTCTAATTTAAAAGATTTTCAATTGCATGGTAGTTTGCTCTATCCAACAGATAATTGGGTTTTCCTTGGAAATTTTACTGCCTCAAATGTGAAGCAGGCTCAAAGTTTTGTTCTTAAGGAGCCTAAATGGGTTAGATACCTTAATTTGAATCTTCAAAGCCGCTATGGTTCAGAATTTTATTGCACATTGAGCATAGTTGAAGTTTATGGTGTGGATGCTGTTGAGAAAATGCTGGAGGATTTGATAAACACACAAGACAATCCTAACTATTCTGAGGGTGTTAATGATGTTTTGAAAAATAGTTTAAGAGGGATCAAACTTGAACATGCTTCAGAAATTTCTTCTGCAAAAGAATATTCTTTAAATAGAATTGTTCCTAGTCAAGTTGGAAGAATGCCAGGGGATACTGTTCTTAAGATTTTGATGCAGAAAGTTCATTTTCTAGACATAAATTTATTTGTTTTGGAACAGTATCTGGAGGACTTAAATCCAAGATATCTCAATATTTTCAGAGCATATAGTAAAGACATTGGAGAAAATGATATAATTCTGAAGAAGACCAAAAAAAACATTAGAAGTTTCCATGACCTAGTGGATGTTACAGTATGTTACATTTCTTCCTGAATATTTTTGGCTACATTTTTTTTACTATAATCATATAACATCAGTATAATTTTACTTTCCATTAATTTATAGAAATTATTTGTTGTCCTTGCAGATGAAAGATGTAACAGATTTTGATTCTTGGAAATCCCATATTTCCATGCAGTTGGGTAATGTGCTCAATGACAATTATGATTCTAGGTGAGCGTTTAAGATCATGCCCCTAATTCATAAAGTATTTTCCTTTAATTTGATTTATTATATTTTCTATTGATACTTATAAGAGTGAGTATTTATGGGAAAACTAAAAATCTCACATCATCACAAAATACAAAATAACCCATTTCCATGAATATTATTCCGTTAAGTATCTTTAATATGCACCTTTGGTACAGAATAAGATAAAATCCTTGATTTATTTGTCAATATGAACATTGCTTTGTTTTCACCATTCATGCTATTGATTATCTAACCTCTTTTTATAATTGATGCAGATATGAGTTTGACAAGATCGATGAAAATAAAGTATTTTTGGAAAACAATGGTGTAGTGGTGTTTTGTGTTTGTGTTATTTTTTCA
Organism: Lupinus angustifolius; assembly: GCF_001865875.1. Taxonomy (NCBI): domain Eukaryota; kingdom Viridiplantae; phylum Streptophyta; class Magnoliopsida; order Fabales; family Fabaceae; genus Lupinus; species Lupinus angustifolius. The sequence continues at coordinate 13,553,191 of NC_032011.1, forward strand.
GTGCTTGCTATATTAAAGCTATTTCTGGTTATGGCTATGAAGATTTTTGCAGTACTAAGTTTCAATACATCAATTAACTCTAGGAAATTTTGTGAAGGTAGCTCTTCTTAGTTTCTCCTGTTATTGAGTTGTAGCATTATTATTTTCATATTAATTTTATGATTTTTTGTTGGTGAAAAGTGATTTTGTACAACAGTTTCACCTAAAACAAATTAAATAAGATTAATTATTTTTTTCTTGCATGTTACTTCTTGTCAAACAAGCCAGAATGTTAGATAAAATCATTGAAAACATTTTGATTGTGTAAGTAAGAATATTATCGTCATTTTGGTTTGATTAATCTATGAAGAAAGAGTGTAGTGAAAATTTTCATCCCATGGCAAAGATGTCCACCTAAAAGTATTACATGAAAAACTTTAATCAGGTCTATACAAAGTAGACTTAATTAATATTCAAGTTAGAGGTATCTTCCAAGGGAGTTAATCATAGTTAAGTTGGAAAAATCCACATATAACCGTGAATTAGATATTGTTATGGTTTTTTATACATAAGACTTGAACATGACTTGGATTCAATTTTTCTCATAAGGAAACAAAAATGTGTCACAGGTTCAACTACTCAGTCTGTTAATATGCATAACTTCATATATTTAAATTGATGAAGAGAAATTTTTAGTCCCATGGCAAAGATGTCCACCAAAACGTATTACTTGAAAACTTTAATCAGGTCTATACAAAGTAAACTTAATTAATATTCAAGTATAGTCTAGTGGTATAAGGTTTCGTTAGATCCTCAGGATAACCAAAAGTTTAAGAGTTCGATTCTTATAAATAATATTTGTTGAGAGGGACAGTCACATACCCAAAAAATATTAGTTCTTTATTGAAAAAGTAAATATATCCTTAATAGTACCAAAAAAAATTAATATAGGTATATTCATAGGAGTTAATCATAGTTGAGTTGGAAAAGTCCACATATAACTCAATTAGGAACAATCACCTATTCCAACAAATTTGGTATAGGTAAGGTACAACAATAGTAATCATACTTATTAATTTAGATAGACATGACTTTTCTAAATTGTAGTGTTTTCAGTATTAGTTTGAATATAATACATGTATATCTAATATAATTATATGATTTAATTAGTAAATAATTGGTTAAACAGCTATTTAACTGTATCAATATACCTTGGTTGTTTTGATAATGAATACTTTATTAATAACACTCTTTTAAACCATCTGTTATCATTAACTAAATTTTGACTTTAATCAATCCGTGTATAATTATATAACCTAAATTTATTTTTATTATAATTTTCATGTGATAGTTATTCTCATTATATTATATTATATTATATTATATATATATATATAAATATGTATTTTCTTACGACCTTAAACATTTTAGGAGTGGAGATTTAAAGATATTATGAAAATGAAAAAAAATGGAGGAAAAAAGCCTATAAAATGACCAAGTATCTTGAATACAACTCAGCTATAAAGACTAACAAGGTATTGATCTAGTTGTGTAAGATTTCACTATATCCTAAAGTTGAGAGTTCGATTCCTGTGAGCAATATTTGTTGAGAGGTGCAACCATGAACCAAAAAAAGATTAGTTCCTTAACTAAAAAGTGATGAGATATATTTGGTAGTATTAGAGTCAAGTCATTAACACATGAATGCACGGTCAAGCTTGGTCACCTTCGCCCATCAGCAACACAGTCAGGACGCACCAGAAATACACGGTCAAGGCACACCAGAATTACACGATCAGGGCGCACCAGGCGCACCAGAATTACACGGTCAGGGCGCACTAGGCGCATCAGAATTACACGGTCAGGGCGCACCAGAAGCATCAAGCGCACCAGGCGCACTAGAAGCACCATGCGCACCAGAAGCATCAGGCGGACCAGGCGCACCAGAAGTATCAGGCGGACCAGGACATGAGCATGGTCAGGCTGCATCAGGATACATTAGCACCAGACACAGGCTTGGGCGGACTAGCAGATTGATGCACCAAGCACAGGCACAGAGACAAGATCAGGCGCACATATTGGCACACATGATGGGGCACCAAATGGTGCACCAGTTAGCTTTCCCTACTCGGTCATCACAGACCCCATGGGACACCAAAAGTGTTTTTAGCAAACCAAATTCAAGCTCTATTGAACCTTCCTTAACACATGTGCATTATTATTAAGCACATGCCTTTTACTTAGTCAAAAGTTAGTTAATTCGGTTTAGTTAGTTAAATTGAATAGGTAGCTTATTTCTCAAGCAAGGTCATCCATTATATATATGACCCTTGCATCAATGTAAAAGAAAATTAAAACTTCTTCTAATCAATAAACATGAGGTATATTCAAGTTACAAATTGCTTTAGGTAGTACCGAAAAAACCTGGCTTTTAAGTACAACAATTTAAGACATTTGAAACAACCATCTTAGTTATTTCTATTCTCAACAAAACTTCATCGGGCTCCGTGCATTTAGCAATGAGCTTTATTTTAAAGCATATACCCCTAATATAAAGACGACCTCATTCAAATTGTGGGGTTTCACGTGAATAAAAGCTACAAAGTTCTAAAGCATTTTCTTTCTTTCTTCCCTTCCATCAAGGGTGTTTAGAAGATTGAGAAACGGTTATGAGCTAATGGCTAAACGGTTATTTGGAGGCTATATTGGACATGGGTTAAGGTTTGTATATTTTGCCCTCTCTATATAATTGAAAACTATAATGCTCACATTTTTTAACTACTTCCTACCAAAAACTGTATGAAGAACAAAGCTAACAAGCACCTAGGTCAATCACATTATTGCATGTTGTTACGTATCAAATTGATTTATATTTTACATCTATTTTAAGCTATTTTTACAATTTAATCAACTCAAATAATTGAAAATGTAATTATATATAGTTAAAAACTCATGATTGGCTAAGTATTATTCCCAAGTGGTTTTGTATGCTTAATCCGGACAAGAGTAGAAAATTCTAAGTTTTTGAGCAAAACTCGATCAAGTACAACACAAAGGTCACACTCAGCAAAAATGACAGCTTATAATAGTTGAGTTGAGCGTCTATTGTCTCGAATACGCGCAAATCATAGGTTGAGCCTAATGGATGGTTCGCTCAACGCAAGAAATCACGCTGAGCGCAGTCTGGTCTGTCCAAGAGTCACACCCAGCCAGGTGGATCCCACACTAAACGCACAGGCGATGCACTAAGCGCAGAGACCAGCATCAGAAATGTATTTAAAGGCATCAAGACCACTCCAAACAGACACACTCCCACTTCGAATTGTAATCTCGCTTTAGCTAAATTTTAAAGAGTTTAGCTTACTTAATTCATTGAATCATAGGTGATAATCGATACTCAATTGTGTGTGGTTCTACCGTCCTATAAATATATTATCCCGACATACTTACATTGATGAGTAGTTAAGCACTTCATAGTTGGGTTGAATGTAGCACAATCATAATGTATACTCTTTGATTCAAATTAACCCATGAAGTTTGATTCCATTTGAGTTTTGTCTTTACTTAATACTTGTTTTTAGTTTGGTCAACTCTTTGCATGATCTTTGAATATGTGTTTAAGTTTACGCCTTGTTCTAAACTTACTTAATTCAACAAAGAGTGCATTTGCTAAACTTAAACTTGTATTATTTGTCATATCATGCACTTCACTTTTTGCTATTTAGACATAGAACTAATATTGAGATTTTATAACTCTCAAACTAATTAACATATGTTACTATATATAGAGATGTGTTTGAAGGTTTATAAAACTAAATTTTTTCATCGTAATTACTACACATATAACTATTTTTGGTAAAGTGCTAGTATAGACCAAAACATTGGCGACTAGCACATTTGAGGTGTTGCATTTTACTTAACTTGCATGCATGAATCACTAGACATAGGGGCATGATTTTGCAACTCATATTTCTTATTCTTATGTATCAAAGTTGTTAGACATAGGGCTTTCTTGCATAAATGACCAACTGACTAAGACACTACTAGTTAATCATATTGAGGTGATTATATGGATAAAATGTTCTAAATGGTATGAAACAAATAATCAAGTGTATATTGAGAGTGAGTGTGAAGTTCAACATTATCTATATTTATCATTATAAATTACATTCGAAGTGTTTGTGTCAACAAACAATCAACCTAAATTACATAAATGAGCTTAAACGGTAAACATTAACTGAAAGGCTATAATTTTAGCAATTCCATGTGGAGACGATAAAAACTTATTCTATCTTATTTGCAACACCGAATGTGTAAAATTTTACCCTTCTTTATCGGTTAGCACATCCTGCCATACTTATATGGTGCTTAGTACATTATTATTAGAATATTACCTTTGTGATAAACATGTTATGTGATACATAAACTAAATGTATTATGCACTATCTCAAGGAGGAGTAATGTAGACTTCTTCATATAAATCAATGTGTATAAAAGTATTATTAAGGTCTAATAGTCCTAAAAACCATGACTTGAAAAGTAAAAACTAAACTTATTATGGTTATTTTTGCTAGTGAGAAAGTGTCAAAATAATCAACACCTCCCATAGACACATTTTCTTTCAATGGTTAAACCCACTTACCACTCAAAATAATCAACACCTCCTTCCTAACTTGGCAACAAGCCTGGTTTATATCTTACAAGGGTTAAACCCACCTATGGAAGAGGAACTAGGGACCATGTTTGATTTTGTGCAAGAGCTTGCAATTATACCTTCATGAAATCTTATCAATATGAAAATTGTGAAGCTTATTTATAATTGAACGGTTCTTCAGAAGGGGTGACAACTAAAAAAATTTATTACAAAGTGGGAGATTATACTTATAAATTTCATATTCATCAGTTCAACTAGAAAATCAGTTTTCATATGGGTAAGAATGGTAATTATATTAGACATATAATTAAATTGGTTTAAACTATATTATATTGTATCAGTTAAAATTAGTTTATATATGGAAAAAAAATTATAATTTTTAAAATAACATATTAAGAATTTAAATCTTAAACCTCATAGTTATTTTTAATAAGTTAAAACATTTCAATAACTGAGTTATACCTTACAAATTATTATATTTATATATAAATTTATTATAATATATATAACTTAATTAACATAAAGTATAAGAGAAAAAATATATGCACCAACATTATAACGAGTTATATATATTATAACTGTATCATCTATTATTTATATCTAATCATCGTTGATTCTTCAAAAAATACAAATGAATAATATAATGATTATGGATAAATTTTTATACTAACAATATATAGATATTAAATTCAAAGTATAATAATCAACCACGGATCAAATCATGAGTAAATACTCTCATATTTCTTTATATTACCAATTTAATCTTCAAAAATTGAAAAACTTAAAATAATGTTTAAAAATTTCAAATGTAAATTAAACTAATTTTTTTTGTACCAAATTAATCTCTATTATATGTTAGAAAATATGTTAAAAATAATTAATTTGATACATGTCTTAAACTTTTAGGACAATTTTTTAGTTTTTCAAATTGTGAGCAAAACTAATAAAATCGAAAAAAAACATATAGAATAAAATTGGTATATAGTGTTGTAAATTATGGTACTATTAGAGTTGATAGCTATTAATATTTAACAGCACTGCTTACTATATTTCTATGAAAAAAATATATATATATAGACAGTGTAAAGATTTTTTACATTGTCACTATATCATTCACCATTAATTTTTAGTTATTATTGACTTTTAAATAAAAGTATTATAAATAAATAGTGGATAACACACTTATGTATAAATCTTTTACACTATTAGTGCACATAGGCTCTATTTCTATTCCATTTTCAGTAATAGTAAATAATAAATAATACAAGAAATGTTCTTTTTCTTCTAATTTTGTTAACTTGTTTTATGGATCGAATTTGGGGTTTCTTGTAGTGAGAGAATATCTGATTCCCTTATCTAGAAGATTGGATCTCAATTTAGAGGAATACCCTTCAAAGTTAAAAGTTAAAAGTTGAAACTTAGGAGGAAGATTAGAAGATGGGAATGGGCGATTGGTTCCAGAATAAGATCACTGATCCTCTTCTCTCCATTCTCCGCAGGTACTAATGCACTGTCATTCAAAGTTTTCATTTTCCCCAGCTCTGATATACTATTCATCCATACCATTCACTAATGGGTCTGATTCATCTGCAATTTCTTCTTTGTTTATGGTTATCAGCAATCTAGAGTGGTAATATTATTTTAATTGAAATTACCCTGAATCTTCTCTGTTTAATTTTCTAATGCAATTGTTAGATGAGTGAGTCTGACACAACGGTAAGGTTGTTTGCCTTGTAACATGGGTCATTGTTCAAATCCCGGAAACAGTCTCTTCGTTTGCGTGGGCAAAGCTGGTTACATCTACCTGTTTCTGTATGCATTAGGTGTTAGTCTTGTGCAATGGACTGCCCTTTTAAAGTACAAGCCGACCCCAGGTAGGGGGAGATTAAGGCTTGTTGTCCTTGTTGTTGAATGATTAGATGGAATCTGTTTTTAAATGCTGATAATTGTTTTCAATTGTTAATATTTCTTATTTCTACAAAAGAGTGTTGATGATTTACTTTTTTTTCTTTTACAAAAGAGTGTTGTATATGACATCTTATTGATGTTTAATTTTGTTAAGTTATGTTTGTATTTTTTAATAAACTAAGAATAGGAGTGTGTGGAGGTTGTATGATTTTATTCTTCATCTCCATCTTATTTAAGCCCAAAGTTGGAAATTTTGTTTTATGGAATCAAGTTTTTCATTTGGAAATCTTTATCTGTTTATTACATTTTTTATTCAATTAGACTTCTAAAGACAACTAAAGTTAGTTAATTTCTCTATTCTTTCAGAGGTGCTGAGCCGAAGCAGTTGGCTTTCTCTGCTGCTCTTGGCTTTACAATGGGAGTATTTCCTATATGTGGTATGTTGTAATTAACTTACCTGGAAATATGCTGCGATTTATGTTGGAACCCAATTAAAGAGAGATATACATTTTTTTTTCTCAACGTACAATCTTCATCATGTTGCAGTGTGAATTTGATTTTTACTTTTGGAACTACGATCTTTATTGTTTCTATCCATGTTGATTGGATAGCATAGTGTTTGGTGTTCAGCGTTCATGCTTAGCAACTTCACAATTTTTGATGGATTTTCCCATTGACTTCAAATGTAATACCATATCCGAGATCTCCAAATAATGGAAACCCTTCTCCCATTATTCTCGGGTGAATGAAAATTCTAACAAACTATGGGCAACATCTGAAGGATAACATATTATTCTGTTTTTGGGATAAATGTAGAAAATTACTATGCAGAGCATCTGCTATATATTTGAGTCCTAATGGTAGAAAAGAATGATAACATCTTAAACATGATTATTATTTTCTAAGTCTGTAGGCATCCTAGAGAGGGCAACGACATTCAATATGTTATTAGTGATAGAACCAATTCGAAAGTATTTCAAGATGGGGATGCAACTACATATGTGTTGGTTTAAGATTAAACTGATTAATGTATCAAATTATCAACATTAAAAAGATGAAGAATATGCTTTAAGGAAGATGTTTAAGAAAGTATAATGAAATGCCATGACATTGAATGTGGTAGTTCTGCTACAATTTGTGAGATATACTAATGTTTATCAAATAGGTGTCACTGTATTTCTCTGCGTGATGGCTATTGCATTGCTTGGATCATTTTGCCATGCTCCAACCGTGATGCTTGCAAACTTTATTGCTACTCCAATTGAGTTAAGGTACTTTGCATTCAGTACTATCTATTTGCATCTGTTTTCCGTCTTTATTGTGAATCATTATACCTGTATTTTGTTATGTTACAATCAAGATATTTTTATGAAAATATATGTTAAACAACTTCTTTATGACTCAAGTTTTTTAGGAGGTTCCTTTTTCTTAAAAAAATATTTCTTGTGAAAAATAAATTTTATTTTTTTCAAATCCAATTGTATCCTAGGAGGACAAATAGAGGCTCCAGTGAAAGTGGATCAGATGGAATATAGTTTGATTGGAAAGACTGGAGGAAATTAGGAAAACGCAAAACCTACGGAAACTTTACAGTTATACCATTAAAAAGTCCTTACTTTGAATGGTTTGATTTAATTATTTTTTATAGATCTTAATGGGATGAGTTGATCCATATAGCCAACTATACCTAGTCGAATGAAGCTTGGTGATTGTTGTATTAGGAGTTGAGATTTAAGTTGGGTTACACAATATACATGGTGCAAATCATTTTAATACAAATACAATGGTTTTACTTTTAGAAAAAGGGTTCCTATATTGTGTATTAATATTGTTCTGTAAATAAATGGAAATATAAGACTTTTTTAAGTTATGCTCATGTCTTTTCATATCCCTGTTTTGTCATGTGTTGGACATTTCAAGTCCTTTTCCTATTCCTGGGTCAATGTTGACTTGTTTCATAGTTGATTATAATGTTGATTTTGTTCTAGTGAACAACTTTCATATTCCTAATTTATAATTTATTTGGTATTTCAGTCTTGTTGTACCCTTTTTACGCTTTGGTGAAACTATCACTGGTGGATCACATTTCCCTTTAACATCGGATGCTTTAAAGAAGGTTCTTACTGGTCAAGCTTCGCAAGAAGTCCTATTAAGTGTTGCACACGCGGTAGGTCCCTAATATGATATTTTCTCGTGCATTTGCATCAAGAAGACTGATCGATAATATCTATAGATGCTTATATAAAACTCAAAATTGAAGTATCAATATCTTCCTTTCTCTCGCAAATGTAATTTTGCCCTTTTTTTTATGTTAATAGGTATCAAGAAGTTCAGATGTCGTGCATAAACTTTGTTTCATGTTAGGATTCTAAAATCATGTGATATTTCTGTTTCGCTAGCTTGCTTCAATTACATCATGTTTTTAGTCATCACAAAATGTCTTTCTGCTTGAATCCCTATTTTGCCTTTTGCAGGATCAATGTTTGATTTCATTTCCACAGTTTGCACAACGATAACATTCGAAAACTATTTGTTTATTGAACTTTTTGCAGTTATTAGGGTGGCTGGCTGCATCACCATTTATTTTGGGAGCATTATATATATTACTTATACCATGCTTCAAAATTCTGGTTCTTAAATTCTCAAGTGTTCCTTTGAGTCCAAAGAAGCCACTCCATTCACACTCCGAAGTAAGGCTGAAGGTAAGGGATGTTTAACAAAATATCAACAAGACCATTGTCACTAAATCTACTTAGAAATAGTGACTAGTCATTTATATGTTCTTTGGTGTCACAAGTTGTACATATTAAATGTGTGACAGTTTATAATGCTTGAGATTGATGTATCCTATGTTGTGATGTAATTACCATTAGCTGTTGGACAGTTCAAGATCATGAGTAGATGGGATTTCAATTTCTTCAGAAGCAGGTTCATAAAGGTAATTTAAGCAGTATAGCTAGTTAACACTGAAGTGATATTAGTAGTTTTCAAATTGTAATGTAATAATGTTATTTTGACAACAAATTGTGTTAAGTTTAAGTTGTCCTTTGGTGTTTTTAAATGAGTTTTTGGAGATGTTTGTAGAGAGATAAAAGATGAAAAATAAATGAAAGACTGAGATAATTTGATTTGTTGTAAGATAAGTTGTTAGATTTAGATTTAAATTAAACTATTGATTATCAATATACGGTCATTTGTGAGTTGTATTTGGGGAAGATGCATGACTATTGCATAACAATATATGGCCATTTGCGTATATCGATCTTTCGTAGACTCCGATACGCAACTCCGGTACATATGTTGTCCTTTTTATAGGGTATTGGTTATGTATTCATGTGAATCAGTGTTATAAAGGTATTGGTTAAGGAATGGAAGAAGAGAAAGTCTATGTTGGAAATCCAAATCCGTTAGTATTTGTATTACTAAATAAGCTTAGTTATGATTTTGGTCTCTGTGAAAGGACAGTGACTTTTGGATTTGGTTCCTGCCATGATAACACTGGATTTGGTTTCCCCCTCCACAAGCCCAAAGATTTCTAACCTATGCTTCACACTCTACATTAGGTTGGAAATGAGCTGAACCGAGTCGAACCAGAGTTCAGCTCGATAAGGATTGGTTCGGCTCGAAACTCGACTCGAGTACGAGTTATTTTTTTAACTCGAGTTCGGTTCATTTAAAGTTTGCGAACTGTTCGGCTCAGTTTAATTAGTTCATTTGGACAACTTAAATAGTTAATTAATTTTTTTTAAAAATACTACAATTTCTTTTATACATATAAATATAACTATCTTTATATATATAATAACAATAAATATAAAAAATAATGTATGAGTTATAATAAACATAAAAATTAGTTTATATAATATATATATATATATATATATATATATATATATATATA
>NC_032011.1:13563732-13575300 GCF_001865875.1 Lupinus angustifolius
TATATATATTTTGAGTGAACTTAATGAGTCTAATTGTATCCAACTCGAGTTTGGTTCGTTTATTTAATGAGCTTAATTTTCAGCTTAAGTTTGGCTCATTTGATTCATGAACCAAGTTTATTGAACTAAATAACGAATTGAATTTTGAACGAATACTAAGTTGGTTCAGTTCATTGCTAGCTCTATTCTGGATGACAAATAATCCGGACCCATTAGGTAAAATCCACACGCCATATGTGCATGGGTAACAAATGGATCACAAGTATATCTATTATCTCTAAATCTCCCTTGATTCCTAGTTTTCATAAATCACTCTAACTGTTATATACCTAAGCACATGTTTGGGCCGCATAGGCACAAAACTACAACTGGCATTTACGCAGACTAATTTGGCAACTATTGCCTAGCTGCGCGTACTCGCACTTTTTTGCTGCCTACGCGCCATGAGTTTTCGATAAAGGGCAATTTCCTGGGCTTATGTATACCTGTTTGGGGCCGATGCATCCCTAGACACTCTTAAGGGTCTCTTTGCGATTGATTTGGATGGAAAAGAATGATTAGGAAAAAACTTAAAAGGAAAAAACTCTTAAGATGACCCTAAATTCTACTTTTATATTTCATTTCAAAACTTAACTCACAAACAGACTCTAAATAGCTTACAGCTGACTTCGATACTCCATGAGTCCTTAAAATAATTGTCTTAGGAAAAAACAATCTTTATTAAAAAACTAATTAAAATAATTAATTAATTGTCTTAGGAAAAAGTGAGTAATTGAATATTAAAAGAAAATAAAGATAAGAGATAATACTGTAAGAAATGATTAACATTATGATATTGTTCGGTAACATGAGCTTTTAGCTTTTTTGATATCTTGTAATTTTTTGACTCAGACGATAAGTTACTAGAGTCTTTCCTTAAACGAGAAATTAAGAGACTTTTTAGCTTTTAAAAAGTGGTTTGTAGCGTTCGAAAACTATTTTTCAGAAATATACTTGAAGTAGCGTTTAGAAACTGAAATAACTTTCAATAATTCATTTTTCAATTTTATCTTTCAAAATTTTGAAAAATTATATTAGTTGTTTACCTTATCTCCAAATAAATAATAATATTGAGTTTCCAATTATAAATAAAATGTTAAAATAAAAGATTAAAAATTATTTATGTATTTAATTACTTCAATTAATAATTATATAATTAATAAATATTGTATGTATTTTTTAGTCATTTTCAAATTTCAGCTAGTTACAAAGTTAGTTTATAAGCTTTCACGTAGTTTACCGCCTACAAGCTTACAACTACAAGCTAGTTTTGCCGAGAATAAGGATTTGTGTTTTTGTAGTTGTTGTTTTTGTTTTATTATTACATCAATATATAGCATTCTACCTCAACCTTTTTATATTATTCTAAGTCTATAACTTATATTGTTGTTTTGTGGAGAAAAGACATAGTCCACTAGAATATGAGTCATTTGCACATCAAGTTCACTAAATTAAGAGTAAATTACACTGATACCCCCTGAGTTTTAGAGAAATTACTTAAATCACCCTCACTTTTCTACACCTACACAAACCCCTACTTTTTATACTTTCATTACACTGACCACCCCTGCATGAGAAATACGTGTATTTTTTTGAATAAAACATATGATAAATGCAATTAAGTTAAACAAAACATGGTATATTGTGGAGAAAAGTACCAATAAAATATTAGTTGATACCTCTTTATTATTTTTGGTTCGTTACGATGTAGTATAAGAGCAATTTAAACAACATCTCTTTAGAATTGTTGATACATTTTGTAACCAAAAATAATAAAGAGGTATCAACTAATATTTTATTGGTACTTTTCTCCACAATATACCATGTTTTGTTTAACTTAGTTGTATTTATCACATTTTTTATTTAAAAGATTATACTTATTTCTCATGCAGGAGTACTCAGTATAATGAAAGTATAAAAACTATGGGAAATTTGTATAGGTGTAGAAAAGTGAAGGGTGATTTATATAATTTCATTAAAACTCAGGGTGTTAAATTAACTCCTAAATTAATTATAGTGACATTACCTTAGAAACTTATAATAAACTAAGAACTAAGGGAAGATAACATCGAAACATATCATATTTTGGCAATCAAAAACTAGTTTTTTAAATCATTGGGAGTGAAGAGAATTTTTTTAAAATAAGTTGGTGTAGAAACCTTACCTTTGTTGTTTGATACATAATAAAGTGTTCATCATTTTTTCTAAAAAAACGGACCAGATTACCTATCCTATAGATGTTGATGGTATTAGTGAGTCTACCTATGGTTGCCTTAGCCTGCATAAGGGGAGATCCTCTTTAGTATTGGAAAGTCCAATACTGGATGAGATTAAGACATGTAGCAAAAAAAATCTTTCAATGATTATGATTAGATGTCATTTTTTAATCAAAAATAAATAAGAAATTTGGAAAAAAATTTCATCCTCATATTCCAATACTGATCTCTCCGGTAGATAGAGTTGAACTCATACATGATTATACAGTTCAACCATAATAGTTTTAGCAACTGCTACAATCATATTGTGACTATGAATCATGTAGACTTTGATGCTGAACATGACTCACAAAGTAAAATCCAATATTAATGAATAACCATAAGGAAGGGAACAGATTTTTTTTTTTTAATTTGCAATGAGTAGAATAACTTTGAGTGAGGAGGCAAGTAGGAAGGAAAAAACTAGTATAAATGCGATTTAACATTTAATGGAGTTCTCAAATGATAGTGGTTAAAACCGAAATTTTGGAACAATTCAAAACTAATCACTATAAGTAAACGATAAGGACCAAATCTAAAGGTTGTAGAACTTTCAAAACCAAAAGTTATATTAAGCCTATTAAATACTACATTTATTTAGGAATGATAACATGTGTGCGTGATACGAGTAGTGTTTTCCCGTTCTCAAACTCACAATATTTGTAGATATTTATGTGGGTAACAAGATATTTACGGGTATCTAACAAATTTTTAATTTTAATTAAATATTTATATACTTTGTAATAATTAATATGTAAAAATAATTATTATATGAATAGTATGATAATCATGTGATAAATTTACGATCATAGTCAAATATATGTAATTTATTATGAAATAATAATAAAATATATAATATAAAAACAATAATAAAAAACTATAATACATATAAAAAATTAATTTATAAATTTGTAGGTGAGGTGAGTATAATAAAACTCGGTCTCATCCATATACTATTGTTGTGGGTACCCGCTATGAGTATTTCCAAGGATAAATATGACTCGGATTTTTTATGATCCCTACATTTATTACATAAAGATAGTAAAATTTTCTACTTAAGATATTAAAAAAATTATCATTTTTACTAGACATATATAGGAACTATATTATTTTACAAGATAACATTTTATTTCTTTAAACAATATCATTAGACCATTTGTTAATATTTCAGAAAACTATATCAAGTTTCCATAATCAAACAATTGCAATTGTGATACCCACAAACTTAATTATATTTTCACTCAAAGCCCATGGACAAAATAAACACGATAGATGAACATTATTAACACAATTTTCATGGCTCTCCTGCCTGATAACATAAAATGAGGGGGCCCACATGCTTGACCCAAAATGTCGATATAAATATAACAATTTAAAAAAATTTGACAAGCCCATGGGCTTCACCTAAATTGTCAATAAAGTAATGAACGTTTTAAAAATTGGCAGGCTCGGGGATTTGACCCAAATTGTCAATAAGAGACTCGAACTTAAGAAAAATTGATGACTAATTTTATTAGAAAAATGTATTAATCTTAGTGTCTTAATATCATCCAAGAAAAACATAAGAAAAAAAGTGTCCCCCTTTTCTTTCGTATAGCTCTATCAACACACTCAAGTCAAGAGTCCCAGATCTCATCATACTCAAACCCTGATCCTCCTCTTCCCTCCTTCAAAATGCTCACCAAATTCGAAACTAAAAGCAACAGAGTCAAAGGCCTCAGTTTCCACACCAAACGTCCCTGGATCCTCGCCAGTCTCCACAGCGGCGTCATTCAGTTATGGGATTACCGAATGGGTACTCTCATCGACCGCTTCGATGAACACGACGGCCCTGTCCGCGCTGTCCATTTCCATAAATCTCAACCCCTCTTCGTCTCTGGCGGTAATAACTATCAACTCCTGTCGTTCAATTCATGTTTCTTTTTATCTTCGATTTCGAGATATATGAAAAAATAGTTTGTTAATGTTGAATATAGGTGATGATTATAAGATCAAGGTATGGAATTATAAGATTCATAAGTGTCTATTCACACTCCTTGGACATCTGGATTACATCCGGACTGTTGAATTCCATCACGAGAGTCCATGGATTGTGAGTGCTAGTGATGATCAGACGATTCGGATTTGGAACTGGCAGTCGCGGACTTGTATATCTGTTCTTACAGGTCATAACCATTACGTGATGTGTGCTAGTTTCCATCCAAAGGAGGATCTGGTGGTGTCTGCGTCGCTGGATCAGACGATTCGAGTATGGGATGTTGGTTCTCTCAAGAGGAAAGCTGGTCCTCAGCCAGGTGGGGATGATATACTCGGATTGAGTCAGATTAACAGTGATCTGTTCGGTGGTGTTGAGGCTGTTGTTAAGTATGTGCTGGAAGGGCATGATAGGGGTGTCAATTGGGCCGCGTTTCATCCTACGTTGCCTCTAATTGTCTCTGGTGCTGATGACCGACAACTCAAGCTTTGGAGGATGAATGGTATGTAGTTTTGTATATCATCACCTTGGCTATAAGTAATTAATGACATTTCTGCTGTAGATTTAAATTTATAAGCTTAAATGTTGCATGTTTGGATTGATGAAAACAAATGGAATGGTTGTGGTTTTAAATTATGCTTGCTTTTATGTTTACTTAGCTATGGTAAATTGCGGGAGAATACGACTGATGTGTTCACAATGCAGTTGCGGAGACTCCGAAAACCACAATGTTATGGCTACAATTGTGGTTGCCGATGGTGGACCATAATTTAAAACCATGATAAAGATACAAGGTTCTATTGTTTGTACTTTTTTAAATAAGATGGAGTAGAATGGAACATAATTCCATCCAATACCTCTATTTTTATTCCCTCTTAATCTGGGTGGTATGAGATGGAGCCAATTTATTATTTACTCCATTCCATGATAAAATATCCAAACAATGGTATGATAACTTTCTTCTATTCTATTCCAGTCAATTCCACACATCTTTAAATATTCAAACAAAATGGGATCATGTCATGTTCTGAGAGAGAAAGTAACTACTTTTTTGTTCTCATTTAGCATGATGCCCTTTCGAGTTCTTGAGAAAAAGGACAGATTGTGGCTTTGTTGCTATTTGGATTGTTAGAAATGTTAAGAAACCCGTGTGCTTTGGAGGATCTTTTCTGTATTTGTTTGGGTGAAACATTTTGTCCAATCAAGTTCTTGGTAGCATTCAGTTCTGTAGCACATGATTTGGAAACTATAAGTGTAGTATTTGATTTGAAGTGACATTCTCCATGTTCCTAATATAGTGTGGTTTGGCAAAATATTAGTGTAGTATTTGAAGTGACATTCTCCTTATTCCTAATATATGCTTTATGTTTTCAGACACAAAGGCATGGGAGGTGGACACTTTGAGAGGACACATGAATAATGTTTCATGTGTTATGTTTCATGCCAAACAGGATATCATTGTGTCGAACTCAGAGGATAAAAGTATTCGAGTATGGGATGCAACAAAGCGTACTGGAATCCAGACGTTCCGCAGAGAACATGACCGGTTTTGGATTCTTGCAGCACATCCGGAAATGAATCTGTTGGCAGCTGGTCATGACAGTGGTATGATTGTTTTTAAGCTGGAGAGAGAAAGGCCTGCATTTGCAGTTAGTGGTGATTCTTTATTATACATAAAGGACCGGTTTTTGCGTTCCTACGAATTTTCAACCCAAAGAGAGACACAACTACTTCCAATTCGACGACCTGGTTCTCTAAGCTTGAATCAGAGTCCAAAGACTCTTTCCTACAGCCCAAGTGAAAATGCAGTTCTTCTCTGTTCAGATGTAGATGGTGGATCTTATGAGTTATATTCTATATCCAAGGACAGCTATGGTAGGGGTGATGTCCAAGATGCAAAGAAAGGTCTTGGAGGATCAGCAGTCTTTGTGGCTCGGAATAGGTTTGCCGTGCTTGACAAAAGCAGCAACCAAATCCTTTTAAAAAATCTGAAGAATGAGCTTGTTAAAAAGAGCGCCCTTCCGATTGCTGCTGATGCTATATTCCCTGCAGGAACAGGCAACTTGATTTGTAGGTCAGAAGATAAGGTCGTTGTATTTGATCTTCAGCAGAGGATTGTTCTTGGTGAACTTCAGACCCCATTCATCAAGTATGTTGTTTGGTCTAATGACATGGAAAGTGTTGCTTTGCTCAGCAAACATGCCATTATCATTGCTAACAAGAAGCTTGTGCACCAATGCACTCTCCATGAGACAATCCGTGTAAAAAGTGGAGCCTGGGACGACAATGGTGTTTTTATCTACACGACATTGAATCACATTAAATACTGTCTTCCAAATGGAGATAGTGGGATAATAAAAACACTGGATGTCCCGATTTATATGACAAAGGTTTCTGGAAATACCATCTTTTGCTTGGATCGGGATGGGAAAAACAGGGCCATAGTTATTGATGCAACTGAATATATATTTAAGCTTTCCTTGTTGAGGAAAAGATTTGACCATGTTATGAACATGATAAAGAATTCACAGCTTTGTGGGCAGGCTGTGATTGCTTATCTCCAGCAGAAAGGATTTCCTGAGGTTGCCCTCCATTTTGTGAATGATGAGAAAATTCGATTCGATCTGGCTTTGGAGAGTGGAAACATTCAAATTGCAGTTGCATCAGCTACAGCAATTGATGAGAAAGACCACTGGTATCGTTTAGGGGTTGAGGCTCTTCGTCAAGGCAATGCTGGTATAGTTGAGTATGCATATCAGAGGACAAAAAATTTTGAGAGATTATCTTTTCTTTATCTTGTCACTGGTAACAAGGAGAAACTTTCAAAGATGTTAAGAATTGCTGAAGTGAAGAATGATGTGATGGGTCAGTTTCACAATGCCTTGTATATGGGTGACGTCAGAGAACGTGTTAAAATCTTGGAGAATGTGGGTCATTTGCCCCTTGCTTACATCACTGCGTCAGTCCATGGGCTGCATGATGTTGCTGAAAGGCTTGCAGCCGAACTTGGGGACAACGTTCCTTCTTTGCCTGAGGGGAAAGTACCATCTCTTCTAATACCGCCTTCACCAGTCATGACTGGTGGTGATTGGCCTCTTCTCAGGGTCATGCGAGGCATATTTGATGGTGGGTTTGAGAATAAGGGTCGGGGTGTTGCTGACGAAGAGTATGAAGCAGCTGATGCTGATTGGGGTGAGGAACTTGACATGGTTGATGCGGATGACTTACAAAATGGAGAAGTGGCTGCAATTTTGGATGATGGAGAAGTGGCTGAAGAAAATGAAGAAGGTGGATGGGAGTTGGAAGATTTGGAGCTACCCCCTGAAGCTGACACCCCAAAGGCTTCTATCGATACCCGATCTTCTGTTTTTGTGGCCCCGACACCTGGCGTGCCAGTAAGCCAGATATGGATTCAGAAATCATCTCTTGCAGCAGATCATGCAGCTGCTGGCAACTTCGATACCGCAATGCGGTTACTGAACCGTCAACTTGGGATAAAAAACTTCGCTCCCTTAAGATCCATGTTTATTGATCTCCATAATGGCAGTCATTCCTATCTGCGTGCATTATGGTCTGCTCCAGTAATATCTTTTGCTGTTGAAAGAGGTTGGACTGAGTCATCGAGTGCAAATGTAAGAGGCCCACCAGCACTGCCTTTCAAATTGTCTCAGTTGGATGAAAAGCTCAAAGCTGGTTATAAGTCAACTACTGCTGGGAAATTTACTGATGCTCTTCGGACATTCATCAGCATTCTTAATACTATTCCCTTGGTTGTAGTTGAGTCAAGGAGGGAAGTGGATGAAGTGAAGGAACTGATTACCATAGTCAAAGAATATGTTTTGGGTCTGCAGATGGAGTTAAAGAGAAGGGAAATTAAGGACAACCCAGCACGGCAACAGGAACTTGCAGCATATTTTACCCACTGCAACCTTCAGCCACCACACTTGAGGCTAGCTCTGCTGAATGCAATGAGTGTCTGTTGCAGGGCAAAGAATCTTGCCACGGCCTCTAACTTTGCCAGGAGGCTACTTGAGACCAGTCCTACCATTGAAAACCAAGCTAAGACTGCAAGGCAAGTGCTGGCAGCTGCAGAGAGGAATATGAATGATGCCACACAATTGAACTACGATTTCAGAAACCCATTTGTGATTTGTGGCGCAACCTATGTGCCGATCTATCGAGGACAAAAGGACATCTCTTGCCCATATTGTACTTCCCGTTTTGTGCCAAGCCAGGAGGGACAGCTTTGTACTGTGTGTGATCTTGCAGTCGTTGGTGCAGATGCTTCTGGATTGGTATGTTCACCTTCTCAGATACGTTGATTCTGCTCCTGGACCAGAAGCAGTTTTTCCAAATCATTTCAGGTAAATTTTCAGCAGCAACACCGAGAGCACCATTGATCTATTAAAGTTTCCTGCTTGAACTTAGATTTAATCAGGAAGAATTAATGTTTCTGTTTTTTTGTTTCCCTCTGTACTTTTTACCTTTTACTTCTCTGAAGAATTTTTATGGATGCGATAAATTTACTTCATATTTTAGGGATGCTATTAGTTTTTATAGACAAGAAAGTGAGAGGGTGTTCTTGTATCAGATGATGGCTATAAACTGCAAGACTTGCAATTGCAGTTGGTTTATTTGGCAAAATATATAATGTCTGTGTTTAGTTGGGGTCCAGTCTCCTTGGTTGTAAAAGGGAGTAATACTAATCTAAGGTAAGTAACTCTTTGTTTTTTTCCTGTGTGTGTTTGTTACTGTGTGCAACTTCATGTTTTCTAATTTGTGGGAGCCTCATATGAGGGCTTATAAGCAGAGAGAGACAGGGAAATAAGAAAGGTTTTTTTTATCGACAAATATTAGTATTTGTTGTGTGTAAGACTCAAACCTAACCTCTTTCATTCCATCTCTTTCACCTTATAACTCCCTTTTTTCTTAATATATTATAGGTGAGACTTGAACTCAAAATCTCCTCTACTCCATTCCTTAAAACCTTCATCATAACCATCGGATTACCTTGTGAATCGAAAGAGAATGGGTTAGACACACTTACGAGGGTTTTACATTGGTTGGGGTCTTGGGGGATAATTTCACATGTGTCACTTTATGGGAGTGATTTCTGCTTAGGCATTTGATTCATTGATTGTATCCATGGGATTAATTTCTTGCCCACCATAATGTAGGAGGACATTCCGGGGAACCAAAAAAAGACTAGTGATTAGTAAAAAAAACATTATAATCTATTGAATTTTTAGTTAAATTTATTTTGTTTACACCAATTAGAAAATTTTGACTCAATTAATGCAGTGTGGAATTGTTGGTGATCCTATTAGCATTGACACAACAAAGTTTTTCTTTTGATTGTGTCAAATTTACACTATAACAATTAGGGGAATGTTAACAAGTGCCATAAGGGAATTGTAAATTGCATTTAGAAAACTAATCAGCGACCGAATCAAACGATTGCATGAACAAAAATAACAGCGCAATTAATATAATACGATTTACCACCTTTTTTTTTTTACAACTTTTTGTCCTAATTTTTAGGGAGTGTGACAACAAAATCGGTCACACGTCATAGCTATTGGTACCATTAATATCTACTTATCTAGTGACCAAGAACAGGCATCGAATTAATGTATAATTGCCATCGACAAAATTAGTCGCAATCTGGCTTGATTTGGAGTTGCAAAGTAGCTAGTAATGCCAATTTCAACATATTGTGGGATTAAATTGAGTGTAATCTGCCGGTGTAATTTTTTTTGACATTGACAACGCATTTATAGTTGATTTTAGATTACTTTTATTTTGACAGTTAATGATGACTAACATATAAACGGTGAATGGTGTGTTGACAATGTAAAAAACAATTATATTATTAGTGTACATATATTAAATACTTATTACATTATTTATTATTCATTTGAATTTTTAAAAAAAATCAATAATAATTAAATAGGTAAATAATATAGTTATGATATATAAAACTTATATATTATCATCGCATATTTTTTTTTCGCCACCTAAAATCACGTGTAACAGTATTTAGCAACCAAAAAGGGCTAGCCACCGTTTTTTCCACCCTGACAGTGGATAACTAATGCACTCTGTTTCTTTAAATAGGATTTAAAATTTATGTCAATTTACACTAAAAATAGTTTCTAGTTGAGAAAGCCAAATTTTGCAGCCCCTGTTCATTTTTTAAAATTGAAACTTGTAGTTAGAAATAAGAAATAGTTAGATATTGCAACAACCATGAAAAATAAGTAGTTATATAATATGTTTTCAAAATGGCTATTTTTTTGAAACAATCCTGTTTTAAATGCTAAAAATATTCATTTGGATGAAGATTCCAACTGCAACAAGAGGATTTACACATTCTTTATGCATGCAAAAAATGTAAGTTGGTATATCAAGAGACAACTTGAAAATTTTCTACTTCAAAATATGTCTCATAAAAAATTATAGGAAAAGTTTATTTTATAGTTCATTTTGAAAGGGACCAAAACATAGGTAAATTAATGTTAACTATTTGAAATGACATTCAGAATTAGATGATTTATACAATAACATTCACTCTGGTTTACCCCTTAATACTTTTAAAATTTTGCACCTTTTTATAAAATTTAACCTATAAAACTTGAACTTTCAAGTTAGAAAAAACACAAAACGTCAAACAAATTTTAGCTTGCAATGCTTTTTCAGTCAGACAAAACATGAATCACCAAACAATTTTTGTTTTCAAAGCTTTGTTTTTGACTTTTCCTAATAAGAAGCTTTTAAGCCACAATTTTGTTTTTGGTCAAAAGTAATCACACCACTCTAAAAATGAACATGCTCTCACTTAAAATAAAAGGATTTTTGTGAGAATAGGACGGTAGTAGGTGGTTCGACCAATTTGACTACTGATTCGATTTGAAAATGACTCTATTTTGTAGTCTTAATCGAATGAGAATTGGACCGCTTTAAATTGGGAAAATTCTGGTCCGACCATGTTAAACCGGAATAACCCGGGAAGTAAACTGTCTGGTTTACTTCAAATTAAAAAAATGTAATACTACTCCAACCTTTCGTTTTACTCTGGTCCAAAAAATTATTGAGAGATGTTATTTCAATATAATTATACATAATAATTATATAAAATTTTATATTTATTGATAAAAATATTAATTATTTATTAAATCGCTCTGTTTAACAGGACGATTTAAACGGTTAAACTGAATACATTAACAGAATATCTTCCGGTTTAACGTCCGATTCGGGTTTCATAACATTAATATATAGTGAGAATATAATATATATATA
>NC_032011.1:13576041-13577262 GCF_001865875.1 Lupinus angustifolius
TCCTCATCCTCATCCTATCCTCCTCCTCATCCTATCCTCATCCTCATTCTCGTCGTCATCCTATCCTCATCCTTGTCCTCATCCTCATTCTCGTCGTCATCCTTTCCTCTTCCTCATCGTCATCCTCATCCTCCTCCACATCCTCCTCTTCATCCTATCCTCATTCTCAACCACGTCCTATCCTCATCCTCATCCTCATCCTCCTCATCATCCTCCTCATCATCCTCCTCTTCATCTTGTCCTCATCCTCATCCTCCTCCTCATCCTTATCCTCATCCTCATCCTCCTCCTCCTCCTCATCCTAATACTAATCCTAACCCTAATGCTAGGGCTAATCCTTATCCTAGTCCTTATCCTAATCCAAATCCTAATCGTTATCCTAATCCTAATCCTAATACTAATCCTAATCCTAATACTTTTCCGTAACCTAATCGTCATCCTCATCCTAATACTCCTCCTCCTCCTCACTCATCCTATCCTCATCCTATCCTCATCCTCATCCTCATTCTCGTCCTCATCCTCATCATATCCTCATTCTCATTCTCGTCCTCATCCTTTCCTCTTCCTCATCCTCCTCCTCCTCCTCTTCATCCTATCCTCATTCTCATCCTCCTCCTATCCTCATCCACATCCTCATGCTCATCCGCATCCTATCCTCATCCTAATCCTCATCCTCATCCAGATCCTATCCTCATCCTCATCCATATCCTATCCTCATCCTCATTCTCATCCTATCCTCTTCCTCATCGTCATCCTCATACTCCTCCACACCCTCATCCTATCCTCATCCTCATCCTCTTCCTCATCCTCTGCCTCTTCCTCATCCTCATTCTACCCCTCATCCTATCCTCATTCTCTTTCTCATCCTATCATCATCCTTATCCTATCCTCGTCCTCATCCTCATTCTGCTCCTCAACATATCCTCATCCTCATCCTATCCTCATTGTCATTCTCAGTCCCGTGCTCATCCTATCCTTATCCTGATGCTCGTCCGCATCCTATCCTCATCCTCAACTTAATCCTCATCCTCGTCCTCATCATCATCCTCATCCAATTCTCATTCTTATCCTCTTCCTCTTCCTCATCCTATACTTATCCTCATCCTCATCCTATCCTCATCCTCATCCTCATTCTCGTCCTCATTCTCATCCTATCCTCATTCTCATTCTCGTCCTCATCCTTTCCTCTTCCTCGTCCTCATCCTATTCTCATCCTCATCC
>NC_032011.1:13577362-13578234 GCF_001865875.1 Lupinus angustifolius
ATCCTTATTCTCATTCTCGTCCTCATCCTATCCTCTTCCTCATCATCCTCCTCATCCTCGTCCTCATCCTCCTCCTCATCCTATCCTCATCCACATTCTCGTCCTCATGCTATCCTCATCCCCATCCTCTTCCTCTTCCTCATCCTATCCTCATCCTCATCCTCATTCTCGTCCTCATCCTCCTCCTCATCCTATCCTCATCCACATTCTCGTCCTCATTCTATCCTTGTCCCCATCCTCCTCCTCTTCTTCATCATATCCTCATCCTCATCCTCATTCTCGTCCTCATCCTATCCTCATCCTCATCCTCATCCTGATGATCATCATATCCTTATCCTCATCCTTATGCTCATCCTCATCCTCATTCTCCTCGTATCCTCATTCTCATTCTCCTCCTATCTATATCCTCGTCCTCATCCTCATCTTATTCCTCATCCTATACTCATGCTATACTCATCCTATCCTCATCCTCATCCTCATCCCCATCCTCATCCTCCTCCTCTTCCTCATCCTCATCCTACTACACTTCCACATCCTCATCCTCCTCCTCATCCTATCCTCATCCACATTCTCGTCCTCATTCTATCCTCATCCCCATCCTCTTCCTCATCCTATCCTCATCCTCATCCTCATTCTTGTCCTCATCCAATCCTCGTCCTCGTCTTCATCCTCATCCTCATCCTCCTCCTCATCCTCATCCTCCTCCTCATCCTATCCTTATCCTCATCCACATCCTCATCCTCATCCTATCCTCATCCTCATCCCCATCCTCATTCTACTCCTCATCCTCATCTTCATCCTCATCCTATACTCATCCTATCCTCATCCTATCCTGATCCTCATTCTCGTCCTCATCCTATCCTCATCCTCAT
>NC_032011.1:13578334-13578950 GCF_001865875.1 Lupinus angustifolius
TCCTCATCCTATCCTCATCATCGTCCTCATCCTATCCTCATCATCGTCCTCATCCTATCCTCATTCTCATTCTCATCCTATCCTCAGCCTCATTCTCGTCCTCATCCTTATCCTCATCCTCATTCTTATCCTCATCCTCATCCTCATCTTCATCCTCATACTATACTCATCCTGTCCTCATCCTCATCCTCATCCTATCCTACTCTTCATCCTCATCCTCGTCCTATCCACATCCTCGTCCTCATCCTCATCCTCAAGCTCATCCTATCCTCTTCGTCATCCTCATCCATATCCCGATCCAATCCTCATCCTCATCCTAACCTCATCCTCATCCTCATCCTCATCCTTATCCTCATCCTATTCTGATCCTCATCCTATCCTCATCCTCGTCCTCATCCTCATCCTCATCCGATCCTTATTCTCATTCTCATCCTTTCCTCTTCCTCATTCTCATCCTTATCCTCCTCCTCATCCTCCTCCTCACCCTATCCTCATTCTCATCCTCCTCCTATCCTCATCCTCATCCTAACCTCATCCTCATCCTCATCCTCATGCCGATCCTCATCCTATTCTGATCCTCATCCTATCGTCATCCTCGTCCTCATCCTATCCTCAT
>NC_032011.1:13579050-13579505 GCF_001865875.1 Lupinus angustifolius
CTCATCCTCATCCTATTCTCATCCTCATCCTATTCTCATCCTCATCCCATTCTCATCCTCGTCCTCATCCTAACCTCATGCTCGTTCTCGTCCTCATCCTATCCTCTTCCTCATCCTCATCCTATTCTTATCCTCATCCTCATTCTCATCCTCATCCTATCCTCATCCTCTTCCTCTTCCTCATCCCATCCTCATGCTCGTCCTCATCCTAGCTTCATCCTCATTCTCGTCCTCATCCTATCCTCATCCTCTTCTTCATCCTCATCCTCGTCCTCATCCTATCCACATCATCATCCTCATCCTTATCCTCATCCTCAACCTATTCTCATCTTCATCCCATCCTCATCTTCGTCCTCATCCTATCCTCATGCTCATTCTCATCCTAATCCTATCCTCTTCCTCATCCTCATCATATCCTCATCGTCATCCTAACCTCATCCTCATCCTCATTCTCG
>NC_032011.1:13579605-13580066 GCF_001865875.1 Lupinus angustifolius
ATCCTGATCCTCATCCACATTCTCATCCTCATCCTATCCTCATCCTCTACCTCATCCTCATTCTACTTCTCATCCTATCCTCATCCTCATTCTCGTCCTCATCCCAACCTCATCCTATCCTCATCCAAATTCTCGTCCTCATCCAATCCTCATGCTCATCCTAATTCTCATCCTCATCATATCCTCGTCCTCCTCCATATTCTAATCCTCATCATATCCTCATCCTCTTCCTCATCCTCATTCTACTCATCAATCTATCCTCATTCTGGTCCTCATCCTATCCTCATCCTATAGTCATTCTCATTGTCGTCCTCATCCTATCCACTTCCTCATCCACATCCTCTTACTCATCCTCATCCTATCCTCATCCTATAGTCATTCTCATCGTCTTCCTCATCCTCATCCTCATCCTCATCCTAAACTCATCCTCATCCTATCCTCATCCTCATTCTCGTCCTCAT
>NC_032011.1:13580166-13580636 GCF_001865875.1 Lupinus angustifolius
CATCCTCATCCTATGCTCATCCTCATCCTCATCCTATTCTAATACTCATCCTATCCCCATCCTCGTCCTCATCCTCATTCTTGTCCTCATCCTAACCTCATCCTCCTCCTCATCCAAACCTCATCCTCATTCTCGTCCTCATCCTATCCTCATCCTGATTCTCGTCCTCATCCTATCTGCATCATCTTCCTCATCCTCATCCTCCTCCTCATCATATCCTTATCCTCATCCACATGCTCATCCTCATTTTGTCCTCATCCTATTCCTGTCCTCATCCTCTTCCTCATCCTCATTCTATTCCTCATCCTCATTCTCGTCGTCATCCTATCCTCATCTTCATCCTATCCTCATCCTATCCTCGTTCTCTTCCTCATCCTCATCCTCTTCCTCTTCCTATCCTTATCTTCATCCACATTCTCATCCTCATCCTATACTCATCCTCTTCCTCATCCTATCCTCATCCTCTTCCT
>NC_032011.1:13583236-13585353 GCF_001865875.1 Lupinus angustifolius
CATCCTAATACACTTCCTCATCGTGATCCTAATCTCATCCTGCTCCTCATCCTATCCTCATTCACATTCTCGTCCTCATTCTATCCTCGTCCTCATCCACATCCTCCTCCTCTTCCTAATCCTCATCCTAATACACTTCCTCATCGTGATCCTAATCTCATCCTGCTCCTCATCCTATCCTCATTCACATTCTCGTCCTCATTCTATCCTCGTCCTCATCCACATCCTCCTCCTCTTCCTAATCCTCATCCTAATACACTTCCTCATCGTGATCCTAATCTCATCCTGCTCCTCATCCTATCCTCATTCACATTCTCGTCCTCATTCTATCCTCGTCCTCATCCACATCCTCCTCCTCTTCCTAATCCTCATCCTAATACACTTCCTCATCGTGATCCTAATCTCATCCTGCTCCTCATCCTATCCTCATTCACATTCTCGTCCTCATTCTATCCTCGTCCTCATCCACATCCTCCTCCTCTTCCTAATCCTCATCCTAATACACTTCCTCATCGTGATCCTAATCTCATCCTGCTCCTCATCCTATCCTCATTCACATTCTCGTCCTCATTCTATCCTCGTCCTCATCCACATCCTCCTCCTCTTCCTAATCCTCATCCTAATACACTTCCTCATCGTGATCCTAATCTCATCCTGCTCCTCATCCTATCCTCATTCACATTCTCGTCCTCATTCTATCCTCGTCCTCATCCACATCCTCCTCCTCTTCCTAATCCTCATCCTAATACACTTCCTCATCGTGATCCTAATCTCATCCTGCTCCTCATCCTATCCTCATTCACATTCTCGTCCTCATTCTATCCTCGTCCTCATCCACATCCTCCTCCTCTTCCTAATCCTCATCCTAATACACTTCCTCATCGTGATCCTAATCTCATCCTGCTCCTCATCCTATCCTCATTCACATTCTCGTCCTCATTCTATCCTCGTCCTCATCCACATCCTCCTCCTCTTCCTAATCCTCATCCTAATACACTTCCTCATCGTGATCCTAATCTCATCCTGCTCCTCATCCTATCCTCATTCACATTCTCGTCCTCATTCTATCCTCGTCCTCATCCACATCCTCCTCCTCTTCCTAATCCTCATCCTAATACACTTCCTCATCGTGATCCTAATCTCATCCTGCTCCTCATCCTATCCTCATTCACATTCTCGTCCTCATTCTATCCTCGTCCTCATCCACATCCTCCTCCTCTTCCTAATCCTCATCCTAATACACTTCCTCATCGTGATCCTAATCTCATCCTGCTCCTCATCCTATCCTCATTCACATTCTCGTCCTCATTCTATCCTCGTCCTCATCCACATCCTCCTCCTCTTCCTAATCCTCATCCTAATACACTTCCTCATCGTGATCCTAATCTCATCCTGCTCCTCATCCTATCCTCATTCACATTCTCGTCCTCATTCTATCCTCGTCCTCATCCACATCCTCCTCCTCTTCCTAATCCTCATCCTAATACACTTCCTCATCGTGATCCTAATCTCATCCTGCTCCTCATCCTATCCTCATTCACATTCTCGTCCTCATTCTATCCTCGTCCTCATCCACATCCTCCTCCTCTTCCTAATCCTCATCCTAATACACTTCCTCATCGTGATCCTAATCTCATCCTGCTCCTCATCCTATCCTCATTCACATTCTCGTCCTCATTCTATCCTCGTCCTCATCCACATCCTCCTCCTCTTCCTAATCCTCATCCTAATACACTTCCTCATCGTGATCCTAATCTCATCCTGCTCCTCATCCTATCCTCATTCACATTCTCGTCCTCATTCTATCCTCGTCCTCATCCACATCCTCCTCCTCTTCCTAATCCTCATCCTAATACACTTCCTCATCGTGATCCTAATCTCATCCTGCTCCTCATCCTATCCTCATTCACATTCTCGTCCTCATTCTATCCTCGTCCTCATCCACATCCTCCTCCTCTTCCTAATCCTCATCCTAATACACTTCCTCATCGTGATCCTAATCTCATCCTGCTCCTCATCCTATCCTTATCCACATCCACATTCTCATCCTCATCATAACCTCATCCTCTTCCACATCCTCACTCTACTCCTCATCCTATCCACATCTTCATTCTCGT
>NC_032011.1:13585453-13585734 GCF_001865875.1 Lupinus angustifolius
AAATCCTAATCCTAATAGTAATCCTAATAATTATCCTAATCCTAATAGTAATCCTTATCCTCATCCTCACCCTCATCCTCATCCTCATCTTTATCCTCATCCCATTCCCCATCCTCATCCTAATCCTGATCCTCTTCCTCATCCTCATCCTAATCCTCATCCTCATCCTCATCCTAATCCTAATTCAAATCATATTCCTAATCCTAATCCTAATCCTAATCATTATTCTCATCCTTGTCCTCATCCTCATCCTCATCCTCATACTCATCCATATCCTCATC
>NC_032011.1:13587235-13587507 GCF_001865875.1 Lupinus angustifolius
CATCCTCATCCTCATCCTCATCCTCATCCTCATCCTCATCCTCATCCTCATCCTCATCCTAATCCTAATCTTAATCCTCATCCTCATCCTCATGCTCATCGACATCCTCATCCTTATCCTCATCCTCAGCCTCATCGTCATCCTAATCTTAATCTTAATCCTAATGCTCATCCTCATCCTCATGCTCATCCTCATCCACATCCTCATTCTTATCCACATCCTCATCCTCATCCTCATCCTCATCCTCATCCTCATCCTCAACCTCATCCTCA
>NC_032011.1:13587607-13587829 GCF_001865875.1 Lupinus angustifolius
CCTCATCCTCATCCTCATCCTCATCCTCATCCTCATGCTCATCGACATCCTCATCCTCATGCTCATCGACATCCTCATCCTTATCCTCATCCTCAGCCTCATCCTCATCCTCCTCCTAATCCTAATCTTAATCCTCATGCTCATCCTCATCCTCATGCTCATCCTCATCCACATCCTCATCCTTATCCACATCCTCATCCTCATCCTCATCCTCATCCTCAA
>NC_032011.1:13587929-13588177 GCF_001865875.1 Lupinus angustifolius
ATACTACATCATCCAATTATGGAATTTTTATAGTAAGGTTATGGTTCGAGTTGTCTCTAACTTCTCCGAAAATGAGAAGAAGATCTACATCCAACACCGTCTCTAAACTATTAATTCTATATAAATAATTAAAAATTATTTTACCAAACAAGTTTTATGAGACTTTTATAGTGAGGTCATGGTTCGAGTCGTCTCTAACTCCCATAGAAATGAGGAGAAGGTCTACGACCAACACCAATTCTAATCTA
>NC_032011.1:13588277-13590562 GCF_001865875.1 Lupinus angustifolius
CACACACACATGCCCTGACACGGGAATTTGTGCTTAGGATTTGAGATAGAAGGGACATCTGCTTTGCCGGTAAATGACTTCGAGTCATATATGGTATTGGCGGAATGGACCACCCAGATCGTTTCCGGTATCATGAGTTAGCGGCTTGGAGGGCTCGATCCTTCTCGTTTCTAACCCACGATATTTGGTTTCCTTTCCTTCAGGATTGGATGCGATCTGGTAACCTAGAAGTCTAAAGTTCTTACTGTGTCCGCTTTAATCAAGACCTAGTACCCTCACCATAAGCGCCCTAGGGATAATTGTTTTCATTCCTTACCATGGGCTAAGCGCCCTAGGGATAATTCTTTCATTCCCTACCATGGGCTAAGCAACCTAGGGATAGTGTTTTCATCCCCTACCATGGGCTAAGCGCCCTAGGGATAGTGTTTTCATCCCCTACCATGGGCTCATTGCCCTAGGGACAATTTTCATTCCTGACGAGGGAATCATCGCCCTAGAGATATGTTCTCTTCCATCTTAATAAGCTCACAACTTTATCATTTAACTCAAGAATTGGCCTTAACAGTATAATAGGTGTCAAATTCATCATGACATTTTATTATATTGTAACTAGGGCTATATTTCCCCTAAATAGGATCTATCATACTCGAGGGTTATTCAAAATGCATTAACACCACTATATCAAGTTCATGCATGTCATGCACTCATACATTCATCAAAATATACATCATTAAAAAATTCATAAAATAAAATAAAAAAATCATTCATCTATACATGCATAATTCATACATTGATCAAAATATATATCATTCCAAAGGTTATATCATTCAAACATTCGTCCATTCATATAATGAGTCAAAAACTAAAATATCATTCACTCTTTCCTTCATCCATTGATATATAAATTCATCAAATGAAAAATTTGTAAATCATTCATTCACGCATTCATACATACATTCAGAAAATAAAATTTCATCATTTGAATTTTCATCAAAAAAACAAAAAAAAAACACTATTCATCTCATTATAACATCCATTAATCATTTCATAAATGCTCATTTCTAATTTTTTCAAAATCACTTGCATCTCAGATATATTCATCATTGCTCTAAAGCACCCTTACCACAAACGGCTTTAAGATTGATTTATGGCAGATGAAGAGATAACCCAAATAAATAAGTTAGAGGTGACAGAGCTCAAGGAACAAATGAGCGAAATGATGAAGATAATCTTGGCCCTACAACAAAGGAAATCTACTACGGATAATCCTTCAACCCCTCATATGAAACCACAGACCACTAAATCCCACAACAAAAGCAATGTCCATCTTCATAATGTTACGGAGAAAGAGAAGGAAGATATGAACATGTGGGATTCGATTGAAGAAAGATTGAAAGTCGTGGAGGGGGCTAACTATCTAGACATTAAAAATGTATTTGAGATGTGTCTGGTGCCTGATGTTGTCTTGCCGCCCAAATTCAAGGTTCTAGAATTTGAGAAGTATGATGGGACAACTTGTCCCAAAACCCATTTGCACATATATGCCAGAAAAATGTCGGCGTACCTTGACAATGACAAGTTATTGATCCATTGCTTCCAAGAAAGTCTGGTAGGAATTGCTACCACTTGGTATATCCACCTGGAAAGAGAAAAGGTGAAAACTTTTCTCGATCTTTCTGATGCCTTTATCAAGCAGTATAAGTACAATGAAGACTCTGCTCCTGATAGAACTCAACTCCAGAACATGTCCATGAGGCAGAACGAGTCTTTCAAAGAATATGCTCAAAGATGGAGAGGAGCTGCTTCTCAAGTCTTACCCCGACTAGAGGAAGACGAGCAACTTGCCATCTTCATCAACACTCTCCATAACCCATATTTTGATCGTATGATAGGCAACACAACTTCAGACTTTAATGCCTTCATTAAAGTGGGAAGTAGAATTGAACATAACTTGAAAAGTGGGAAAATAGCAGGCGACCAATTAGATTCAAATGAAGGTAAGAGTTTAGCCCTTATGATAAAAGAGGAAGAGGAAACACATTTTCTAACTAATGAGCGAAAATACAAGAAACCCAAACACCACCATCCAAATCTATACTACAAAGCCTCATACCCGTATCAAACTAAATATCCATACAATGCCTTTCAATACTATACATCCTCACAATTCCCAAAACACCGCCCAAACACAAACCAAATACATATTTCTCAACAAACCCAAAACAATCATCAAAGCATAAATGCAGTTTCCGCCCAAAGGAATCCATATTTTGATCCTTTTCCAA
>NC_032011.1:13590662-13595026 GCF_001865875.1 Lupinus angustifolius
TGATGACACAAGGCATCTTTGAAAATCCCCAAACACTATGAAGATGCCCATAGTCACCCATTTGAGCCCTAGACTTTATGAAAGGAGATTTTTTCAAAAGTACCCACAAAATATCAATAACCTTGGGCAGGGTAGTATCTCAACTGTTTTCCTTGACATTCAATTTTTAAGAAATAAATACACTCTACCATTTCCAAATCTAACCCGAGGGTCAAAAATCCTAAGGAATTCAAATAAAAAAGTTCATCGGTCAAAGTGCAAAATAACATAAAAAACAAAAGGAAAATATACAGAAGGCCCGCTGAGAATCCTCAATAAAAATCTCAGGCAAAAGTTAGGGCAAATAAAGTGTACTATCAATAACTGCAAAAAGGAACAATTCAAATACCTCTCGGGATGATTATCGCCTAAATATTAGGCATTCACCTACTACATCACAAAAATCCAACAAAATCTTAGTACTTGAATGTCATGTCAAGAAAACTGTTGAAATAGGATAATGGAGAAAGAAGAACGTAGAAAGGGTTTGGGAAACACATTTTTGAGTCTTATACTTTTTTTTGGAAACCATTAGCCAGGCCACGATACAAGCTCAAAAGACCTTGTCGAGGATATGATTTGCCTAAAGAAATGTACTAGGGTAGAGAGACGCTGACTCCAATAAATATCATAAAGTTTTGATGAAAATATCTCATTTTTAATGCATCGGATTAAATCTCAATCTCTCATCATCACCACCATCACATCAACACGCAAAAATCAAATTTGCATGATCATTGCTTTTAGTATTTCTTTTTAAAGGAGTTGCGCATGGAAAAACATTTTACAAGTGAAAATCAGAAGAACGATTCTCAATCCAAACTGGGCAGTTTTTGGAGGCTGACCTCATTTCTCGAAAGAAGGTACCCATAAACCTAGAACTTGGGCAAGGCTGAAGTTGTTCATCATGGAATCAGTCCAAAATCCCTTAACCAAGCAGAGACAAGATCTTGCACCCCCGCCTTCAAACTTCAAAGGTGACTCATACTTTTATGCACTTATGACTGTCACTTAAGGGTGTTCAAAAATAGTCAAAAGAAAAAAAAACAAGAAAAAAAAAGAAAAAAGAGTGTTAGGTTGAAAACCCGCAGGGGCGACCTAAAAAAAAGGAGAGCGGTGCTAAGTCGAAAACCTTCAACGGCGACATGCTATCATAATAAAATGACAGGTACCTACACTAGGTATTCTTGGCAAAAATTAAGGAAAAGAAATAAACACCCTCAAGTGAAAATTCATTATTGTTCATCCTCAATCATGCAAACCGGGGCAGTTTTTTGAAGCGAGAGTCATAACCTCTATTTAGAAAAATTCTCATCAAGTCTACTAGGGCAATTTACTGGACGATCAGACTCTTCCAATAAACTCTTGACAAGACAATGAGGCATTTAATTGATTCACTTACCATAAATTGAGGCAGTTCTTCAAAGGATCAAAGTCATATTAGCGAGCAAGCAAATCACCAACAAATATGTCAACTAAAGCCAATCATAAAAAGGTTGTGAAACTGAAAGTTTTAAGAGTGCTGAAGAGCAGTTTTGAGTACAACTGAATCAAAAATTCAAATCAAAATTTTCAAACAAAAAAACTCAATGTCTTTTCGAGCTACCAATTCAATAATTCTGGTTCATACACCACTTCAACATGTAAACATAACCGAAAATCAATACATCACTACGTCATGCAAACTAAACCAAATTTCATACATTACTCATAACATACATACATATCACTAAATCAAGTCAAGACATACTCTCATACGTACAAAGCATGCATCATTCTTGCATAACCATACCATCGCAGGTGGTCAATCAAATTACTTTCCACACCAAAACATTGTCAGACTCAGACGCCGAAATGTTATGACGTTGTTAGACTCAGACGCTAGAACGTTCTTAAATGAAAAAGCATTGTCGGACTCAGACGCCGAAATGTTATGACGTTGCTAGACTCAGACGCTAGAACGTTCTTAAATGAAAAAACATTGTCGGACTCAGACGCCGAAAGGTTATGACGTTGCTAGACTCATACGCTAGAACGTTCTTAAATGAAAAAAACATTGTCGGACTCAGACGCCGAAAGGTTATGACGTTGCTAGACTCAGACGCTAGAACGTTCTTAAATGAAAAAACATTGTCGGACTCAGACGCCGAAATGTTATTATGTTGCTAGACTCAGACGCTAGAACGTTCTTAAATGAAAAAACTTTGTCGAACTAAGACGCCGAAAGGTTATGACGTTGCTAGACTCAGACGCTAGAACGTTCTTAAATGAAAAAACATTGTCAGACTCAGACGCCGAAAGGTTATGACGTTGCTAGACTCAGACGCTAGAACGTTCTTAAATGAAAAAACATTGTCGGACTCAGACGCCGAAATGTTATGACGTTGCTAAACTCAGACGCTAGAACGTTCTTGAATGAAAAATATTGTCGGACTTAGACATCGCATTTACCTTTATTGTTTTGAGTTCCGGCAGTACCCGACCTGCGTTCTCGCATTTAATTTTATTATCTCGAGTTCCGGCAGTATCCGACCTGCGTTCTCACATTTACTTTTATTGTCTCGAGTTCCGGTAGTACCCGACCTGCGTTCTCGCATTTACTTTTATGGTCTCGAGTTCTGGCAGTACCCGACCTGCATTCTCGCATTTACTTTTATTGTCTCGAGTTCCGGCAGCACCCGACCTGCGTTCTCACATTTACTTTTATTGTTTCGAGTTCCGGCAGAACCCAACCTGCGTTCTCGCATTTACCTTTTATTGTCTCGAGTTCTGGCTGTACCCGACCTGCGTTCTCGCATTTACTTTTATCATATCAAGTTCCGGCAGTACCCGACTTGCAATCTCGACCTTTTTATCTTATCGAGTTCGGGCAGTACCCAACTTGCGTTATCACATTTATTATTGTTATTTTTTGATCCATTAATAAACACCACGATTTTCTATCATATTTTTGTCATGATCACTGCTTTCGCCTATTTGTAACAAAATTTGCGTTCATTTCTTTACTAATTGCTTACAAAGATAACACTCAAACATCAATTTAGTTGCTATCTAGTAAGCAATAAGTAAAGAGGGGCAGCTGTGAACATCCAATTTTGTCCTACCATTTTCTTCTTGGGTGCAAAAATAAAAAAAATATATATATAACATCATTCCATCATCACAATAGTCGATACATTTCATAGGTCCAACAAATCATAATACATTTATGTCTATGTATGAACGGATCTGTTTCTTAAATAATGCAGATCAATCTCAATGAAATTCGGAATGCTAATGTACACGTGGATATTCTAGCAGGGTACAAAAAGAGCTTATTCAATCGCTTATAGAAATTAGATATTGCGCATAATCAAGCAGCTTCTGAACTCCGGACACACCCCAGCTAGTCAATCACTCTTAGCTTGTGGTGAACCAATCTCTTGCAGGTAATGTTCTGCATCCAAGGCTGCCATGCACCCTGTATCAATAACGTGACATTCGTTATCATTCAAGATCCAATCCAAATAATTAACAGTAATACACATGACGAAACTGAATGGCAAGTCCTAATTCTTACAACCCATCTTCTTCAACTGGATAGATATATTTTCTCATTAATGTCACTATGAGAACAAACACATCAAGGTTGCATAATGTAATATATGTATGCTATATTCTTGTAAAGACAAAACAAATAACCTATACACTGAAACAAAAACAAAAAAACTCATGACATCAAGAGTCTAGTTTCATAAATTGAGAAGCACGGTAATAAACAACAATGGTTTGTTAGTGAATAAGAAACAAGGACAGCCAATATGATGCACACTCAGAGACAATGTTTATTCACTCACAATGATGTGTGAGTGTATGATGAGAGACTTATGACTGATATGTTGCAACTAATAGCCTGCAAGGCATACAAATTATTCAGCAAACAATCCTTCTATACCCTCTTGTGACATTGATGGGAATAATAACAGCACTATGCAGTGTAAAAATAGCACAAACTTACTTAGAAATAATAGCACCGTAACATGGGAAGGGAAGAATCGGTGAATGCTGATAATAAAGATGCTCATGAGCAATTACCATTACAAGGAGCACAACAAGAAGAGATAAAGTGGTCTGAATATCTTAAACAGTCCATTTCTTCTTGGAAACACAGTGTAGAACCAGACTTCTCAGTCTATCTATGTGGTTAAACCAGAAAGTGGGTTCGTAACAGAGGAATCAAATTCTAGTTGGCAGCAACATAAACAGCAAGCATATCATGATCAAACCAATTATATGATTAATTAGAAGGGGAAATGCAAACCAGAAGTCATCACCAGTTGGCATAT
>NC_032011.1:13595126-13595625 GCF_001865875.1 Lupinus angustifolius
GAGCATTATTCAAAACTGAAAGGAATAATCAGAAAAAAAGCAAGAGTCAGGGTATATGTTCCTATCTCTTAGGTGAGAATTCAGAAATATCTCAGCAGTTACATATAATCATAATCAGCATGAATGGGAATAATTATTGAGCAGTTTCAGAATGGATAACCAGAAAACAAAAGGGCAGTACAACATAAACACACAACTATAAAAGGCGTACAGCTATCACTAGAAAGGAGATATCACATACATACACTCAGAAAAACACGATACTGAAATCAGAGAGAATAATCGGGAGAAAGGCAGAAGCACTCAAAGCACGTATTCGCATCACATTACATAGCATACATACGCATACATAAACACAAGAGAAATCAACCAAGAGATATTGCAATAAGACATCCAGAAACAGGCATAAAAGAGATTGCAACAAAACATAGGACATCATACATCATAGCAGAGAACAACACTCAGGAGGAATAGGAAGGAAGAGGCATAGCTCAGGTAA
>NC_032011.1:13595725-13596871 GCF_001865875.1 Lupinus angustifolius
CTTTGCGACAGAAATCAGAGAGAGAGAGCAGTTAGAAAAAGGCATAAATAATCAGGGCACATATTCATATCATATAAACAGAGGGCAATTCCTATCCATACACATAACACATCAGAGAATACGCTACACATTAAGGCGGGCAGAAATCATACAACACGTGCATCACGTAAGTCCGGGCACAGGTAGACACGGATACAACACCATAAAAACCAGAAGGAGACTCAGTAAGGAGTCACAGAAGAGATATAGAGTTATATTTCACAGGGCATATACTCAGGTAAGCATTCAAAACGTAAAAATGTGTTTCATGTGCATATCTTTCTTTATGTAGCTTATGCATTAAACGTATAGGAATAACTCATAAGCTGTTCTAATCGGTCACATAAACACATACGCGTATAATAAACTGGAATGTAAAAAAGGGGTATAGATGAAATTGATTTTAATCTATATGTTTCCATCAGCTAAGGATTAGGCAAGAATTCAATAGTAAAAAGATTATTCCTTTATCATTACTAATCTGGAACACTAACGAAACTCATACAATCGGGGTAAGGCTTCATGAGAAATAAGGAGAATGTTTACCTCTCCTCTGTTCGGTTGCGAATAATCACCAATGGAAGATGCCTCGGTTCGGTAGATACAGCGTATATCTCCGATATTCTCTAGCTGACTTTGGGTCAATGACTCGGGATTAACATTCTGTAAAGATCAATCGAAATTATATGCGTTCATGGAAGAACAAGAAAACCGATAATCAACTTAAGGAATTTAATATAGAAATTCGTATAGTAAGGTCGCGGTTCGAGCCGTCTTTAAATTCTCTAAAAATGGGAAGGAGGTCTACGACCAACACCACCTCGAAGCTATCAATTTCACTAGTGCAAATAATTCAAAACATTCTTATCATTTAATTTCACATATATTAAATAGTTCCCAAACCTATTTTATTAATTAATTCTATAATTATAAGATAATGCGATACTACATCATCCAATTATGGAATTTTTATAGTAAGGTTATGGTTCGAGTTGTCTCTAACTTCTCCGAAAATGAGAAGAAGATCTACATCCAACACCGTCTCTAAACTATTAATTCTATATAAATAATTAAAAGCTATTTTACCAAACAAGTTTTATGAGACTT
>NC_032011.1:13596971-13597485 GCF_001865875.1 Lupinus angustifolius
AAAATACATCCAACCAATAAACCATTTTCTACTTAAAGAACTACGTAAGCATTGATTCCTTTAATGGGGTACGCGGGACCAAAGTCAATATTGTCACGCTCAATAATAAAAATAAATAATTCTAAATAAATAATTGTTAAGGGTATGAAAGTCCATGTTATTAACGAGGGTACCGTTTTAATATGGGTGGACGGGGTGCTAATACATTCCCCGATCCGTAATCGACTCCCGAGCTCAGAATCTCTGTTCAAAGACCATTTTATCCTCATCCTCATCCTTATCCTCATTCTCATCCTCTTCCTCATCCTCCTCCTCATCCTCATCCTCATCCTAATCCTAATCCTAATCCTAATCTTAATCCTCATGCTCATACTCATCCTCATCCTCATCCTCATGCTCATCCTCATCCTCATCTTCATCCTCATCGTCATCCTCATCCTCAACCTCATCCTCATCCACATCCTCATCCTTAACCTCATCCTCATCCTCATCCTCATCCTCATCCTCATCCTCG
>NC_032011.1:13597585-13609818 GCF_001865875.1 Lupinus angustifolius
TTTTTTGTAAGAAAATATGGCACAACACTCACGGTTTGCTTTGAACTTTGGCTCTTCCACTTTGAAACTTTGAAACTTTTGTAATGAAAATTGCTTGCACTTTTGCTCACGGTTTCAACTTGTACTTTGGACTTGACTCTTTGACACTTTGATTTTTTTTTTGACTCTTTGTGTTTGGACTCTTAAAATGAAAATAAAGACACTAACAACAGCAAGACTCACGGTTTTGACACTTGTGTTTGACACTTGTAAAAATAAGAACAAAACAGCAACAACAACAATACTACAACACTTCACGGTTTCAACTTGTATTTGACACTTTGTTTCTGGACTTTGACACTTTGCAACAAGAAAAACAGCAACAACAACAAGACACTACACGGATTTAAACTTGACACTTTTGACACTTTTTGGACTATTTTCTTTGGACTCTTTTTGACTCTTTTGTTTTTCTTTTTTTTGACTCTTTTGTTTGCATGAAAATAAGATACAACAACAACAACAAAAACAGAATACAAAATGTGCAAGAAAAAGTTTTGGCAGAAAACTTTTTGCTTTGAACAAGAACTCACGGTTTGCAAGAGTTGATGTAACTTCAAAAACACCAAGCAAGAGCCTAAGCTCTGATGCCACTTGATGTGAATGTCTTTAGGAGATTCTAAGAACGATCTTTTCTTGGTTGGTGTTTGCTTGTTTAAGGCCACGGTTTGTAGTGTTTAGGTTTGTGTTTGGATGTGTTTGTAAGATAACAAGAAATAGGCAGCGGATAAAAGAAGATGGAATAGGTTGAAGGGTGATATGGCGCCACAACAATGGAATGTTGATAAGCCGGGTGATGTTCGCCACAAGAACGTGGTTCTTGAT
Organism: Lupinus angustifolius; assembly: GCF_001865875.1. Taxonomy (NCBI): domain Eukaryota; kingdom Viridiplantae; phylum Streptophyta; class Magnoliopsida; order Fabales; family Fabaceae; genus Lupinus; species Lupinus angustifolius. The sequence continues at coordinate 13,598,450 of NC_032011.1, forward strand.
AAGAACTTATAACCTTGGTTCAGCCAAGGAGTTTGGAGAGAAACTCTCAACAGGAATGACAATCCTCAATTTTTAATGAAAACTCAAAAACTGTTTATTTCTCCATCCGAAAGTTACACTTATAGGAAAATAAAATTGTTGGTTTACATTGTTCCAACCGAAATATCCAAGGTAAATTCCTTATGGGAACTCCTAAAAGATTCAAATTACAAATAAATGAAAAACTTTGAATTCTATGAAAATGCCTTAATGCTAAGTCTTGGTTTCATGGTAATCTTCATGGGTAATTCGGTTCCCTTGAAGTCTTCATGATTCCATGTTGATTGCACGGTTCACATGGGATGAATGTGGGCGGCAAATTAATTTGGTGAAGTCTTCATGATTAATTCCTCATGATTCTATGCTTGATTGCACGGATCACCTTGGATTAAATGTGGGTGGCAACTTAATTCTTTGTGAAGGCTTTATGATGGGCGGCACAATTAAGTCCATGCTTGACTTGATGATGGGCTTGCACGAAAACTTCAAGGAATAATCACTCTTGAAGTGATTTAATGGTTGGCACAAATAATCTTCATGAATTTAATCTCTTGCACGAAATACATCTCTTTGAATTAATCATGCTTGACTAAAAGTTAAGTCTTTGCACGAATTACTCCATGGAATTAACCACTCTTGACTTGCCTTGAATGAGTTGCACGAAATTCCCATGCTAGCTTTAAGGTCTTGACTTTATTTAATGCTCTTCAAAGACTTCATTTATTCTTGGGTTGGTTTTGGAGGATGCTCCTTGATGGTCTTTATGATCTTTATGAAGATTGGATTGGGTGGCTTCTCCTTGATGTTCTTTATGAGGAGCATAAGTACATTTAGTCCAAGTTTGGGCCTTGTTCTTGGCTTGGGCCCACTTATGCCTAATAGCTCCTTCTTTGGAATCTTGGGCATTTTCTGGATCACATCATCCCCTCCTTCTTGAAGGGATTTCGACCTCGAAATTGATGTCCCAACACCCATCCTCATTTCCACCCGAAATCCATCACTTGGCATATTCTTCTCTTGCCTTTTCTCCTCTTGGCCCAAATGGATTCCATAGGCAATTTTCATGAAGTATTTCAAAGGTGGCAGCCCATGAGGTACTCCCTTAGAGAACATATTGCCCACTTCCTGCAAAAACATTTCAATACACAAAGGGAATTCTCCTTCCTTAGAAGGGTTAGTGGTTAGGAAAAAATCTTTACCAAAAGGTAGGTACAATGGTTGTTTTGAAATCAAAGCATGTTTTTCCTCCCCCTTTGTTGACATATAACCCCTTTTTTCTATATCCTCACCCTTCTCGCTTTTGTGTGATTCTTTTCCCTCTAATCTCTCTTCGCTTGATTTTTCACACACTTTTTCACGCATTTCTTCTCTCCCCCTTTCTTTTCTCTCCATTTCGATCTTTTCTCTCAACTTTCTTTGATCTTCCCTCACTTGTTGAGGTGTTAAAGGGGCTAGCACAACCTTGCGGTTTTGGTGCTCAAAAGAGAACTTGTTAGTGTACCCTTCATGAGTAGTTCTCTTTTCAAACTGCCATGGGCGGCCGAACAACAAATGGCTCGCCTCCATGTCTACCACATCACAAATGACATAGTCAATATATTTACCAATTGAAAAGTGAATTTTGGCTTGTTTATCAACAAGCACTTCCCCAACCTCACTTAGCCATTGTACTTGGTAAGGAGTAGGGTGTGGTGTAGTCTCAAGATTTAGTTTGGAGACTAATCTTGTACTAACCATGTTGGCAAAACTTCCACTATCTATGATTAGAGAGCAAAGTTTGCCTTCCACTAGGCATCTTGTTTGAAAAAGGTTTTCTCTTTGGCTTGCTTCACTTTCGATGATTTGACTTCCAAGAAGCCTCCTCACCATGAACAAGTCTCTTTTTGGAACTACTTTCAAACTAGACATTTTCACTCACTTTCTTGGTGTTTCACTCATGTGTTTGTGGAAGATGAAAACTCTCAAAGTGTTTGTGGATAATGTAAAAACCCTCAAACCTCACTAGTGTTTCTCTCAATCACTCAACTCACTATTCTCTCCAAGGTTCCTTGAATGAACCAAAACAGAACACACTTTTTTGTGACAAGAAAATCACCCAACTTTCAATAAAAATATGGCACTTTGATTTTCGGTTTTGTAGGCAGAAAAGGTAAGGCTTCTTTTGAGACTTTTTGTATGGTAAACAACACAAACAACTCACTGTTTTCACACTTAAACTTTGAAAATTTTTGTAAGAAAATATGGCACAACACTCACGGTTTGCTTTGAACTTCGGCTCTTCCACTTTGAAACTTTTGTAATGAAAATTGCTTGCACTTTTGCTCACGGTTTCAACTTGTACTTTGGACTTGACTCTTTGACACTTTGATTTTTTTTTGACTCTTTGTGTTTGGACTCTTAAAATGAAAATAAAGACACTAACAACAGCAAGACTCACGGTTTTGACACTTGTGTTTGACACTTGTAAAAATAAGAACAAAACAGCAACAACAACAATACTACAACACTTCACGGTTTCAACTTGTATTTGACACTTTGTTTCTGGACTTTGACACTTTGCAACAAGAAAAACAGCAACAACAACAAGACACTACACGGATTTAAACTTGACACTTTTGACACTTTTTGGACTATTTTCTTTGGACTCTTTTTGACTCTTTTGTTCACTATGAGTCACACTTGAATGACCTAATTATGACAATAAATATCAATTAATGACTTATTGTAATCAGCCTCCAATCCCACACGAATTTCCCTTACTAAAGTGTTATTATTTTGAATTCAAAAAGGCAAACCTACTTTAAAAGGGAAATAAATAATTCACATAACTTCTTCTCATAAATGGAATAATACCATACCATCCTCTCTCCTCATAGTTGATGGCAATATTTCCATATGAGTTATACACAAATAATTTCCTTATTTGATATGAAAGAACACGTGAATGTAGGTTGTGTGTGGCTGCCCAAAGTGTTCTTGGTCCCACTTGTACACTTTTCACTTTATTGAATGTAATGTGATGATTTGGCATGAATTAAACCTCTTCATCATATTATTTTTGGGTTGACTTTGGAACAACCCCTTATTCTTTATGTGTGTCTCCAACAAATGTCTGAGTTGTTTCCTCCAAATTGTAGGGTGCCCTTGGCTCTCATCACATCAAACTTAAAAAAAACCAAATCAAGAACAAGGATCCACACACCAACTAGAAAAGTCAATACTCTTATTTTCTACTAGAGCAAAAAACCAAGGCCATAACCTAAGCTTTAACAAGCCCATAATAGCTCAAAAAAATTACACTCCTTCCCATTAAAAACCAAATCATTTCTCATCAACCACAAAGACCACATTGTTGCACACCACAACTTACACTAGACTTGAGACCCTTTCTTCTTTTTCCAAAAACTAATATGAAGAAGAAGACACTGCATTTTGTCGGCAGAATACAATTAAAGTCAATCCAAGAATATATCCCATTTCAAACTGTAGCAGAGAACTCACAAGAAAGAAATAGATGATCAATAGTCTCCTCACCATATGCACAAAAAAGATAGTACACCCCTATTTGACTAGAAATGATAGATCTTTTCAGAAGTTCACACTTAGTTGTAACTTTTCCCCTCAACAACTTCCACACAAAGCGGTAAATTTTAGAAGGAAAACAAGAAATCCAAACCTTACTAAGTAGAGTATCTAATATAGAAACATGAATATGCATTTGTGCTAAATAAGTTATCTTCACTGTGTACAAATGTGTAGAAGGCAAATTTTAAGACCACCCATCGACCAACCACACCCACTACCCCTCCCTCCACTCCCACGATCACCAACATGACAATGAGAATCATTTGCTACAAAAAAACATCGGAAAAGAATCACTTAATCTACTCAAACCAAACCACACATCCAACCAAAACTTGGTTTGATAACCATCGCCTAAGTTTCTACAAATGTTGGAAGAAAATCAATTACCACCATCCCCCTCAGACCCGCCCAATCTAACAGTATATTTCCACCAAGTCGACCCTACCCTAGACCTAGAACTAACACAAGAACTCTCATACTTTGACTTAACAAGCAAAACCCACAGCGCATTGGGTTCCGAAAGAAACCTCCACTTCCATTTTCCCAATAAAACTTTATTAAACAAACTCAAATTCTTAACACCTAACCCGCTCACACTCTTCGGCTTACTCACATCCCTCCAAGACGCCTAACGAAGTGACATGTTTATCCCTTAGCAGCAAAGATGAAAGAGCTAAATGTGGAGAAGACTTAAATATCCTTCAACCTTCTTACGAGCAAGATTTTTATAAAAATTTAACTTCGTCTAGCCACTCATTTTACTCCCCCTTCAATCACTCATTTTAATTTGTCACAAGTTAAAATTTTATCTACCATCCGCATAGTTTCTCCATATTTAATTTTCAATAGGTCCAATAACCTTTTCAATGACATTCAATTTTATTATTTTAAATTATTCGATCTAAGTTCTTTTTTATTTGATGAATTTGTATTGTACTAATTTGACTCTAATATAAGTAATACATAATAACTCATACCAACACATATATATATGCTAGTTATGGAGAGGAATAAAGTGCACTTTAATGATCTATAATTGTTTTATCCAGATTCATTAATCTTCAATTATTAATTGTAGGTAACTTGATATACTAAAAAATTCACTATAATTGTCAAACTTCAAAATAAAAGAAAATCATTGACATTAACATCCCATTTAGAATAATTGTAAGATTTTTTTACTTTCTATTTATATATTTGTTTCATCTAAGTCAAATGATCCTCCCCTTGAATAGGTTAGACATCTCATTATTGACCATGGACCAAACATTCCACGAGGCCTTATGATGATATCCTATTAGCCAGACAATATAGAGAAGCAAATCGTTGACTGGACATAGCCCTAAGGGCCAATGTCGGGACCACACCTCTGCTGCCCTTCTGTCACGCAACAAACACATGATTGTCACATTGTCTACAACATATATATCTACCACACTCCACATGTCACTTGTTATTCTCACCTAACTTTCTGTTGTACGACAAGGACATGCCTATGTTGCAGTTAATCAACCTACTACAAGTTATAAGTCAACTATCCATAGAGTACAGTCACGCTAGAGACGCCTGCCACGGATAAAGGCAGCCCCATGTTTGTCTAGGGCTGGTTGGCAAGCTCAAATAGTCGGTCATGCCAGCAACATCTTCCAGGGAATATTCCATACATCTCTCCACTATAAATAGGGAACTCACCCCATTAGGAAGTATCTCTACTCTCTCTTACCTCTCACCTCATTCATATACTAATTTAATCATCGGAATACATTTTCAAATACTTCCATTGATAGGTCCAAACTCAGGTCTAACACTTTAGAAAGATCTTTTGTCTGAATGCTTCGAGGTCCAACCACTCAACACCACACTAAAGAATATTAGGGCTGAATGTGGGAATTGAAACGACGACCAATATACTTTGTTAACAATCCCTTACCTAAACTACAATGACAACTTCTCATAATTCCAATAGTTTAATTATTTTAATAATGTAATAAATAGTAGATTATTATAAAGATGATTAAACCTTTATGCTATTTAGTCGTATTTGATGTTTATAGTATGTAATTTACTCAAACAAATGTTATTAATTCAATTTTTTATAAGGAAATAAAGTTTTATTAAAAGATATATAAGAGATACTAACCAATACAATAAAAAGTCAAAGAGAAAATGAAATACAAATATCCTTAATGCACAATCTAGGATCTATGCATCATGATAGATAGGAAGCACCTGGTTTGACAAACTTAACAAAAAATCAAGACCAAAATCTTAATCTAATCAACTTTAATATCACGCTTAAACTTGAAATCTTCTCTTAGAGTTTGTTTGAGAGTTAGATTTTGGAGGGGAAGGAAGGAAAATGGAAGGCTTGTGAGTCATCTCACAAGTATATTTCATGGTTCACAAGCCTTCCATTTCCCTTCATTCCCCCTAAAATCCAACTCCCAAATAAGCTATTAAAAAATTATTTCATTTGGCAAGCTAAATGTACCATACCAGATAAACCAAATTTCAACTAATGAAGTGCTCGTTTTGTTTTTACAGTAATTTTTTTGTTCGTTTTCTTGTCACTGTAACTCAACTAATAAAGTGTTCGTTTTGTTTTCCATTGTAAGTAATTTACTCAAACAATAACTACCACTGTAATTTTTTGTTCTTTTTGCTTTTTACTGAGACAAACTCACACGTTTATTTCAGTGAATTATTGTTTTTATCATCTTCATAGATTTGATTTTTATGATGTGAAATTAAATGAAGGATCCCTTTCAACTAAAAGATATAGTTTATATGGCTACAAAACTTTCCAGAGAGGGGCCATCCTCAATCAGTCCATGAAATTCACAGGTTGTGTACTATACCCTATGATTTTAAGAAAAGATTCTAATATAAAACGTGTACGATCAAGGAGTGTCGCACTATTGGTCACATACACTAAACTGTTTTATCACTGGACAAATATATCTTCGATAATATCTCATTCTTTATCCCTAAATAATCAGATATTATCACATTACTTCTAAAATCAAAAGTAACAATTATATATTAATTACTAAAATCTGGTTAGTCTAGACAGAGAATTAGATATTATTGTGAACATGTCCTTCATATAAGGTAGAGGAAGAACTTTGAGAACAGGATGGGAGGGGACATGACAGGTCACACGTTCTTATCCTTTCTTGCCGTTTCCATTTTCATGGTTGGGTGCCACAGTTTTTTTGGGCTAATTTTTTTGTTTTCTTACTTGAACCGTGAGAGACAAAAGGTTGAAAACCATTAATTTAGTATGCCTACCCACCCTATATATTTGATGGATACCTAATTAAATATACCATGAAAAACAACCCTATTGGAAATTACAATAAAAGCTTGGATTTCCTGTATTTTAGGAGTTTTGTACTATCAAAAATATCATATCAACCTTTGGGTGATGAATTAATCTCTTTTATGGTATGTGATTGTTTCTCCTAACAAATATATAAAAATTGATATGATAAGAAAATGTAAACTATTACCATATCCAATGTTTGGTGTGTAATAGATAATTTATTGGACAATGTTAGAATATCAGCTAATTAACGATGATATCAATTTTTATTTTAATGTATATTCTTTTTTTATGAAATAGAGTTTATAGTTATGTACTGTAAAAAATTTACACAATCATCCATCAATTATGTATATTAGTTTTGTTTAATAGTCAATTATGTTTAACATAAAAATGGTCTATCATAAAATTTATATACTGTCAGTGTATATTATGTATATTAGTTTTGTATTGTTTATCATTCATTTGTATATTTTTGTGAAAAGTCTATGATGATAAAAAATGAACGACTAATAATGAACTGACAACGTATAAAACTTTTGGATAAGTGTGCACATTTTTTTTTTGCTTGAAACAACACTTAAACCATAAATGTATAAATATCTATGTACTATCATTATAAATATTTTATACACCGTTACTATATCATCTATTTGTATTACTTTTTTTTTTAAGAATCAAGTCAATAATGATTAAAAATGGATGACGAATAATTGACTGAAAATATATAAAACTTTTATACTATTACTGCAAACATTTTTTCTCATATATAAAAATACTATTAAAATGATTTAATTTTTTACTTTAATTAAAAAATCCACTTTTAGCCGACCTAAAAGAGAAAAAGTATGAAATGAAAGTAACTCTTATAACTTGTTAGTTGTTACCATAAACAAGGACCATATCACAAATATTATTCCACACCAATCATAATGGAACAAAAATAGAAAAATAATGAATGTTTAATTTTTTTAATTGATACGATGTATTTTTATTGGTGTAGAAGAAGATTTGAGATATAGTTTGAGACAACAGATCCTTGTTCTATTACCACAATGTTCTTTCAAATTCATGGTTCGACCCCTACCACTTTGGTGCCAACATTGCCATGTTTTCATAACGCCACCACCATGCCACCACTCAGTAATAGATCTAAGACTCGAAGGCAAGATGTGTAATATATGTAAAAATTAAAATAATAAATATCATTATATATACAACGGTGATAACATTAATGTCAAATTATAAAATGTAAATAAATTTAATCAAATAAGTTATATATTTCATAATTGATCTCTACATGACTTTATATTTTGAAATCATTGAATTATCAAGTCGTTGTCAATGTTATTGAACAATTCTCACTCAACATGTAAAATCAATATTAACTACAAAAGAAGATAAGCTAATGAGTAAACAATGTATTTTTCACTTTCAAACAATTTATCTAAAAAATTATTAATTTCTTTCAAAGAAGCAAATTCAACATTAATACACATTTCAATGATGTAAGTCTCCAAGTTGATTATCAAGCATCAACAACTTAATTGAATAAAAATCACATCGAAAAACTATACAAGTTCAATTAGTTTTCTCATATAAAAACTAGAGAGTAGATTAATTGAACTCAAACAAGACACATAAAACTCTATTTTAAGCCCAATTTAAAATTATCTGGTATTTTAAGTTAGAGATTTAGATTCGGAAGACGGCTACAGATCAAAGAATGTAATAGCACAATGTGCGCCCATACTAAGATTGTACATTCACTAATTGTATGTAGTTTTTTTATACTAGGAACTTGTCTGATTATATAAGATTTTCTTCTACGTATCCAGTGACGAATCTAGAACTCAGAGTCAAAGTGTGCTATATATATTAAATATTAAAATAACAAATATCCCTAATTATAAAAGATGATGAAATTAAAAAATTTAAATATATTTCATCAAATAAATTACATATTTCATAATTAATCTCTCTGTGATTTATTATTTTGAAATTATTGGATGATCAATTCGTTGTCAATATTGTTGAACACTTCTCGCTAAATCTAAGACATTAGACAATCATTCTTTCATGCATCCCCCATTCAATTATACAACTTATTTTTCACAACTTTCATAGTTGAAAAAACTATTTCTACAATTGTATTCCTAACTTCAAAAGAATATAATCTAATAAGTAAACAACGTATCTTTCACTTTCAACCAACGTACCATGAGGATTATTGATTCATTCCAAAAAAGCTAATTCGACGTTGTTATGCATATCAATGATGTAAATCTCAATTTTATTATCAAACATCACCAAATGGATAAAACTTTGTAAATTCAATCAGTTTTGTCATACCAAAACTAGAGAAGAAATCTATTAGACTCAAGCAAGACATACAAAGAAGAAACTAAGTATTTGTCTTGGGGAAACAATCATGAAGTTTCTAAAGTTTCATATCGACAATCTTATAAAATAATTCAATAGAATAATGATTAGAGAAAATTTTGTATGCACTTATAGTATATGAGTTTTATACACTGTAACTGTATCATCCACCTTTTATGTTGTATAAATATTACACTCTAGTAACTATTTGTTTTCACAAAGTATGCCATGTTGTTTACAAAAATAAATAAATTTTAGACTCATAGAGTTACAAGTGATATATATATTTGATTTTTAAAATACAAGGGTGTGCGTTTGCACACCCTGAATCACATGTAGCATCGTCAATGTACGTATCCATATGAGTAATAGGGAATCAAGTCAACTTAGTTCTTAGAAAGAAAAAAGTTTGTTAGTTGGGTTTATTTTTATTTTTTAGTGATGATTAATTTTAACTTCATATGCCTACTTAAATGGATGAAATATAACTCATCCATCACTTTTAAATGATTAAAGGATTTTTAGATTATTAAGAAGGTATAATTAATTGTCAATCACCTTTAAGAAAGTGAAATACTATTGGTATTTTTGGTACGGCAAGTGAACCGTATCGTTCAAGTAACAAAATTCGGTAAATACCTGGATATCATCCTCAAAGAGCATAGTGGATTTATACTAATTCTTGAAGAAGTGGATTGAGTATATATTTACAAGATTTAAGATTTTGATATTCGTTTGGTTTTTGAATAAATTTGTAAAAATGTAAAAGTAAAACTATGAAATTAAATGAGTTGGGATTGAAGTTTATCTTTATTTCCCTTTGCAATCCTTAGATTCAATTCCGCATAACTTGTGAAATTACAGATTTTGATACACATTTTCTTCGAATCTTCGAATCATTTTCTTCACTTGTGCCTTCGTGGGTAACTTGCAAAGTATCCCATATTTCTTTTGCATTAAGGCACTGCGAGACTATAAAGAACTCATCATAAGATAAGGCCAAAGTAATGATGTTCTTGGCCTTAAGTCATGTTGGACCTTTCTTTTCTCAATATCCATCCATAAGCCTTTTGGCTTTTCTTTAGACTCGCCATCCACCATATGAAGTGGAATGTATGAACACTTGACGACGAAATCCCAAATGTCCGTGTCAACTGCCTCGATATAGATTCTTAGACGAACCTTCCAATAGGCATAACCATCACCATTGAATACGAGAGGGAAGTTAATGGATACACCATCACCGCCAAATGGGTTAGTAGAGCCTATATGTAGTCCCTTTCGAATCACGTGTATGCGGTTGAGCTAGGTATCAGTGGACAAAACACACCTAAAAGGGGGGTTGAATAGGTGTAGCAGAGCTCAAGTTCCGGTTTTTGGGTTTTTGCACACTTGTTGAAAAATATCCAGTTAATCGATTAAGCACTGTTCATAATCGATTAAACACAGTAAAAATAGAATGCAGAAAATCTTGTTTAACAACTCTCTTGTACGAAAGATTACGAGAAATCAGACAATGATATAAGAAATATTTTTACACAGAATTAAACTAGTTATAGCACAGAACTAGTATAAAAATTATCATGTTATTTCATGCAATATTACAACTTGAAATGTAAAAGAGAAAGGGATAGAAAAGATTGCGCAATGATTTTATCCTGGTTCGTTTTGTGGTCCACTGCAAAACTACATCCAGACCCCCCCTTCTGATCTTGGGAGATTTTCTTCTTCACTATAGAACATAATGTATAGTTACATACACGCTTCCAATTACAAGACTCGAACATTCCTTTCTTGGAACCCAAAGAACTTCGTCACCCTTGGTTTGACCTTTCCTAAAATCGCCTCCCAAGAAAACCTTTCTTACCGCAATTCGTCCCTAGCCAAGGTATCACTCTTTATCCCAAGACCTCCAAATCTTTGTGAAGAACACCTTACCTAACCACGGCTAGGATTTTCCTAATCCTTGAATTACAATGATTTGAGTTATGAATGAGTACTTAATACTCAGATTTTACAATAAAGATCAAAGACTAAA
>NC_032011.1:13609918-13616180 GCF_001865875.1 Lupinus angustifolius
TGAGGTTTCTAAAATAATGCAATCATTAAAAACTATCTCTTTTCTTTCCAAAAAACACAAGAATGATGCAAGAAATTTTTTCGAGAACATGCAATATGAATATGAAACTTAAAGCCTTAGCATGATCTAATCTTTCTCCTAATGCAACATGGAATATTTTCTCCTAGATATGATAGTGAGTAACTCGAAAATATACAGATAAAATGATATAAAAATGTATGGATTCTTATGCCGAGGATTTTCCTAATTCTTGAATTACAATGCTTTGAGTTATAAATGAGTACTTAACCCATTTAATCGATTAACGGGTTGTCGAAAATAATTGTTTTCAGTTTTTCAATTTTCTGTTGAAACTGTGATTCTGTTAATCGATTAACACTATTCATAATCAATTTAACTGTGTCTGTTAATGGATTAACAAAATTCATAATCCATTAAACAATGTAAAATCAGCTTGTTAATGCATGGTGAACTACCTATATGATATATGCTCATGCAATACATGATTTCCAAATATAATACATTTAATGCACAAAATCAATTATTGAAATGCATGAACCTAATTATCATATATTTCTAGATGATGTTTATCTCATTTTAGTGGATTGGTTACTTTATTAAGTCTTATGGGACTCACACCTAGGTTTACCTAACCTAGACTCAATATCTATGGCAAGCATCTTAGACTTCTAAAAAGATAATAAAGAATTATAACCTAAGTCTAATAAGTTACCACTTGAGTCATCGGTATGTTGTTTGTTGAATGATCTTCAAGCTTGTCTTCATGTTGGTCTTCATGTTTGTCTTCATAAAAACATAGACCAATCTTCAATGGTGCACTTCACTTTCAATCACCCCATTTTTGATGATGACAAACTCCATGACAGACTCCACACCAAATCTACCAAATCTTTGTCTGATGAAAAGCTTGATGATATGATCAATGTTGAGATATCAAGTTCAGGTTGTTTATTTGACATTCAAAGTGCGCTGCTACCCCTTTCATTGTTCTCATTGTTCTCCCCCTTTATCTTCTCCCCCTTTATTACTTAGAGAAGTACTCTTGGTAGGTAGCATAATACGGAAGCTCATTTAACAACTTTTCTCCTTAATAATCTGTATACATCAACAACAAACAATCAACCTTTTTCCCCCTTTTGATATTATCAAAAAGAACAACTAATTAACATAGTCAAAAGTAAGAAGAGATATAGCAATTTATTTTGAAAAATTATAATTGATTGATTAATTATTAGCATAATCAATAACCAGTTTGAGAAGCTTAAATAAATGCACTGATTTCTGACTCTAAAACTGAATATTGACAGATTTTGCATGACATATCCATTATGTAACAGATTAGGCATGGAATGATTAAACATATATGTATCCACTTGTTAGCACTTGTTGGGTATTTTCATTTTAAAGCATATTTCAATCATTCGATTATGATACACAATTAAGACATGTTCAAGATTCACGCAAAAACAAATTCCATTTTACATACTTAGCAAGGTTCAACACAGTTACAAAATACTAAAAGAAGGTACAACCATAACCACGAAATGTACTTGACTAAAAAATATAGACATAAGCCACAAAACAACAGAAATTAAATTTCTGGAAAAAAATTTGAGCCCATGTAATTGATTAACAAAAAATTTAATCGATTAAAATGATTTATTTCAAAAAGCTTTAGCTACTGGAACTCATTTAATCAGTTATGTTGAGGGTTAATCGATTAATGACAGAAAGTTGACAGTTTTAAGCACAATTTTGAGCTTACTAAGACATGCTAAGGGATACAACCTAAACCAATATCTAATCCAGAATTGAACGAACTTTCTAGAGCCAAAATGCATGAAAACATATAACAATTAAGCATACTTGCATTTAATGACAATATGTACAATTTAGAGATTTACAGGCAACTTAGCATATACTCACTTAGCATGGTATCAAGCATACAATAGACATGGCACTTTCAAACGAAATTTTGCTTTGATACAGATATACATGTCATGATGCCACTTGTTAGAGCATTTTAAAGCATTTGATAGCGCTTACTATGATATCACATGTTATGAATTGAGTATAACAATAACATATACTTTTTAGTTCTAGTGTACTCAAATATCAAGAATTATTTTTTTAACCTTGTTAATAGACTTAACTTACTTACCCTTTGGTGATAGGTCAAACTTACCTTGATCTACTCACCAACCTTGTGCCTAGAACATCTTTTGTTGATTTATCCCTTGATGCTCAAATGTCTTTTGGCACACCTACAAACATAATTGTATCTTTCGGGTACCCAATTTATTTTGGGTACCTTCTTGTTAGTAAGTAAGGGATCTTGCCCCTTCTTTACCTGAACATATTTGCCACTTGGCACACCAAATTTTCTAATAAAACATGTAGTACATGTGTGACCATGTGTACCACAATAGAAACAAGTAGGCATGTTATTATTTGACTTCTTATGCATATCAACTACTAGATTTCTACATGGTCAATTCTAGATCGGTTACCAACGTTTCTTGTATTAGCAAGTAATGTGTTAAGGTTTTCTTCACTCTATGTGAGCTTTGAAAGTTTTTGTTTCAAAACAGAATTTTCAGCATTTAAATTCTCACAAGTATCACATATAGTGAGTTGACATAATTTAGAAGTAGAGCAATCACATGAGGCACATGCATAAATAAGATTAGGAGTTTCATTTTCAAGTTTAAGCTCATCTAATTCCTTTTGCATTTCAATTATTTTCTATTCATGCAAGGAGATAAAAAATTTTCTATCTATAATTTCTTTAACAATTGTCTTTAATTCCTCATGCATTTCGACATAAGCTGCATACAATTCATCGTATAGAGGAGAGTCATTAGAGCATGATGAAGTATAGGAATGTACCTCAATAGAATCATCTTCATCACTAGATGTGCACTTCTCATGCACTTGTGTCATAAGGCATACCTTTGTATTTTCCTCCTCATCAGATGACCTTGAAGTCAAATCTTTCTCGGAATCGTCCCAAACAATGTATGCTCCTTTTGACTTGGACATTCGAGAGTTGCTCTTCTTGTTCTCGACTTTCTTGAGGTAGCTCAGGCACTGATGCTTCATGTGGCCCGATTTTCCACACTCATAGCAAGTGAAGCTTTCTTTGGGAATCTTGCTTTTCTTGGTCGAGTTCTTGGCTTCTTTCTTGAGATTCTTGATCCCTCCTTTCTTCTTGAGATACTTCTTGAATTTTTCAAATAGGAGAGTCAATTCTTCATCGGGATCAGAAAGTAAATGTTAATTGTGGAAAGTAAATGACATAATGTAAATGTTAGTGATTAGGTTATTGTTCATCACTCTTTATTTGTCAAGTAACAATCCATTGATTGAATTGCACTCTTTTGCATATTATTCCTATGTACAAAGTTACAAACCATGAATTGGTTTGAACTTACATTTTTAGGAATCTTTTTAATCAACAAATAAAATTTAGAAGTCAACACTTTACTATGTTATACTTGCATCTCTTTTCAAGATTCAATTGTAGTATAGGGTTTTGTCGAACCAAAGGGAATTGCATTAGAAGAAGATTATATAGGTATATTATAGCAAAAATAATGATTAACAACTTTTTGATGATTTTTCAGTTATGTTGCATAAAAATATTAACAAGGAAACATAAACTAATATTCACAAATTCTTGAGGAGAAAATTGATTTGAAACATGAAATTATTTCTAGACTCAATTTTTTTGTGAAAAAACATTACAAGATATGTGTTATACTTTCGGTTAATTCCATACACTATTTCTAAATCCTTCATCTAGTGTCATAGTATGATAAGAAGATTTTCAAACCTTATGTAATACACTAAATAATAGTTAAGTATCACTCGTCGGAGTAGGTTGTCACGCCCTACTTTAGGCTCCATTAACATTATCTAGCCTTGAACATAGGTTGCTTAAAATAGATGCTTGATATAGCAAGTGGACTAAGATGTAGGTTATACTTTTTAGTTCACTTGTCAAAACTTAAAGAATAAGCATTTTTGGATAAAAATCAAGTTTTAGGTGATCAAGCTAAAACCGCATTAAGAACTTCTCAAAGAATCAAAACTTAACCAAAAATAATAATTTGAATGTATTGAAATCAAAAGATGATACAAATGAGGAAAAGAAATAAAATTACACCATAATTCAAATCAATGTTTAAGAGCATAAGCCATCTATCCAAGGATGAGATGTTTTTGGACCCAAATGAGATTACAAAATTATATTTTTGTATCACATTTGTCATCTCATTTTCTCTTCTTGAATTCAAAGTAAAATTTACAAGAAAATACCTAGAACAAGCTTAGAACTGTGACCAAAATTTCTAGAGAGAAGAAGTGAAGAAGAAGAAGAATGTAGAATGGAATTGAATATGGAATGGATTGAATTGAATTCCCTTGAAGAGTGGGAGACGGCCTCTATTTATAGGCAAACGTGACCGCCTGGCCCCCTTCTTGATCCATGTTGGGTGCACCAAACCCTTCAGCATGGGTTTTTTCCATGACCAAGTAGCTTAGTCAGCTGCTTGGTGTTGACTCACGAGAGCTAGTTGTGAGCTACTTGACCAGGCTATTGTGAGCTACTCTGATAAGTTCTCAAAGGCCTTGTTAAGTGAGGTCATGCGTGATGTCATAGTTGCTTTATGGCTAAGTCAAGTTGACCCATTTGCTGGGTCTAGCCCGTCTGGCTGCTTAGGTGGCTGAGCTACCTGCTTGAGCAGTTTGTTCTACTCTAGCCAAGTGTGTGGTTCCAGCTAGGTGGTCACAAGGTGCACATTGAGCTACCTGCTTCAACAGGTTGGCTTGTGTCATGCTTGAGTCTAATTGTGTAAGGCTTGTGCCTGACCGAGCCAAGTTGGTGCAAGGTCAGTTGGGTAGTGTTGTGTGTCCACGCCAGGCTGCTTAGTGAGCATCTTCATGTTGTTAGTCCATGCTTGTGGTCAAGCACTTTGTTAGGTATCAATGGACAAAACACACCTAGAAGGGGGGTTGAATAGGTGTCGCAATTACCAATTACCGCTTTTCGCACCGAAGCCCTATTATGGAAAAAGCCCTAGTTAATCGATTAACATCTTGTCTTAATCGATTAACTCATAGAAAAAAACAAGTTGCAGAATGACTTATTGCACAACCACTCACCGATATTCAAGAACAGATAAAGCATATATTTTTAACAGAATTAAACTAGATATTGAAAATTAACAATATCCAAAATATAAGCTAATTAATATTAGGCAATAATACAAATTGAAATGTAAAGAGATTAGGGATAGAAAAAGCCCGCAACAAGTAATTTTATTCTGGTTCATTTGCAGGTCCACTTGAAAACTACATCCAGGCCTTCCCTTTTGATCTTAGGAGATTTTCTTCACTAATATTGAATCGAATGTATTATTACATGCAAACTTCCAATACAAACATTTAGACGCCCCCTTCTTGAATCCAAGAACCCACTTTCTTGGTTTGCTATTCTAATAGCCTAAGAAAACATTTCTTACGATCTAGACCCAATCAAGAACTTGCTCTAAACTCAAGACCTCTAAGTCTTGGTGAAGACTCACTGAATCTCTTAGGTGGTAAGACACCAAGAGACAACTTCCCTCATTACAAAAAACAGAGTATTATAAAGCACAATATTGCTCAAAATATTACAATTGAAACTCAGCTAAAAACCCTAGACAAAACTCACAAGTTATCATGAATATGTATGAGTTCATTAATATGCCGAAACACATAATTTCTACCCTAAAATTCTCTTAAAGAAATGCAAGAATCATGCAAGAAAATATAGGAATGTTTAATATATTAAACCACATGCAATAAGATGACAATTAAAGCCTAATCATGGTACTCTCTCTCACTATCTCACAATGCATTTCACTCTTGTTAGGATATAAGGTATGCCCAAGAACCAATTTGCCTAATTTATAATAATAAAGTTGTATTTATTATTATATCGTTATCATATTTATTGTTTTTCAAAATAATTAATATGAAAAGTCCTTGATTAAAATTAGAGACTTATTATTATAATAGAGATTATAATAATGAGAAATAAATCTTTTATAATTTTAATCTAAATAGTTCTTGATCATAGGATTATTGAGTTTAGGACACCATTAATCCAAATAGATCAATATATGTATAGTGGTCTTTATTAGATAAAGATTAATAGATCTCATTTATTAAACTACACATATAAATGGTGCATATA
>NC_032011.1:13616280-13628383 GCF_001865875.1 Lupinus angustifolius
AATGGTTAATATATTACCTTTGAATTGTCAATAGGATATTCTTGTGAAGAAATATATATTTTCCTTAGACTTGAGATTATCATAGTAATTAACAAGTTATTTATTATATTTTGATATCGGACACCTAATGCCTTATGATGTTAGTTGAATGATTATTGGGTATAATTAAATCCTTGTAGGATTAATGATTAATCAAGAGAGAATCCATCAACTCATGGTAATGAGTTTGAGCTCTATAGAAATAAAGACCTTGGCCAAGGGGAATTGAATGAATGAAGAAATGAGTTTCTTAAGTCATTCACTATGAGTTAACTTATTAGAATGTAAAAATGGAAGAAAATAATATAGTAATCTTCTAATGGTTCTAAAGTAAAAGATATTACTTCATTTCTATCCGGTCGTTAAGGAGTGTTGCTAGATGCCAACCTTGATTAGTAAATTAATAAGTTAACTTACTATCGGTTTAGTAATGAACCTACGGGGTCACACACTAATGAGTGTTCTGATTTTGTTGGACGAGAAAAGATTGTTGATTAAATTAAACAATTTAATTTATATATTTTCTTTTAAGTGGAATATTATTGTATTTTTTGCTAGCACCAAAAATAAAATAATATCATTTAGTCATATATAATACATAATTAAGTGAGACTTAATTTATATATTTTAATGAGTTGTTTAAATTAGAAAAACTAATAAGATTAGTTGGTTTTTTTTTTAAAATTTAAAATAAAAAAACTCAAGTATAGTGGGGTTGGTTGCGGAAAGAAAGCAACTAAAAAGGCTGAAATGGTTTTGGTTTTATCAAAAAAAAAAAAAAATAACAAAAGGTAAAAGGCCAAGGAGTTAGTAATGTACTACATAAAAACAGAAGAAAACTTGTTCTCCTCTTTTGAGTTCTTTGGCTTTTCTTTTCTTTGGTTTTGAAACATTGAAATATAACAAAAGGTTGATTACTCGATTCCACGGATCAAGTGTTGATACAATAAGGACCAGTCTTGGTGTGGATACACGTGTAGGACCTTCATACGTTTGAAGGAGAAAATTTTCTGAAGTCATCACAGTCTCGTGAGGTATTTTATGTAAAAGTTTTTTTTGCCTCAATGTTACCTGATATGCATATTTTAACACAAATAGATCCATAATTTTCCGCTATGCATGTTAGGAACATGCATGTTAACCTTCAACTCTGCCTATATGAAACAATTCAGCACATAAAATATGCAACTAGAAATTCTAAAAATGAATGATGTGATGTAGGATACATGATCTAAAAACACAGTTTATACAGAAAACCTTTCTGAGACCCGGTTAATCGATTAAGTGCCCTTTTAATCCATTAACGGGCTGTTGGGAATAATCGTTTTCAGGTTTTCAGTTAGATGTTAAAACCATAATCACGTTAATCGATTAACACCTCTCTTAATCGATTAACTGGCACATTTTTTAGCTAAATGATTAAATGGTAAACAACCTATATGTTATGCTTATCAACTATACGTGTTTTACCAATATATAATGCCTAAGATGCACAACTAACATATATGATTAATGCCTGAACATATAATAATCTACATAGCATGTCTCATGTAAATGAAATGATTATTTTTAAGGCTTGGAGAATTGCATCTAGGTTTACCTAACCTAGACTCAATATCTAAGGTACACATCTAAGACTTCTAAATATGACTCTATTAAAGAACCTAGTCTAGATATGAAACCCTTGAGTCTACGACATGTTGATTTGTTGAGTCATCTTCAAGATTTCACTAAATCCTTGTCTTCATCAAAACATAGGCAATCCAATAGTGATATACTTGACACTTTGCACTTTCAATCTCCCTCTTTTTGATGATGACAAACTCCACACCAAATCTTGTTTTGATGCATAGCTTGATGATAACGACCCAGCTTTTGTTAATTCTCCTTGGATATACAGATACGAACCTCTCAAACATGACTTGTAAACCTCAACAACATCAAATGAATTCTTAACCCAGTCATAATCACCAATGCTAGAACCATTGGTGGACAAACCATCCACATTAATAAAAATTTCCTCACTCAGCTCAAATAAATTTCCAGAAACCACATACCAATACTACCCATCCTTATACCTAAAGTTGGCATAAAATTATTTAATCAATGCAGGGTATTTATTGCCCTTTAACTCCAGAAAAGTGAAAGCTCCTTGAACTTGTGTGCCTTGCGGAAATTCAAAATTTTGTTCCGCCGTCCAGGTTAAAATGGCATACCTGATATATGTTAGTTTCTGCCTTGAAAATTTGACAACCGAGTCTCCTGCAAAATGAGAGAGTGGTAGGGGTCTCCACGATCCTGCCTCACACTTGGATTCGAAGATGAAGCAATAGGAGTCCTTCGCGCGCGTTGAGTAGTTGTCTTAATCCTTTTTGAACGATTTCTTTCCATTTTTTATTGCAAAACCGAGAGAATTGAGAGGTGTAGGAAGATTTTGGGAGGAACCTAA
The DNA here is from genome assembly GCF_001865875.1 of Lupinus angustifolius. Classification (NCBI taxonomy): domain Eukaryota; kingdom Viridiplantae; phylum Streptophyta; class Magnoliopsida; order Fabales; family Fabaceae; genus Lupinus; species Lupinus angustifolius. Next base: position 13,618,769 of record NC_032011.1, read on the forward strand.
ACTTAGGGTTTGGAATTGGGGGAAAATGGGTTTCTTGGAAATTTTGAGAGAAATTGGGGTGTAATGAAGTGCAATGTGGGTAGAGGGTGAGGTTTAATCTTCTTTTATGCTAAAAATTCAGATTGTATTGTTGCCTATGAGATTTAGAGAGAAATGGGATAGAGAGGATTTGAAAAGGTGCCAAAAACCCTGGTGTTTCTACTTTATCTGTTGTCGTTAATCGATTAAGAGTTGTACTTAATCTAATAATCATAGTTAAAATTCCAGATTTTCAGAAGAATAAGCCCAGGTAATCGATTAAGATGGGAAGTTAATCGATTAAATCTCGTGAAAAATAAAGTGTTGGCTACTGGAACTCATTCTAATCGATTAAGACTCATGGTTAATCGATTAATACTCATCAGATTTATAGAATCAAGTAGGTTTTTGGGTTTTCGAAGCATGCAAAGATTTCTATGATATATCAAGCAATTTTAGGCAAACACACATACATATAGAGCTTATTATACTAGATCATGAATCATATTAGGAATAGAATGCATTCAACAAGTATTCATTTTGAAGCATATTAGACATATAACATGCGAAGCACATAATAAAGTGGTAGACGATTTAATCGAGATATTTTTCATCAAGGATTCCAAGTTCTCTTCGAAGAACATAGAAAGTATCTCGTGTGAGGGGCTTCATGAAAATATCAGCTAATTGCTTAGTGGTTTCAACAAATTCAAGCACACAATCGCCTTTTTGAACATGATCACAGAAGAAGTGAAGTCTAATTTATATATGCTTGGTTCTCGAATGCAAAACGGGATTCTTGGATAGGTTTATGGCACTTGTATTATCATATTTAGTGGGGACCTTTTCTAGATTGAGACCAAAGTCCTTAAGTTGCTGCTTCATCCATAGGATTTGAGTGCAACACACACTAGCAGTGATGAATTCTGCTTCGGTGGTGGATAAAGCAACACAAGCTTGCTTTTTATTGTGTCATGCAACTAAAGAACTGCCTAGTAAGTGACAAGTCCCACTAGTGCTCTTCCGATCCAACTTACATCCAGTAAAATCAGAATTGGAATATCCTACCAAGGATAATGAGGCATCCCTAGGATACCATAATGTCATATTTATTGTTCATTTTAAATATCGCATGATACGTTTAACAACACTATAATGTGAATCTTTAGGTAATGCTTGAAATCTAGGACACATGCAAACACTAAACATAATATCGGGGCGGTTCACAGTCAAATATAATAAAGAGTCGATAATCCCTCGATACTTGGTTACCTCAATAGCTTTTCCCTTTTCGTCTTTGTCTAGATAGCAAGCGGACGTCATAGGTGTAGAAACTTCTTTACATTTTTCCATCTTGAACTTTTTTATTTACTCCTTGCAGTACTTCGATTGATGAATGAAGATGCCACTTTACATTTGTTTGATTTGTAGCCCAAGGAAGAAAGCCAGCTCACCCACCATCGACATCTCAAATTCTCCCTACATCATCTCAAAAAATTCTCTACAAAGAATGTCGTTAGTAGATCCTAAAATTATATCATCAACATATATTTCAAATAATAATACATGATCATCTAATCTACGAATAAAGAGGGTAGTATCAACCATATTCCCCATGAACCGTTTTTCCAAAAGGAAAGAGCTCAATCTGTCATACCAAGCTCTAGGGGTATGTTTCAGACCATAGAGAGCCTTCTTAAGCTTATATACATGGTTCAGATATTTAAAATTTTCAAAGTCGGGAGCTTGATCAACATACACCTCCTCTTGAATGTAACCATTCAGAAGGGCGCTCTTAACATCCATTTAAAAGAGCTTAAAGTTCATAGTCGATGCAAAGGATAGAAGCATCCTAATGGCCTCTAATATGGCTACTCGAGCATAGGTCTCATCATAATCGATGTCTTCCTCCTGGTTGTAGCCTTTGGCCACTAAGCGTACCTTATTTCTTATGATCAAGCCAGATTCATGTAGTTTGTTTCGGAAGACCCATCTAGTACCGATTATTGGATGTTCTTTTGGCTTAAAGACCAAGTCTCATACATTATTGCGCTCGAAATGGTTTAGCTCTTCTTGCATAACTATACCCCAATGCCCATCCTCAATGGCCTCATCGATGGTCTTTGGCTCAATTTGAGATACGAAAGCAATGAAGTTACAAAAATTACGTAAAGAACTACAAGTTACCACCCCCGAGATATCACCTATAAATTTGTCAAGTGGATGATCTTTCTTGGTCTTCCACGCGATCAGCAAGTTCTGATGTTCATCTTTGATAATTTGCTCTGCTTCTTCTTCTTTGTCTTGGTCCATGTCCTTAGAGTATGCTTTTTCTAAAGCACCTGCAACATCATTAGAAAATACCTTTCTCTTCTCTTTTGGAGAAGATTCTTCAAAATAAACATGTAAAGACTCTTCTACTTGCATGAAATATTTATTAAACACTTGATAAGCTTTACTATGCAATGAATACCCTAAAAATATTCCCTCATTCGCTTTTGAGTCAAATTTTCCTAGCGCTCTTTTTCCATTATTTAAAATAAAACGTTTACACCTGAAAGCATGAAAATGAGAAATATTAGGTTTTCGGCCTTTTAAAAGTTCATAAGGAGTTTTCAAAAAATTATGCCTCAAGAGTATACGATTTATCACATAGCAAGCATTATGCACTACATCAGCCCAGAAGTACTTAGGAACCTTGCTATCGTTCAGCATGGTTCTAGCAAGATCTTCTAGAACTCGATTCTTCCTCTCAAAAACTCCATTTTGTTGAAGGGTACGAGCAGTCAAGAACTTATGCATGATACCATGTTTATTACAAAATTTATCAAACTGATGGTTTTCAAACTCGCCACTATGATTGGATCAAATGAATACTATTTTAAGATTAAACTGGTTTTGAATTTGTTTGGCAAGGTTTTTGAAAGATTTGAATGCATCACTCTTAGAAGATAAAAATAGTGTCCATGTGAATCTAGAGAAATCATCAACAATTACTAAAGCATAGAAACTACCACCAAAACTCATTATTTGTGAAGGTCCAAACAAGTCCATATGGAGAAGCACTAGAGGTCTTGTTGTAGATATTACATTATTTTTACCAAAATAGTTTTTAACTTGTTTACATTTTTTTATAAGTATCACAAGTTTCTTGAGTTTTAAAATCAAGTTTTGGTAGACCCTCAACCAAATTAATTTTAGACAGTTTATCTAGATGTTTTACATGAATATAAGTGGCGCGCCTATGCCAAAGCCAGATATCATCTTCTTTAGATATAAAACATTTTGAAAATAGTGTTGTGACATCTTCTATGTTAACCATATAGATGTTATTAATACGATATTTGACAAATTTGACCTTATTAGATAAATTGTCACGAATCATGCAACACTCAGAGTCGAAAGATACACAATTACATTTATTACAGAGTTGGCTGATACTCAGTAGATTGTGCTCCAGGCCTTCAACATATAGTACATTCTCGATCACTACCTCATTTGAGTTGCCAATTGTCCCGGTACCAAGTATCTTTCCTTTGTTATTGTCTCCATACGTGACAAACCCTTTTTCTTTCAATGATAGATCTAGGAATGTTGCCTGTGTGCTCATAGACAAACCTGTAAAATAGATCACTTGCCTTTTTCAGGTACCCAATTTATATTGGGTCCTTTTCTATTAGTAACCAGGGAGTTATCTCCCTTTTTCATCCAAGCATATACACCACTAGGTATACCATACTTCCTGATATAGCAAGAGTAGGAAGTGTGACCATGTGTGCCACAATAGAAACATGTAGGGACTTTCTTATTATAAAATTTTTTATTAGGTCGAGTCATAGGTTTCCTATTTGGTCTTTAACTACGCATAGGGGGGATATATCCTAATCCAGTATGGTCACCAACATTTCTAGTTTGACTAAGCATAGTGTCTAATTGATTTTCACTTTCTATGAGTTTTGCGAGTTTTTCATTAAGTTTTAAATTCTCATTTTTCAATGTCTCGCAAGACTCACAGACAGTTGATTGACATAATTTATCATTTGAGCAATTGCATATATTACATGAAAATATTAGATCTAAGGTTTCATTCTCATGTTTCAGCTCATCTAATTCTTTCTGTAATAAAACTATTTTATGTTCATTTAGAAGGATTACTCGTTTTCTATCAGAACTAATCCTAGCTAATTTTTTTAATTCTTCACGCAATTCGACATAAGAATTATATAAATCCTCATAAGGAGGTGAATCATCAGAAGACGAAGATGAGGTGTTAGAGTATATCTCATTATTTACCTCATTGATGAGCAATATATTACACACTATTCATAACCTTAATTTAGCATGATTGATGATTCTTGGTGCCTAATTGACTTTGTTTCACATGGTTTAGTGTTTTAGACTTTATTGGACTAATATTCCTAAAATGAGTTAATTTGAGATTATTTGACCTGATTAAATCTATTAACATTTTCATATCACATTNCTATTATCATTTTCAGATCACATTTGGCACCAATGGCATTTTGGGCATTATGGAAGTCGAGGATATGTGTTGAAGTGAAGATTGTATTTTTATTTTAGGAGTTGTTTTTATTGTAATTTAGCTTTGGGCTCATTGTTTAGGCCCAATTCGGTTTTATGTGTGTGGGAGGGGTTAAATTCGGGTTCCCGTTCCCCACTCCAAACACACACACACTTCATTTTCCATCATTTTTTAAATACACTACATTTTCGTTTTCCCTCTTTTTGCATTTTCGGTTTGTTCTTCCATTGCCATGGAAGGCTAAATTTATGGACTAAGTTCCTTTGGTAATGTATCACAACTCTTGAGGTTTAATATTAATGCATTTTCGATTTCTTTATTGTTCATTTCTTCTATCTTATTTCTGAATCTGGTTTGCTTAATTCCATTGCTTTGAAACTGGTTGGTTGAGTTTATCTTCACTTAGTTGATTTACTCTCTCTAGTGCATGAATGCTTAGTTCGTGTGAATTTGTTAATCGTTTCATGCTGATACTGATTTCGCCTAGCTAGAGGTTTAGGTTGTGGAAATTTGAATTGATTATCGCTTAAGAACTTTGAATTGATTATTGCTTAGTTAATTGATTCTCAACAAATTCGGAAGTTAAGGGTTGTAATCTGAAAATAATCTTTTGAAACCGATGATTGAGTTGTGAACAAACGAACCAAAGGGGTTTAGTCGTTTTATTACATTGCTTAACTACTATTTCTGAATTTGATTTGTGTTCATACTATCCAACAACAAAAACCCCCTTGTGTGTGTGAGTATAAGGTGTTTGAAGCTTTGCTTGAAAGATAATCCTTGGGAGTCGACCTAGGAGTCACTTCCTAGTACTGCAGTTTTAATTGTTATATTATTTGTATCGGGTACAGCCTCGATCAAATTTGGCGCCGTTGTCGGGGACTATTAGTTCTTGTTAAAGGTTCTTAGTATATATTAGTGTGTGTCTTAGAATAACCATTCTGTTTGGGTTTCAAAATCTGCCTGTAGCATTCAATGTTTGTTGTTTGCTGTCTTGTTTAGCTATTTGCTTGTTGGTTGATTCAGGTGTATGTTGGTTAATAAAGTTGTGGTTAGAAATTTTGCATGAAACTTTGTTTCCACACTTCTTTCATGACATATTAAATATTGGATGCATCATAGTCAATCACCTTGCTGCTGGTTGTGAGATATAAACACAAGTAGTGACTAGTTTTACTGTTGATTTTCTATTTTGGGTATAACTTTGGAACCGTTAATCAGAATTGGACTGCATCTGTAGAACCCACCCTGAAAATCCAAAAAGAGTCTGTTTACTATTTTTTTTTTTATTTTACAAATTTATTTTTTCAATTGTTTTGATTTTGTTGCATTTAATTAAATTAGTTAGGCTTTGAGTTTTGTTCTAAAAAATTTTGTGGATGTTTCCTATGGTATTAGGATTTTATTCATGCAAAGTTCTGGTTGATCACTGAAATTTAACATGTATTTTACTTACTGCTACATGGTTCTTACTGCTGCATTTAGTGTATGACTAGGGCAAATCCTAACTCTTTGCATCAAATAAATCCTGAAATTGATAGAACATTTCATAGTTTTGTTAGACAAGTTAGGAATTTAAATTTAGATAGTGATTATTTTCATCTTAGTGTTAATTTATCTGATAGTGATATTGATTCAGCTGTTTCTGTGCATTCTGCTATTTCTGTGCATTTTGTTGCATACTCTGAAAATATGGCTGAACCACCTCCAATCCCACGTGAGAGAACATTAAGAGAGTTGGCTGCACCTGATTCCACATTTGTTGCCTAAGTTTCATGGACTTGCAGGTGAATATCCTTATAAACATCTTAAGAAGTTCCACATTGTATGTTCCACCATGAAGCCTCGTGATTTCCAAGAGGATCACATATGTTTGAAGGCATTCCCTCATTCACTTGAGGGCGCTTCAAAAGATTGGCTATATTACTTGGCCCCTGGTTCTATTACTAGTTGGGATGAACTTAAGAGAATCTTCCTTGAAAAATTCTTTCCTGCCTCCAAGACCACTACAATCAGAAAAGATATTTCTGGAATCAGACAACTACATGCAGAAGGTTTATATGAATATTGGGAGATATTCAAGAGACTATGTGCAAGCTATCCCCATCATCAGATCTCTAAACAACTCCTCCTGCAATATTTTGATGAGGGTCTGAACAACATGGAGAGGAATATCATTAATGCTGCTAGTGGTGGTGCACTTGGAGATAAGACCAATTTTGAGGCTAGAGGTTTGATTGAAAAGATGTCTTCCAACTCTCAACAGTTCAGTACAAGAAGTAGTGATACTATAATGGTCAGAGGTGTCCATGATGTTGGGACAGATTTGGTGAGACAAGATAAACTTGAGAAAAAAATTTACTCCCTTGCTACCTTGGTCATTCAACTTGCCATGAATCAGCAAAATCCTCCACTTGCAGCACGAGTTTGTGGCATTTGCACCGCAACTGACCATTATACTAATGTTTGTCCTTCTCTCTTGGAGCCTAAAACTGGTGACCATCCTAAGGCCTATGGGCAAATATTTACAACAACATACCTCCTCAACAACAACAACAGAATTATGATCCTTCATCAAGCAGATACAACCCTGGTTGGAGGAATCACCCGAATCTTAGATGGTCTGATCCTTCACAATCTCATCCAGAGCCACCATTTCAGGATAATAATGCTACACAAAATAGACCATATGTGCATCCTCCAATCTAATAGTAGAGGCAACAACAAGTGATAGTAATCATGTTCCTACATCTAGTGAACCTTCATTAGAAGAATTAGTGAGGCAAATGACATTGCAGAATATGCAATTCCAGCAAGAGACCAGAGCTTCCATTTAGAGAAAGAGTCCTCCATTTCAGAATTTGACCACCCAGATGGGACAAATGGCTACTTCATTAAACACATTGCACTATCAGAATTCTGATAAGTTGCCTTCCCAAACTATGGTCAACCCGAAGAATGTGAGTGTCATCACTCTAAGGTAAGGCAAACAGATTGAATTTGATCTAGCTGCATCAAAAATGAATCAACCGGTTTTACAAGAGACTGAGAAGACTAGTGAACAAACTCTTGCTAGTGAACCTTCTACAAGTGCTACATAACCATCTTCTATTCCTCTTCCATTTCCTCCAAGAGCCATTCAAAGTAAGAAGATGGAAGAGGTAGACCAGGAGATCTTGGACACATTTAGAAAGGTAGGGGTGAACATACCTTTACTTGATGCAATAAAACAAATTCCAAGATATGCACAATTTCTAAAGGAGTTATGCACTCACAAGAGGAGGCTCAAAGGTAATGAGAGGATCAGCTTTGGCGAAGGTAGAAGTGAACATACCTTTACTTGATGCAATCAAGCAAATTCCAAGATATGTAAAAGTGTAAGGACCCAGGTACATTTGTTGTATCTTGCATCATAGGTAATAAAATTTTTGAGAATACCATGCTAGATCTAGGAGCTTCAATTAAAGTTATGCCTATGTATGTTTTTATGTCTCTTTCACTTGGACCTATGCAACCCACTGGGGTAGTGATTCAATTAGCAAACAGGAGTACTGCCTACTTTGCTGGTTTGATAGAAGATGTCTTGGTTCGGGTTGGTGAACTTATTTTTCCTATTGATTTTTATATTCTCGATATGGAAGAGAGATCCTCCCTTAACACAATTTCTATCATTTTGGGGAGGCCATTATTTAGAGCAGCCCGAACCAAGATAGATGTCCATGCTGGAACATTATCTATGGAGTTTGGTGATATTGTGGTCTGGTTTAATATTTTGTTGCTATGAAGCATCCATCTGAGGACCATTCTGTCTTTCATTTTGATTTACTTGATGAATTAACTAATGAGCATATCTCTGATTTTCTTAATGATTTTGATTTTATGTCATTGATAGACTCATACACTTGTCATACATGCACTGATTCTGAAATGTGTAATTCTTGTATTGATGAGTTTTTGCATATTTCTGTTGATTAAAAATGTTGTAGAATCAGATTGCACTAACCCTATTTCTACAGACATCATACAGTAATCTGATTTACTTGTTCAGGTGCAAGTTGTAGAGCTACTTTGGTTCCATCTGTTTTGCAGGCACCTGTATTGGAGCTTAAACCTTTGCCTGAAAACCTCAAGTATGTTAACTTAGAGGATGATGAGAGGCTTCCTGTTATTGTTTCCACATCCCTTGATGTTGATCAAGAGGAGAGGTTGTTGCAAGTGCTGAAGAAGCATAAGAAGGCAATTGGTTGGACCTTAGCTGATATTCCTAGTATTAGCCCATTTATGTGCACCCATAGGATACTCTTGGAAGATGGAGCTAAACCAGTGAGACAACCACAAAGGAGACTCAAACTTAGTCATCCTTGAGGTTGTGAAGAAAGAGGTCATAAAGCTTTTACAAGCTGGGATTATATTTCTCATTTCTGATAGTTATTGGGTGAGCCCAATTCAGGTGGTTCAAAAGAAGACATGAATTACAGTGGTGAGGAATGAAAGAGATGAGTTGATTCCTACGATAGTGCAGAACAGTTGGAGAGTCTGCATTGATTATATGAGGCTTAATCAAGTAACAAGAAAGGATCACTTTCCTTTGCCATTTATTTATCATATGCTTGAGCGCTTAGCAGGTAAATCTCATTACTGTTTTCTTGATGGTTTTTCTGGGTACTTCTAGATCCATATTGCTCCTAAGGGTCAAGAGAAGACCAAATTCACATGCCCCTTTGGCAGTTTTGCTTATAGGAGGATACCTTTTGGCCTATGCGACGCCCCTGGTACATTCCAGCAGTGTATGGTGAGCATTTTCAGTGATTTTTTAGAGATTTTCATAGAGGTATTTATGGATGATTTCGCAGTTTATAGATCTTCATTTTATGCATGTTTGGATAGTCTAGATAGAGTTCTTCATAAATGCATCGAAACTAACCTTGTTCTGAATTACGAAAAATGTCATTTCATGGTAGAGCAAGGCATAGTTTTCGGGCATATGATCTCAAATAGGGGAATCGGGTTAGATGCTGCCAAGATAGATGTTATTTCACAATTGCCTTACCCCT
>NC_032011.1:13628483-13628850 GCF_001865875.1 Lupinus angustifolius
TCTTCCACTATCCAACCTATTGCAAAAGGAGGTGGTCTTTGATTTTGATGAGAAATGTATGGAGGCATTTGATTGCCTCAAGACAGCCTTGACCACCACTCTTATTATCCAGGCACATGATTGGACAGTCCCTTTTGAGCTGATGTGTGATGCTTCTAATTATGCATTAGGGGTTGTCCTTGTCAAAAAGTGGACAAACTGCATACGATAATTTATTATGCTTCCAAGTCTTTAGATGCTGCACAAGCAAATTACACCATAACTGAAAAAGAGCTTTTAGCTATTGTATTTGCTCTAGATAAGTTTAGGTCTTATTTGGTTGGTTCTAGAATTGTTGTTTTCACTGACCATGCAGCTTTGAAGTTCC
>NC_032011.1:13628950-13629754 GCF_001865875.1 Lupinus angustifolius
TTTTGAATATTTCTGTTTCTTTCCCCACCCCTTGGTTTGCCAATATTGTAAATTATTTGGTTGCATCTATTTTTCCTCCACTTGCATCTAAAGCTCAAAATGATAAACTTAAGACTGACGTTAAATATTATGTTTGGGATGATCCCTATTTGTGGAGATTGTGTACTGACCAGATTACTAGAAGATGGATTCCAGATCATGAGATTGAGTCAGTCCTTCAGTTTTGTCATTCTTCTGCAGTGGGTGGCCATCTTGGTACCCAAAGGACAACACGAAATGTGCTTGACTCTGGATTTTATTGGCCCACCATCGTCAAAGATGCGTGGAGGATTTGTAGCACTGGTGAGCAGTGTCAGAGAGCAGGTGGTACCCTTTCTTGGAGACAAGAGATGCCTCAACAACCTATGTTGTTTTGCGAGGTGTTTGATGTCTGGGGTATTGATTTCATGGGTCCATTTCCTGTTTCTTTTGGCTTTTACTATATTCTACTTTCTGTTGATTATGTTTCTAAATGGGTGGAAGCTAAGGCCACCAGGACTAATGATGCTCGGGTTGTTATGGATTTTGTTAGGTCTCACATTTTTTGCAGGTTTGGCATACCCAGAGCCATTGTTAGTGACCAAGGCACCCACTTTTGCAATAGATCCATGCAAGCTATGCTCAAAAAATATGGGGTTGTTCATAGAGTTTCCACACCTTATCACCCCAATGTAATGGGCAAGCTGAGATTTCAAACAAAGAGATAAAGAGGATTTTGGAGAAGATGGTGCAGCCTAACAGAAAGGATTGGAGCAACAGACTTGA
>NC_032011.1:13629854-13630533 GCF_001865875.1 Lupinus angustifolius
GGGTTGTCTTTGGTAAAGCATGTCATCTTCCTGTAGAGATAGAGCATTGTGCATATTGGGCTGTGAAAACTTGTAACTTGGCTCTTGATCAAGCTGGTGAAGAAAGAAAGCTCCAATTGAATGAACACGATGAGATCCGCTTAGAAGCCTATGAGAACTATAAGTTCTACAAAGAGAAGATCAAAATATTCCATGATAACTTGATTTCTAGAAAGGAATTTTTGGTTGGTCAAAAAGTGTTGTTGTACAACTCTAGGCTTGGACTCATGAGTGGTAAGCTTCGTTCTAGGTGGATTGGTCCTTTTGTTGTTACTAATGTGTTTTCTTATGGTGCTGTAGAAATCAAAAGTGAATCCATAGATAAGAGCTTCAAGGTTAATGGGCATCGCCTCAAGCCTTTCCTCACAAATCCTTCCTTAGTGGATGAACTTGTGGAGGAGGACTCATTGGTTGAACCCACTTTCCTCCCTCAATGAATAAGGGAGTTTTCCTTTCTTTTCTCTACTTTTTATTGTAGGTTGTAGGTTTTGTTGATGCATGTTTTTCTTTGACTTTTAGGTTTTGCTTAGACTTGGGCATTTTCTCTCATACTTTCATTCACTTAAGTCTTGATATCCTGTGGTATGAATCCATGCATTTCTGTATGTCAAGTTAATTTTGAGAATTAAGAGGTTGAAAC
>NC_032011.1:13630633-13631921 GCF_001865875.1 Lupinus angustifolius
GCTTATAAGTGAAAAACCATGATTGTCCTAACCTTAGGGAATTTTGGAGCTTTGGAATTGTTTTGGGAATGGGTATTAAGTAAGAAAGGATTAATACAATTATTTAGCTCAAATCTTGTGGATTCTTGGTTATGTCTTAATGATGGTTAATACAATTGTGTACATAAGTGTTCATAAAACAAAAGATCGAAAATCAAAAATAAAAACAACAAAAAGAGAAACAAAAGTGAAAAAAAGGTTGAGTAAGGCAAAGAAGATTGGAATTAGAGATTTGGTCTTATTTTGGGTTGATTTTTGCTTACTTTTTTACTTATTCCCCATTGCTCCTCTATTCCATTTGGTTTTACCTACATATCCCATATTTATCCTACCTTATCCTTGGCCCCATTACAACCTTGAAAAGTCCTTTTGATCTTTATGTGCATGTGCTTATGATGTTGATGTTAGAGGCTTGTCAAGCTTATAGTTGTGTTTGTTTTCATGAAATGCTTTGAGTGTAAACACTTGCAACCTAAGAAACATAAGTGTAAACACTTTAGAGAGTATATCTTGTGAGATTCTATCATTGATGTGACTCTCCTCTTGGTTTGATTGGTTTCTTGGCATAATTGAATTCATTAGATGATGTTCATGGATATCTTCATTTGATTCTTTTTCTCTTGTGTGTTTGATTTTGCCCATTTCATTGCAGTTCCTAGATTTCATTGTGAAGTATGTGATTTTCTTAGGTGTTTCATTTTCTAGTTTTTATGACCTTCTTGCATGACTCACTTTGATGCATAGCCTTATTTCTTGATTTTGCCCAGGAGTGCAAAAGGTTAAGTGTGGGGGTATTTGATGAGTAATATATTACACACTATTCATAACCTTAATTTAGCATGATTGATGATTCTTGGTGCCTAATTGACTTTGTTTCACATGGTTTAGTGTTTTGGACTTTATTGGACTAATATTCCTAAAATGAGTTTATTTGGGATTATTTGGCCTGATTTAATCTATTAAAACTTTCATATCACATTTGACACCAACGGCATTTTGGGCATTATGGAAGTCGAGGATATATGTTGAAGTGAAGATTGTATTTTTATTTTAGGAGTTTTTTTATTTTAATTTAGCTTTGGCCCATTGTTTAGGCACAATTCCGTTTTATGTGTGTTGGAGGGGGTTAAATTCGAGTTCCCCACTCCAAACACACACACTTCATTTTTCCCTCATTTTTGAAATACACTACATTTCCGTTTTCCCTCTTTTTGCTCTGCTAGGGTTTCACCCCTTCTTCATTTCTCAT
>NC_032011.1:13632021-13669257 GCF_001865875.1 Lupinus angustifolius
TCGGTTTTCCCTCTTTTTGCTCTGCTAGGGTTTCACTTCTTCTTCATTTTTCATTTTCGGTTTGTTCTTCCATTGCCATGGAAGGCTAAGTTTCTGGACTAAGTTCCTTTGGTAATGTATCACAACTCTTGCGGTTTTGTTATTAATGCATTTTCGGTTTCTTTATTGTCCATTGCTTAGAAACTAATTGGTTGAGTTTATCTTCACTTAGTTGATTTACTCTCTTTAGTGCGTGAATGTTTAGTTCGTGTGAATTTGTTAATCGTTTCATGCTTATACTGATTTCGCCTAGTTAGAGGTTTAGGTTGTGGAACATTGAATTGATTATCGCTTAGTTAATTGATTCTCAACAAATTCGGAAGTTAATGGTTGGAATCTGAAAATAATCTTTTGAAACCGAGGATTGATTTGTAAACAAACCAACCAAAGGGATTTAGCTTTTTTATTACATTGAAGTCCCGAGGAGTGTTCTTCTCTGAATCAACTTTCTTGAGGTAAATAGGACCTTGAAATCTCATGTGTCCTAGCTTACCACATTTGTGGCAAGTGAAGCGCTCTTTGTTAGCTTTGCCTTTTCTAGTTAACTCACACGCTTCTTTCTTCTGAAAACGTTTAAAGCCTCATGTCTTTAAGAATTTTCCGAATTTTCGTACAAGAAGGCCCAATGTTTCATCATCAATATCTGAATCAGACTCAACATCTTCTTTCTCTTCAGTAGGTTGAGACGTTGTTGCTTTAAGAGATATGCATTTCTTCTTATGGTCTGATTCCTCATGGATCATCAAGCGCCCAAGTTCCATCTCATGCTCTTGAAGCTTTCCAAATAATGTTGCCAAAGGCATGGAGTCAATATCCTTAGATTCCATGATAGTTGTAACTTTTGGTTGCCATCTCCTGTCAAGACAACGTAAAACTTTATTCGTTAATTCTTCTTTGGTAAAAAATTTATCTAGAGCAACTAAATGGTTTACTATATGTGTGAATCGCTTTTGCATGTCACCGATAGATTCACTCGGCAACATACGAAACAACTCGTACTCATGTGTCAGGGCATTCATCCTGGTACGCTTGACTTCGCTAGTGCCGTCGTGAGTCACTTGTAAAGTGTCCCGTATTTCCATGGCACTGTGACACTGCGAAACCCGAAAGAATTTATCATAGGATAGGGTCGATGTGATGATGTTTTTAGCATGTAGGTTGTAATGAACCTTTTTATGATCATCGGTCCATAAACTCTTGAGTTTTTCTTTCGGTTCTTCGTCCACTAGATGCTCTGGACGAAAGGCTCATTGACTATGGATTCCCAAATATCTGAGTCAATGGCTTCAATGAATATTTTCATCCGGACTTTCTAGTAGGCGTACCGTTCGCCACTGAATACGGGAGGGCAGTTAACGGATGCGCCATCACCGCCAAAGGGGTTAGTGGAATGCATTTGTTTTCCCTTTAGGATCAAGTGTATGCGGTTGAGCTAGCACGTCGTACTAGCTCTACCACTTGTTAGGTATCAATGGACAAAACACACCAAGAAGGGGGATGGTTGAATAGGTGTCACCGTTACCAATTACCGCTTTTCGCACTTAAGTCCTATTCTAGAAAAAGCCCCAGTTAATCGATTAACAGCTTCTCTTAATCAATTAACGCACAGAAAACAACAAGTTGCAGAATGGCTTATTGCACAGCCACTCACCGATATTCAAGAACAGATAAATCATATATTTTTTAACAGAATTAAAATAGATACAGAAAATTAACAATATCCAAAATATCAACTAATATTAAGCAATAATACAACTTGAAATGTAAAGAGATTAGGGATAGAAAAAGCCTACAACAAGTAATTTTATTTTAGTTCGTTTGCGGGTCCACTTGCAAACTACATCCAGGCCTTCCCTTTTGATCTCGGTAGATTTTCTTCACTAATATTGAATCGAATGTATTGTTACATGCAAACTTCCAATACAAATACTTAGACACTCCCTTCTTGAATCCAAGAACCCACTTTCTTGGTTTGACTATTCTAATCGCCTAAGAAAACCTTTATTACGATCTAGCCCGAACCGAGAACTTGTTCTAAACTCAAGACCTCTAAGTCTTGGTGAAGACTCACTGAATCTCTTAGGTGGTAAGACACCAAGAGACAACTTCCCTCATTACAAAAACAAAGTATTAAAAAGCACAATGTTGCTCAAAATATTACAATTGAAATTTAGCTAAAAAACTATATAAAACTCACAAGTTATCATGAATATGTATGAGTTCATTAATATGTTGAAACACATAATATATACCCTAAAATTCTCTTAAAGAAATGAAAGAATCATGCAAGAAAATATAGAAATGTTTAATATATTAAACCACATGCAATAAGATGACAATTAAAGCCTAATCATGGTACTATCTCTCACTATCTCACAATGCATTTCACTCTGCCTATATGACACAATTAAGCACAAAAAATATGCAACTAGCAATTCTGAAAATGAATGATGTGATGCATGATACATGATCTAAAAACACAGTTTATATAGAAAACCTTTCTGAGACCCAGTTAATCGATTAAGTGCCCTTTTAATCGATTAACGGGCTGTTGGGAATAATCGTTTTCAGTTAGATGTTAAAACCATAATCACGTTAATCGATTAACACCTCTCTTAATCGATTAACTAGCACATTTTTTAGCTAAATGATTAAATGGTAAACAACCTATATGTTATGCTTATCAACTATACGTGTTTTACCAATATATTATGCCTAAGATGCACAACTAACATATATGATTAATGCCTGAACATATAATAATCTACATAGCATGTCTCATGTAAATGAAATGATTATTTTTAAGGCTTGTGAGAATTGCATCTAGGTTTACCTAACCTAGACTCAATATCTAAGGTACACATCTAAGACTTCTAAAAATGACTCTATTAAAGAACCTAGTCTAGATATGAAACCCTTGAGTCTACGACATATTGATTTATTGAGTCATCTTCAAGATTTCACTAAATCCTTGTCTTCATCAAAACATAGGCAATCCAATAGTGATATACTTGACACTTTGCACTTTCAATCTCCCTCTTTTTGATGATGACAAACTCCACACCAAATCTTGTTTTGATGCATAGCTTGATGATAATGACCCAGCTTTTGATAATTCTCCTTGGATATATAGATAGAGACCTCTCAAACATGACTTGTAAACCTCAGCAACATCAAATGAATTCTTAACCCAGTACAATCACCAATGCTAGCACCATTGGTGGACAAACCACCCACATTCATAAAAAATTCCTCACTCAGCTCAAATAAATTTCCAGAAACCATAGACAAATACTACCTATCCTTATATCTAAAGTTGGCATAAAATTCTCTAATCAATGTAGGGTATATATTTCCCTTTAATTCCATAAAAGTGAAAACTCCTTGAATTTGCGTGCCTTGCGGAAATTCAAAATTTTGTTGCGCCATCCAAGTTAAATCGGCATACCTGATATACGTTAGTTTAATGCCTTGAAACTTTGACAACCGAGTCTCCTGCAAAATGAGAGAGTAGTAGGGGTCTCCATGGTCTTGCCTCACACTTGGATTCGAACATGAAGCAATAAGAGTCTTTCACGCGTGTTGAGCAGTTGTCTTAATCCTTTTTGAACGACCTCTTTCCATTTTGATTGCAAAATCGAGAGAATTAAGAGGTGTAGGAGGATTTTGGGATGAACCTAAACTTAGGGTTTGGAATTAGGGGAAAATGGGTTTCTTGGAAAATTTGAGAGAAATTGGGGTGAAATGAAGTGCAATATGGGTAGACGGTGAGGTTTAATCTTCTTTCATGCTAAAAACTCATATTGTGTTGTTGCCTCTGAGATTTAGAGAGAAAATGGGATAGATAGGATTTGAAAAGGTGCCAAAAACGTTGGTGTTTCTACTTTATCTGTTGCCGTTAATCGATTAAGAGTTGTACTTAATCGATTAATCATAGTTAAAATTCCAGATTTTCAGAAGAATATGCCTAGGTAATCGATTAAGATGGGACGTTAATCGATTAAATATCGTGAAAAATAAAGTGTTGGCTACTGAAACTCATTCTAATCTATTAAGACTCATGGTTAATCGATTAACAGTCAGATTTATAGAATCAATTAGGTTTTTGAGTTTTAGAAGCATGCAAAGATTTCTAACATATATCAAGCAATTTTAAGCAAACATACATACATATAGAGCTTGTTATACTAGATCATGAATCATATTAGGAATAGGATGCATTCAACAAATATTCATTTTGAAGCATATTAGACATTTAACATGCGAAACACATAATAAAGAGTTAGACGATTTAATCAAGATATTTTTCATCAAGGATTCCATGTTCACTTCGAAGAACATAGAAAGTATCTCGTGAGAGAGGCTTCGTGAAAATATCAGCTAATTGCTTAGTGATTTCAACAAATTCATGCACACAATCGCCTTTTTGAACATGATCATGCAAGAAGTGATGTCTAATTTCTATATGCTTGGTTCTCGAATGCAAAACGGAATTCTTGGATTGGTTTATGGAATTTGTATTATCATATTTAATGGGGATCTTTTCTAGATTGAGACCAAAGTCCTTAAGTTGCTGCTTCATCCATAGGATTTGAGTGCAACACACGCCGGCAGCGATATATTCTGCTTCGGTGGTGGATAAAGCAACACAAGCTTGCTTTTTATTGTGGCATGCAACTAAAGAACTGCCTAGTAAGTGACAAGTCCCACTAGTGCTCTTCCGATCCAACTTACATCCAGCAAAATCAGAATCAGAATACCCTATTAAGGATAATGAGGCATCCCTAGGATACCATAATCTCATATTTATTGTTCCTTTTAAATATCTCATGATACGTTTAACAACACTATAATGTGAATCTTTAGGTAATGCTTGAAATCTAGCACGCATGCAAACACTAAACATAATATCGGGCGGCTTGCAGTCAAATATAATAAAGAGCCGATAATCCCTCGATACTTGGTTACCTCAATAGCTTTTCCCTTTTCGTCTTTGTCTAGATAGCAAGCGGACGCCATATGTGTAGAAGCTTCTTTACAATTTTCCATGTCGAACGTTTTTAGTAACTCCTTGCAGTACTTCGATTGATGAATGAAGATGCCACTATACAATCAAAATATGACAATTTATCTAAAAAGTGTTGAATTAAGTTGGTTTTACATGATTTGCATAGGATAAGTGCCATGAAAAGTGTATAAAAATTAGGTACTTTTGGCACTTATCACTCACCTAGAGTGACTGGTATTGTAAAGTTGCCTGGATCTTAAGTCTTCTCATGTAAAGACTTCTGAATAATAGCACTTCATCCAACTTCCAATGTCATTGCTTCTTCTGAAAACTTCATTTTCTTTGTCAATAAATCTTTCATGAACTTTGCATATGTTTTCATTTGTTTCATAGCTTCCATGAAGGGTATGATGATCTGTAGGTTCTTGAATAAATTCATAAACCTAATGTACTGTCTTTCTTTGTCTTTCTCATAAGATTTCTTAGGATAAGGGAGATCCTTCAGTTGAGGTAGATCACTCTTCCTCTTGTCATTATTCTCCCTTATTGATTCCTCCTTGTTTACGACTCATTCCTCTTCTTGTACATTTTCATTCTTTTGTGCTTCTCTGATTATAGTCCCTCATTTCTCAATGTTTGTTTCCTTAATGACTTCCTCCTCAACTGCCAAATTTTCACCAATACCCATACCAATTACCTTTCCACTTCTAGTAGTGATAGATTTACAGTGTTCCTTAGGGTTGGTTTAAATATTGGCTGAAAATTGTTGACGATCTGGATGTTGTTCCACCATCTATTTTTGCCAATTGTCTCACTCGTGTCTCCAAATTTCTGATAGAAGCATCAGTATTCTTCTGATTTGTGATGGAGACTTGCATGAATTTCTCCAAAGTTTCTCCGAGTTTTGTTTGTCTCTCATGCAATGGTGGGTGTGGACCCTATTGATATGATGGTTGAAACGGTGGTTGCCTAGTAGATGGTCCTGCTTCTTGCCTCCAGCCATAATTCTGGTTTTGATTTCCCCTCCAACCTTGCGAGAACTGATTGTTGTATGAAGAGTTTTTGGAGAAGTTTCCCTAACGAGGTTGATTATTCACATATTGAACTTTTTCCTCTTGATTGTTGTTAGGCATAGAACAGTGACCAGTTGCATGATCACCCCCACAGAATTACAGCATAACACTTGTTGATGAACAGGAGGAGTTTATACCACATTTACCTGTTGAGGCAGCTTTGACATCTGTTTAGTGAGTACCTCAATCTGTTGTATTAGAATCTTATTATGAGCCAGAATAACATCAGAAGTGTTCAAATCTAACACCCCCATTTTCTGTATTGTCCTCTTGTTGTGTTGAGCTTGCCTATCTGTTGAAGATAAAGTAGTTATAATCCTGGTGGCTTGCTCAACATCAACAACCAACATAGTGCCACCTAGTGCGGCATCTAGTATCATCTTTGTCTCAGATTTTAAATCAATGCAAAATATATTCAGTTGGTCCACATCTTCGAATCCATGGTTGGGACATTTCCTCAACAACATCTGGAAACAATCTCAAGCCTCATAGAATGTCACTTTTGTACCTTGTCTGAATGTTGAGATCTTAAACTTGGCATGCACATATCTAGCTGGTGGGAAGAGTGTTGTTAGAAACTTGGATTCCAAATCACTCTAGTTGGTTAAGCTTTGGGTAAGGTGAGATTTAAGTCATTTCCTAGCTTCAGCAATGAGAGAAAATGGAAAGAGCATCATATATGCAACTTCTTTCTCATTGTTATTTTAACCCATTGTCGCCACCAACTCATAAAAATTATCCATATGAGCATACGGATCTTCATAATCTTTCCCCTTAAACTCGTGAGCACTGAAAAAATTCAAATATGCAGGCTTGATCTCCACTGTCCTTTCAGTATGTGGAATGACAATACTTGAATAGTGTCGTGGACCTTGGTACATAACATAGTCACCTAACATCATCCTTGGAGGATTAGGCCTCTCATTATTCCCAGTGGCAGCATTTGCATTCTCCATTTTTCTAATTGAGGCTCTGAAATTGTTGATTGTTCAGAGCTACACTGTGTTTCCTAATTACCATGCTTCCTCTTCTCCTTTGCCTTTTTTCGGTTACTCTTGGCTGACTTCTCAATTTCTATATTAAACTGTAATTGTTCTTCAGTAGCCTTACCTCGCAAAAGCATAAATAAGAAGACTACAACAAGGGTTAGCACAAAGGTTAATTATACAACAACAAAAAAATAAAATAAAATTTATTTACAATACTCAATAAACTCAGTATAGAACTAATATTAATCGCTCATTGCTCCTCGACAGCGGCGCCAGAAACTTGTTGATTATGTTTGGTACGACAAGTGAACCATATCGTTCAAGTAACAAAACCGGTAAATATCGGGATATCGTCCTCAGAGAGCAAAGTGGATTTATACTAACTCCTAAAGAAGTAGATCGAGTATGTATTTACAAGATTTAAGATTTCAATATTCATTGGGTTTTTTAATATAGTTGTTAAAATGTAAAAGTTAAACTATGAAATTAAATCAGTTGGGATTGAAGTTCATCTTTCTTTCCCTTTGCAATCCTTAGATTCAATTCTGTATAACTTGTGAAGTTACAGATTTTGATACACATTTTCTTCGAATCAATTGTATCAATTCTTGAGTATAAAATTCTTAGATAATTACTCAAATACCAATTCCTTGGATATTTAACCAATTATCTAGCCTTAAGTTTAATGTAAAAGCAATTCATACATCATTGTTCATTCCTAGAGCAATGATGTAGCAAGGAAGATAATCCAGATTCGATACGAAGTTCAACTTCCCAGTTAAACTTGGATCCTAGATCAAGAATTCAGTAGCAAAGTAAACTCAAGCATTAAGCGCGGGATGTACTTCCCAAAATCAAATAACTGAATACATTAAAGAATTGAATCCAAAAGTACAAAAGTTGGAAGATTACATTTTCAATCCCAACACTGAAGAACTAATCACACATCATTGCCATTACAACACTCTTATTCTGAGAAATACAAGAAATTCTGAATCTAAAGTCGTTCCCATGACTTCTCTCTTCCTCTCTAGTGTTTCTCTCTCTAAAAATCGTGTGGAAAAGCATGGAAAATAGTTAGATAAACCTCATTTGCTTTTCGTAACTGCCTATATCTGTTCCAGACTTCTAGTCTCTCACTCAAGCTAAAGATTCTCGCTTGAGCGAGAGAGATGACTATCTTCAACCATGAACATCTCGTTTGGGTGAGGTGCTCTCGCTTGGGTGAGGGTCAGACAGTGAATCAGGCCAAGCAAGGGACATTCTTCTTGTTTGGGCGAGGCTGTGGCTCAGGCAAAGGTGCAGTATTTAAAAACCTCAAACTTCTCCTTTTTCTCTTTTTCATGCTTCTTATTCTACAATTGACATAAATACATATAAGTTCCTAAACAAGACAAAATTAAATTAAGTTCTTGGGAGTTGTACACGATTTGCATCATGACTACACACTAAGTGCCCCAAAATCATATACATTTTATTCAAAAAATAGCACTTGACAGTATAACTCTTGTATCTGAACCATATCATACCTTCAAGGTTTTTTGGAGGCATTTAATAGGCTTTCATCTTGAGCTACTCTGGATCTATCATTTTAGTGGACAATATGAATGTTTAATTATCTGCTCTTTATCATCGCCTGGATATCTGTTGGAGGAGAAGAATAAAAAATTTAATATACATGTCAGATTCTTTAGATAGTGCATCGCTAACCACCAAGACTCTCCAACCGGCATGTAATGTATATTCTTCTTTAATTTGGGCTATTATGATCTTAGTCTTAGCTAAGAGAACTAGATATCAAACTTCAACATATTATGAGGGAGTGCAATGTTTGCACGGATTACTTAACTAAGCTAGATGCACTAGTGCACATGATATTTTAATCTATGATTCTTCTCATCATGCCTCGCAAACATATTTTTTGCAGATGCTATGAAGTTTCTTTTGTAAAGTGTTATTGTCATTTCTTTTGTTTTATTGTCTTCATTAAAAAAACTAGTTAGAAAATAGTCTGAAATAACGTTATTATTGACTAATTCTAGTTGTTACTGATGGATTTTAGGTAATAGGTGTGTTCTTGTAGTGATTAAGATTGATCTAGTGTTGATTGCCTTTCAAAGTTTTATCGCCAACTGGACAATGTCCAGAAAAATTAAAAAATATGACATTACTCTAGCATTACATATTACTATATTAGCGACCAAAAGTCAAAGGTGAAAGATTAAAAGATTAATTCATGTAAGTAATACTTATTGGGGGACAACTCTAAAAGGGTGAAGATACTCTTTGGTGATACCAAAAAACATTATCTTTCCTCAATTCTTGATTTGTATTGTATTCTGCCCTCATTTGTTCTACCCAATTGTGGATAGAGGGAAAAAATTATTATTTTTTACATCATGACTTCATATTTCATTATTTATATGAATAAATGTTGAATAATATATTGAAAGTTCATTTTGATAATCTGCCCACAATTTGATTGTAGAGATAATGACATTCGATGTCAAATATTTTCTCGTCTTTTTTATTATTGTAGATAAAATTAATGATAATGACAAAGTTGGTTTTTATTGTATTTAAAACTCTTCACAAATATATTGTAAATCAAAGATTAACAACTATCTGTGAAGACATTTCACCTAGATGATCATTTTGATATTATACCCACAATTTATTGTAGAGAGTGATATTCAATGTCAAATATTGTCTTTTTCCTTATTATATAAAAAATAAGAAAATGGATTTTAATGTCAATGACCATGTTAACTTCTATTCGTACTTGTAATATTCTTAAGTAATCATTCTATAATTAAATATCTATCAGTATTACTTTTTAAAATCTAACATTGAATGTGTTACATCTTTCAACATTTTTATTCGTTATAAGATACATCAAAACAACAAAGGGAAACCATATGTAACCCTCTATTGTTACTATTACTCTTGCAAAGGAAAACACTTTCCAAGATATATTTTTGCTTTTACTCAGATACCATGATGCTCTTTTTTCTATTATTTTTCTTCCTTGGTATGATGTTGCAGTTAAGACTCTGCTACAATCAAGCTTCTATATTCCAATGAACTATCAAAATAAGTTAGTCATTTCATACATGATATATAGTATTTACAAAGGCTAAGTAGCTAACTGAATATGCTACTTCACCTTCACCTGATAAATTTATCTAAAGTGGAGCTTCAGTATTAAACCAGTCACTCAATTCCATCTCTTTGAATTTTTTGCACCTTTAGACTTTTGTTTTGCTGCTTGAAAGGCCTGCATCTTCTGTTTCTTCCGTGCCTCTTTTTCAGCCTGTTATTGCAAATGAATTGCATTTTATAAGTACTACACTCAACTAGATGTAATATCTATGCAGTGTCGGTGTAAAATCCACCATTCATTTGTAGTTTTTTTGAAGAGTCAATAATGAATAAATATGGATGGTAGATGATGCACAACTGATACAATGACAGTGCATAAATCTCTACATTTTTTTCACTCGAAAAAGTTTACCTTGGACATCTTAGACTTGGCTTTCACTTTAGGAGCTTTGTCATCAAGCTCTGCCTCCCGTTCAAGCTCTCTTTCCCTAGCATCAAGATTCTTCTCCAAATAATACTGCAACGTTTTAAATTCAAGCATATTAAGAGAACTACTGATAAGAAGCCTCACAATGGCTGATAATGCAGTATCCATTATATACAAAAGGCTAAAATAATACTATTCAATATGTTCAATTAAGCGATCACAAAGTTACCATACACATAGTAAATCATGCCCTCAAATATTTCACCCTGTTACACACACAACCTTGATGAAGAAGGAACATATATCAAGCAAAATGCAAATGTTCAAACATAATTTGAGTAAAATACTATTTTGGACCCTCAGGCCTCAAATATTTGAGATACTTTCGTTCATTTGATCTCTCACAGATGTATTCCTATCATCTTGGTCCTTCACAGATAAACTTGCTTTCATTTTGGTCCCTACGTCCGTCAAAACGAGAGAAGGATCCAGAAGGGTGTTTGCTTTATTATTTTATTGAAAAACTCTAATGTCTCTACATGAACCACCACAAAATCTAAAACAAGAATCCAGCTAAAAAACACATAGCAGTAGAATGTAGCACCGATACTGATATAAGCATCGGATATGATACGTATACGACATGTAGATATGCATAGTTTTAAAAAAATGTAGGATGACACATTTGAGATAAATATATAAAATATGTGCATAAAATTCGTAATAACATAATAAATGTATAATTGTTCCAAGATTACAAATAAAAAACATACTTCTTCAATATCACCAAATACAAAATAGAAATCATATCATCATAAGAAATCATTGTTTATTGTCCACAAATAGGAATAGTATTGATCTCGGTTAATCCATGATCATTATTATGCATATGCATTCTTCTTCCTTCTTTATGCAATACATGTGTTTAAATGTTTCTTCTTTGCTTTATCTCTAACTGATTGTATGTTATGTCTCTCTTAAATGTTTTTGCATGGTAGTTTGGTTGTCTGAAGAGGTGTTGAAAAACATATTAAAGAGTATCTAGAAAGTATTTGGAGAGTATCCAGAAAG
The DNA here is from genome assembly GCF_001865875.1 of Lupinus angustifolius. Lineage (NCBI taxonomy): Eukaryota > Viridiplantae > Streptophyta > Magnoliopsida > Fabales > Fabaceae > Lupinus > Lupinus angustifolius. Next base: position 13,643,731 of record NC_032011.1, read on the forward strand.
TTTCAAAATTATAATTTATTTATTTTTAATAAATACTTTTGATATTGCATGGAAACTGTTAGAACTGGTATTGATATTAGGAAGAATCTAGGAAGAAATCACACGAATTCAATGAATCACAAGGATTAGGAAACGCTAAATCCAGTATTTTATTCGTTGTTGTGAGAGAATTACAAGTTTAAGAGAGAGAGAGAACGAAAGATTACAAGTTTCTAACTGATTTCCAGAAATGAGTTACCAATCACTCCTTACACACCAAAACTCCTTCTCCTATTCCTTATTCTTCTATTTATAACTTTCTAACTAACTACTCAATTCAAAAGTTAGTTATTTCCCGCCATCTGCTTATGTCTCCTTGTGTACACTTTAGTAATAGGAGGTTTAGGCCTACTTCTATCAATACTTCCCCTAAGAGAGCCACCTTGTCCTCAAGGTGAAAATGAGGAAAAGCTTCTTGCAATTGATCAACTTTTTCCCACGAATTGTCACAAGAAGGAAGCTTGTCCCATTGTACCAAAACTTCACCCTAACCCTGCGCATCTATTCTGAGCTGCAGAATATCCTGTGGAGAAACCTGTAATTCCCACTCCTCAGATAGCATAGGAGGAAGAGATTGAGGTTGTTGTTGCTGTGTGAGAGCCTTCTTCGATAACAGCACATGAAAAACAGGGTGAATCTTAGCATAATCAGGCAGGTCTAGTCTATAAGCCACGAGAATTTGGCAGATAATTTGGCTGTTGGTCTGTTGGCTAAGGACTTCCGTTTGTAAGGTTGGAGCTTCAAAAAGACCGAATCCCCTACCTCAAACTCCACCTGTCTTCTATGTTTGTTTGCATGTTCCTCATTAGATCCTGAGCCTTGAGAAAATTCTGTTGTAATTCTTGCAATACCAAGTCTCTTGAAACCAGTAACTGATTTCACTTCTTCAATTTTGGAAGTGAATGTGCACCCCTTAATCAAAGTTGGGGGATCCCTCCCATACAAGGCTTTGAGAGGGGTCATACCAAATGACCCATTGTATGTGGTGTTGAACCAAAACTCAGCCCAAGGTAACCACTCTACCCATTGCTTTGGCTTAGGCCCTGCGAAGCACCTTAGATAAGTTTACAGGCTTCTGTTTACCACCTTTGTTTGACCATCTGTCTGAGGGTGGTAAGCAGTGTTGAACTTGAGTTTTGTGCCAGCTAACTTGAATAATTCTTGCCAAAACTTGCTCAAAAAGATTTGATTCCTATCAGACACAATAGAAACAGGGAATCCATGCAATCTCACCACTTCTTTTGCAAAAATAGCAGCCACATCTTTAGCATGAAAGGGATGACCTAAAGGATAGAAGTGGGCATATTTGGATAATCTGTCTACTACTACCAAGATAGCGTCTTTTCCTTTAGATTTTGGTAAGCCTGAAATGAAATCCATAGAGATGTCTTGCCATACCTGAATTGGTATTGGCAATGGTTGCAGAAGACCTCCGGAGTCAATGTTGAATACTTGTCTTTGGCACACATCACAAGCTTCCACATACTCTTTTACTGACCTTCTCATTCCTTCCCAATAAAAGAAACTAGAGACTCTCTTGTAGGTCCTAAAGAACCCAGAATGCCCTCCAACAATACTATCATGACACTCAGCCAAGATAAGAGAGATTTTGTTAGAATTTTTTGGTAATACCAATCTGCCTTTATACAATAACCTCCCTACTTAAAACACCTGGATGAGAGTTACAATCACACATTATATCTTGGATTACCTTCTGCCACTTAGAGTCATGTTGAATTTCTTGAAACCATTCTTCATCATCTGCTATGTTCACCGCTGAAACAACATACATGACTTTTCTTGATAAAGCATCAGCAAGTGCATTCTCTTTTCCAGGTTTGTATTAGATCTCAAAATCAAATCCAATCAACTTAACTGCCCATTTGAATTGTTCTTCATTGAAAAGCCTCTGATCAGTGAAAAATCTCAAGCTTCTATGATCAGTTCTAATCACAAAATGTCTTCCCATCAAATAGTGTTTCCATTTCTGCACTGATTGCACCAAAGCCATTAACTCCCTCTCATACACTGATTTCAATTTAGCTCTGTTTGATAACCCTTTACTCCAAAAAGCCAATGGTCTCCCTTCCTGCATAAATATTGCCCCAAGATCTTTACTAGATGCATCAGTCTCTAGAATAAATGTTTTAGAGAAATTGGGCACTGCTAGTAGGTGTAAGTTGATCACAGAATCCTTCAAGGTTTGAAAAGCTAAGGTGGCAGCCTCATCCCATTCAAAATTGTCCTTCTTCAGCAATTCAGTTAAGGGTTTGGCTATTTTGCCATAGCCTTGTACAAATCTTCTATAGTAGCCTGTTAGTCCTAGAAACCCTCTCAATCCCTTCACATCCTTAGGAACAGGCCAAGTAACCATTGTTTCCACCTTAGATGGATCTGCTGCTACCCCATAATCAGAGATGATGTGGCCTAGATATTCCAAACTGTTTTGAGCAAAGCTACACTTCTTCTTATTGACCTTCAATGAGTTTGTTCTCAAAACTTCTAATACCTCCCTTAGATGATTTTCATGAGACTCTGCAGTTTGGCTATAAACCAAGATGTCATAAAAAAAACCAATGCAAACTTTCTTAAGAAGGGTCTTAGTACCTCATTCATTAGGGCTTGAAAAGTGGATGAAGCATTGGTTAGACCACAGGGCATGACCACAAATTCATAGTGCCCTTCATGTGTCCTGAATGATGTTTTGTCAATGTCAGAATCTTTCAGTCTAATTTGATGGTACCCTGCCTTCAAATCCAACTTAGTGAAAATGGTGGCTCCCCCAATTTCTTCCAACAATTCCTCTATAACTGGGATGGGAAATTTGTTGGGTATGGTCACCTTATTTAAAGCCCTATAATCAGCACAAAATCTCTAACCCCCATCCTTTTTCTTCACTAGGATAATGGGGTTGGAATATGGGCTTATGCTATGCCTTATTACCCCTGCTTCCAACATTTCTCCTACTAGTCTTTCTATCTCAGTTTTTTGATAATGTGGATACCGGTATGGTCTGAGATTAGGGGTTGTAGCTCCTTCTATCAGGTGTATAGCATGATCCTGCTTCCTAATTGGAGGTAGGCCTTTTGGTTCTACCAATAAATCTTCAAACTTTGCCAATAACTTCACCACTGGTGTAGAGAAACCCCTTGCACCTTTGAACTGTTGGAATGTAGTTGGCATTGAACCATCACTCCTTCCCCTTCCTCCTTCAGAATTTGCATTAATGCTCTGTATGGAAGTTTTGTCTTAGCTAAAGCTGGATTCCCAGATACGGTAATCAGCTTCTCGCCCTGCTTAGCTTGAAGTTCCAGTTTGCCAAAATCAACTTTGATTTCTCCCAATCCTGCTAACCAATCCAGGCCTAAGACCATGTCAACTCCCTTCAGAGTGAACAAATAGAAATCATGTGTCTCCTGCAATTCTTGCATTTGGAACCTCAATTGAGCACACTTCCCCCTGCATTTCACCTTGTGACCATCTCCTACCTCCACATAATAAGGGATTGTGTCCACTATGGTCAATTTCAACTTATCTACCAATTCAGTTGCTATGAAGTTGTGGGAAGCTCCCCAATCTATCAAAATAACCATTGATTCTCCATCTACTACCCCTTCTACCTTCCATGACTTTGTAGTAGTAAACCCTGACATTGAGCACAATGATAAATGCAGTGATTTGAAAGACTGCAAACTATCTTCTTGGCTCTGCAACTCTTCTTCTTCATCTTCTTCCGTAAGGATCAGCCTGAATTGTCTGTTCTTACATCTATGGTCCTTGTTATAAGGCTCATCACATCTAAAACACAAACCTTTCTCCCTTCTTTCTCTGAGTTCAGCATTTGACAATTGTTTAAACTCCCATCCTCTGGTTTTGTTCCCCTCTTCCCCTTGGCTCAGTTTACCTCCCCTGCTTACTTCATTACTACCTGCATTCTCAGCCTTCCTATCCATATTAGTTCTAGACTCAACTGTTACTATTTTGGAATATGGTCTTTGCCTATAACTTCCTGTTGATCTAGAATTATAAGCATAGCTGTTCTTTTTACTGAGCATCATATTTTTCTGTTCAATCAACACTACTTTCTAAACAATTTCAGAAAGAGAACGTAATTCATATAGCTTCACCTCAGCTTGAAGTTCCTCTTTAAGGCCATTCAGGAAGATGCCCCTCACAAACTCTTGGTCGATTGACCTCAATGCTCCTACATACTTTTCAAAATCTTCAATGTACTCCTCCACTGCACCTGTTTGTTTGAGAGACAGTAATTGTTCAAAAGGATTTTGAATCATAGACGGTTAGAACCTCCTTACCACAACTATCTTAAACCCTTCCCAATTTGGATTAGGGTTGCACTTCTCCCACCAATGATACCAACTCAATGTTGCTTTGCCTTCTAGAGCCATAACTGTGGCTTGCATTTTCTCTGCTTTAGTTACCTCCTTCAATGAAAAATATTGTTCCAATCTATGTGTCCACCCAAACGCATCATCTCCTGCAAAGATTGGTATTTTTAATTTCCTCCACTTTTCTCTGCGCCCTAATTCTTCTCCTCTTCCCATTGTACTTCCCATTCCTTCGTGCAAGGGGCTTTCTGGATTGAGATTTTGGCCAGCCCTAGCCACCAATTCAGCAATCTGCTCCTCGTGCTTCTTCGCCAATGCCTCTACAAATTCCAATCGAATTCGCATCTCCTCTCTTTCCTGCTCCCATTCCTCAACCGATCTAGCCATACTCCTCATCTTCATACGCAGCTCCAAGGAATCGTGGAAATTTTTCAGGGCACCAGAAACGGTGCTCTGTTACTAGTGTTAGAACTGGTATTGAAATTAGGAAGAACTTAGGAAGAAATCACACGAATTCAATGAATCACAAGGATTAGGAAACCCTAAATCTTGTATTTTATTTGTTGTTGTGAGAGAATTACAAGTTTAAGAGGGAGAGAGAGAGAGAACGAAAGATTACAAGTTTCTAACTGATTTCCAGAAATCAGTTACCAAACACTCCTTACACACCAAAACTCCTTCTCTTATTCCTTATTCTTCTATTTATAACTTTCTAACTAACTACTCAATTCAAAAGTTAGTTATTTCCCGCCATCTGCTTATGCCTCCTTGTGTACACTTTAGTAATAGGAGGTTTAGGCCTACTTCTATCAGAAACGTATCGATGAAGTATCACAGAGTAACGGTATCGAAATCATATCAGATACTGATACATGAAGGACATTGAAGTATTTGTGGATAGTATAATAGCACCAATGACCAATGGATTCCTAGGACCAATTGCATTATGAATAAGTTCACCTAGCTCTAGATCTTACACTGAAAATGTATATTATCACACTCAATGGCCCACAAAAAGGGAGGAGTGGGGCAAGTTGACTTACATTGTAACCACCTGCATAATCCTGTAATATGCCGTCGTTAACTTCTATCACTCTATTAACAATCTGCTTTATAAAGTATCGATCATGAGACACCGTAATAACAGTGCCCTGGTACTCGTTTATTGCTTCCTGTTAGAAGAATTATAAATCATCAAAGTCATGGGTAATGGTGAGCTTTAAATAAGGAGAAACATAAGGGAAAGTGAGGCAAGGCAAACCTCAAGCATTTCTTTAGAAGGTATATCCAAGTGATTGGTTGGTTCATCCAACACAAGCAGAGTTGATGGTTTTACCATGAATTTGCAAAAAGCCAGTCGTGCCTGGTAAAACAAGAGACAAGAACCACAAGATAATCCATATATTTATGTACCACCATATTCAGTCAATTGAAAAAGACATTTTGAATTGTGATAGACATTTTAATTCAATCATAAAACTAAGCTGGAATTTGAATATCACAATTCTCACAATTGTTAATTGAAAAAGAAAACACAAGTCTTGAATTTACCTTCTCACCACCACTCAATAGGGAAACGTTTCGATCAAGCATATCAGATTTAAAATTACAACGCCCGAGAAGTCCTTTGATATCATCAATCCTCCAGTCCTCCGCAGCTTCTTCTACTGTCTCAAGCACTGTTTTGTCCAGATCAAGTGCTTCGGCCTGTTAAATGAATAAATTAAGTTAGTGTCAATAATTGGAATCATTGATTTAGTTATAATCAGCATTAGCATTCCCTTCATTAAAGTGGCACACCTGATTTTGCTCAAAATAGTTAGGTAATACATTATGCTCCCCAATCACAGCTTCACCTGCAATTGGCTTCTCCAAACCCATTATCAATTTAAGTAAAGTACTCTTGCCACATCCATTTGGACCAATGATAGCAATTTTTTCTCCCCTTTCAATTGTAAGATTTGCCTTTTTGAAAAGTGTCTGGAGTAAAAAAAGATTGATCAGTTAATGATATACTAAAACTATAACTTGCAATCATACATAGGATACTCAAAATGTTTTAATGAACACTTTTTCAATAATAAGAGCATGCTAACTCACCTTATCCTCAAAGCCAAATTCCAAGTTCTTAATCATTGCAACAGACCTTCCACTCCTTCCACGCTCAGGAAACCTGATTTTCATTTGTTTACGTTCAAATGGCTTCTCTACTAGATCCTCTTCCTGAAGTCTCTCCAGCTTCTGTTGTTATACATAAAGAAGAGAAGTTCTTTTAAGGAAACAACATAAGGAGCAACGAGAAATTACAGTTTAAAGCCACAATGTGGGAAGTAAGCAATTTAATGCAACTAACAAAAGGTGGCTCAGTACATGAGGTTCCCACCTAACAGGATACGGAGAAGGTGGATGTATGCAACCTTACCCTCGCAAGCGAAGAGGTTCTTTCCAAGATTTGAACCATAACTTCCAGTCCACGAGACAAACAACCTTATTGTTGCCCGCTCACCCTCAACGCAAGCAATGTCAGTGATTAACACAACACCAGTACATTGCAATCATCTTAAGTGACTATTATTTAAGGTCAACTAGACCTATCCATTATCTAATAAGTATCTTTGGCTAGTTCACATTGTGTACGAGCAACAACATATTCTTAATTGAACAGTCAGCTTTGGAAAAATTCATATGATCACATATACCTTCTCAGCGGTTGATGCACGGCCAGAATTTGCTCCGGCACTTAATCTACTTATCAAGTCTCTTGTCTGTTCAATTTCTTTCTGCTGCTTCTCCCATGCAGCATACTGTGCTTCGATCCATGCTGCCTTTGAAAGTATATACTGAGAATAGTTCCCCTCAAATGTCCTGGATACACCCATGTCAGTTTCCACAATTTTTGTACACAGCTGGTCAAGAAAAGCTCTGTCATGGGAAATGATAACCATTGGCACGTCCTGTTTGTTAAGATAATCTTCAAGCCACTCAATGGTATCAAGGTCAAGGTGATTTGTGGGCTCATCCAACAGTAATAAATCTGGGTCCTGAAAATGAAAACCAATTTCCAATCAGCAATCTTATGAACAACACTCATACACTCCAATCCACATCATATATGTCAATGATTCACCAACATGCAAAGAAATGTAGGTTATACATGTATAAAGTTAATAATAGGCAAGCATTATTGTACATCAAATAGAGAAGACAAAGAATAAAGTAATTAAGAACAAGTTATACTTATCTCCCTATCAGTGTGCTAATTTTTCAAGTAAATTTACACAACTGCACTGCAAGAAATAAAATTGCCAAAAAGCCGTGCAGTTAGTCATTAAGACAAGCTTGATCACATAAGAAAAAGCTTACAGAATTGCGTTATTCTTTTTACTCAGTTCACACCAGACTCGAAAAATCAATAAACTGTGTCAAAACATGGTTTTAAATTGGGATCCGCAAGCACAATTTGTGGCTACAATGCAATGTTGCAAATTTTTAGGTCTCTCTAAGCACAATTGCAGCTGCACAACATCTTTTCACAATTGTCCACGATATATTTAGTTTCAAGTTGCAAGGCATCTGAAACAACACCTTAAATATCAAAAAATCATCATGGTGCAACCCCCAATTGCGAAAATGCTATTGACATCCCAAATTGTATATTTACACTACTTACGAACCAACAAAAAAAATTTATTTTTTAATTTTACAAAATAATAAATGATTAATATGGACTCCGAATAGAGTGCCAATAGCATCACGGTACAACCACACTCATGGCAGCAGTATTGTCGTTTTTTATGCCTCCATAATTGTCAACAGCTTCAGTAATATCAACACAACCACAACATGGCCGCAATTTAAACAACAAAAACAACCTCAACATTAAGTTGCAATTTGAGTTTAAAGATGCAATAAGGTATAGCAACTAACATATATCCATTATACATGTGTCCATGCAAGTCTAGCTCAGAAACATATACCTGAAGTAAAATCTTGCCAAGACATATCCTCATCTGCCACCCACCACTAAAAGAAGCCACCAATCTATCCGAATCCTCGGGCGCAAACCCGAGCTCAGGCACCAATTTACTTATCTTCGCATCAACTTCATCCAAATCGACATTTTGCGCCCTCCTCTGAAGCAAATCAAACTCATCCAACAACCTCCCCATCAATTCCAAATCATTAACAGAACCCTCCAGTGCCTTCTGAACCTTCTCCAGCTTCGCCGCAACCTCCATTTCTTCCTTAAAAGCACTCAGAAACTCCTCCTTCACCGTTCTACTAGGCGAAACCTCAAATTCCTGGTTTAAGAACGCGATTCTCATGTTCGATTTTGATTTGATCACGTTTCCAGAATCTGGCTCTTCTTGACCAGCGATAATTCTCATCTGCGTTGTTTTCCCAGCACCGTTTACGCCGACGAGGCCAACTTTCTCCCCTTTCTTCACTTCCCATGTCACGTTCTTCAAAACCGTTACACCTTTGAAGGTTTTCGTAACGTTTTCTAGTTTAACACCTGATGAAATCGTTGAAGCGCCGGTGTTGCCGTTTCGATTGCCACGTTGTCGCTTATCGAATTCCTCAGCGGTGGGGTCGGAGAAGAGAGACTCAACGTCGTCGTTTTTGTCTCCGGTTGCGGTTTGGGAAAGGGAAGTGTCGTCGACGGCAACGGCGCATAAACGACGTGTCGTTTTGGTGGAAAAGCGTTTTCGAGTGATGGTGGTGTTGGATTTTAATGAGAGTGGGCGAAAACGGTGTCGTGTTATAGAGATAGAGGGTTTTGGTGTGTCTAAAATGACTGAACCGGTGAGGAAGGTGGTTAAAGTAAGGTCTAGACGGTGAAGCTTAGTGGCCAAATCCATTGTGAATGTTTTGTTTTTAATGAAAGTTTGGGTAATGGTTGAAGTTGAGTGGATATGAGAGGGTTACATGAAATTGGGGAGTGAGAACAGTTATGATGAGTTCTCTTCCCACAGATGCTGAAGAAATTTTCAGCCCATAAAATAATTTTGCACACTGTTTTATCCGTTTAAATATAAATTTAAAATAAATATTGACTTATTTTAAGGGAGTTTTCATGTTCACGGTGATATAATTTAAGTTTAATATATGCACCATGTGGTAAAGTTTTTAGATAGTATTTTTTTTTGTATAACCAAAGTCAATCATTTTATTAACAAAATATTGTGTAAAATCTTATTGGATCTCTTCAAGGTCAAGAGTTTAATTCTTGTGAGCGACATTTGTTGGGAGGGTCAGTCATAAACCTCGAATGGATTAATTCTTTATCAAAAAAATGTGAGAAGATATAGTTGGTAGTACCAAAAAAGTGAATCATATTACTTATTATATGTGATTGTCTCTCTTAACATATATCACTTTCATGAATTGAATCATAGGTTTTTTGGAGATCTAGTAAGATATTACATTATTAGACCAACATTTTGTTAATTTTTTTACACAATATATCATTAAGGTATATTATTTATACAGTATATCATTAAGGTATATTATTTATACAGTATATCATTAAAACTCATACAGTATATATTTTTCCCTCTTTCTCTAATGGTCATGATGGTTTAACACATGATAGATAATACAGTATAAAAAACACTGTTATATTACTTCTGTAGAAATATTAAGCTATAATATTATAATTGTCGGATTATTATGAATCAGAAATAGACCGGTGAGATAAGTAGAGAACAAAATATATATATATATATACTATCACAATAATGTTTGATTCTTAGTGATATTCGTTCTTTGTTCAATGAAAAGTATGATAGAAAAAAATAAATAAATAGCTATTAGTTCCGTACTCAAATGTGATTTTCTCCGTATTGTATAGGTTAGGCTAAAAAATAATAAAGGCAAAAGAAGCCATCAGTAAGTTATTGATTTGAGATGAGTGTTAAGTTTGGGAATATAACAAGTTACAAATTATTAGCCCTTAAATTACTTGTGGCCATAAAATGTAGAAAAATAAGAGTGAAGATGGGTTTTGTGTGGTGCTGGTTTGTTCAGTGCAAGATATAAGCCACGCGTCAGTTGATGTTTGGTCACCTGCATTACCTCCCCATTCAGTCCACGCCTCTTTACCTCATGTTGTAACAAAAAATATTCGCTTAATGGTGGAAAATCTTCGTTTTTTCATTATTATAATGTACGGGTATTTCGTGTGTGCCTTTTAATATTGCATGACATTATTTACTTAATTTTTATATATTTTATTTTTTTAAAATTAGAATGTGTTTGTTGTGTTTGTGTATTTTAATATTTTTTGTTTATAATAATGTTGAATTTAAGGTGAGAGATGTGGCTGATTAATGCATTGGTGATTATTACTTAGGATAATATGATTTTTTCAAAAATTAAATAATATAAAGGGCAAAATAGAAAATGAAAATTACGATCATAATAAAAGTTACATCATGTTTTACATTTATATATAGTATAGATAGATGACTAATGATATATGATACTAAAAAATATTTTTATAAATTCTCTTATTCTAGAGAAACTATTTATTAATAAACAAAATTTTACTTTATCCTAATGGGGAACAATTTGTATAAGGATATATTGTTTTTTATTATAACTAGTAAGTTACCAATGCGAATACACGAGACGGTATTTTTTTACCACATGAGTATGAACATATAGATTATATCTATATTGTTTTTTTAAGATAAGGAATAACTTCAAGTTTTGTTATTTTGAAATTGATATATCTTTCAAAATTTAATGTTATTCATTGTTCAACCTCACAAATATTAAATATACACAATAACATGTTGTCGAAAAAACTTGATTATATGATCAGGAAGACCAAAAATTATAAATACTTTAAAAAATTGATGAGTTAATAAGTTGAAATTTGGCTCTCATTAGTATTACACATATCAATAGAATCAGAATTATTGTATTCATTTTTTTCACCTAATATTATGAAGTTTAGAAATATTTGCTTCAACTTAATAACTGATTGAATTGAATTATAAAAAAATTTATTTGGAATTAAACTAAAAAAACTTAATTTATTTATTCAATAATTTCAATAGTTGATGCAAGTATTATCTTTGGTTATAAAAACTTTTTATTTTTTAGCGATCTTGTAGATCTGGATACGCACTTTGAATTATAATATCTATTGGATTATCAAAATTAACAAATGTATATGTCATTAGGTAGGGAATGACATAGTTATGAGAATCGTAAAGAAAAAATAAATAATATAATTTAACTAATACATACTAATGTTATTATATTTTTGTGTTAGCGGTTATGTACAATTACAATATTTTAAAATTGAATCATTGTCTTGATTATATGTCTTCATCCATACAATTTTTATACAATAATATTTTAATGATTTGTAGGGAATGATAGATGACACATAAAATGATTAAATGATATTAAATGAGAACATTTTAAGATCTATTTAAATGTGTAATTACTATATATTCAATTTACTATAATTAAAATATATTTTTAAATTTTCCTAACAACTTTAATACATAATTTTAAAATAGAAACTAAATCATCATAATTAAGAGGAGGGGTCTACATACTACAAGAGTAAAAAAAATTAAACTTACTCCACATCCTAGCCATTAATTATAGGGAAATCCAATTGCTTCAATTAGTGAGTAGATCTAAACCATTAGTTATCCATATAATTGATGGCTATGATGAGGAGTAAGTGTAAAAAACTTATTCTTAGAGTAAGTAGATCTCCGCTCCATAATTAGTGCCCTCAATTCCTTAATTATAGGAAATGAAACATTTGCGAATTACCAATTTTTCTTCTAATTAATATTAAAAATAATTATTTTTATGAGATAAATTAAATATCAAAATATCTCTTTATTAATTATAATATCATAGTTCACTCTATTAATAATAATATTCAATTTCTAATATTAAAACTTTTACAAATAATTAAATGAAAATGTTTTAAAATCTATTTAAATAATTAGTATTAAAAAATGTTATTTTTAAGAAATAAATTCAATGTCTATCATTTTTATGCAAACATAATAACAAAAGATTTCCTTATTAATTGTAATATGATAACATATTCTTTCAATTAATAATAATTAGTATGTTAGTATTTGTTGTAGGTGATAATCAAACCTTAAATCTCATTCACTCCACTCCTAACAATCAAACCACAATATAACTCATTTTTTATTGTTTTAAGTTTCCTATGGGTGAGGCTCGAACCCACAACTTCATCCGCATCATTCATTAAACTCTTTCACCTTAACTATCATATCATCTTACGACCCTCAACCATCGTTATTATTGCTCCAAAATCCTTATTTCGTTATTAATGTCCCAAATTCCTTAATTCCAGGAACGTAAGAGAACTATCTATATTTATTCTAATTAGTACTAAAATTGTTATTTTTATGAAATAAATTCACTGTCTATCATTTTTATGTGAATAAAAATTTCAACAAATTTCCATATTAATTATAACATCATAGTTTATTCTTCTTATTAGTAATAAGATTGATTTTCTACCATTTATGTTTTAAAATGATTAAATGATATTAATTAATAACGTTTTAAGATCTATTTAAATGTGTAACTACAATATATTTCATTTAATGTATTTAAAATATTTTTCAAAATTTCATAACAACTTTAATACATAATTTTAAAGTAGAAACTAAATCATAATTAATGCATGTTTATAACGAATGATTTATGTTATATTCCATTATAATTTATAATAACTGTTCTTTCTAATATGTTTTTATTTATGTTGGTAATTGATTCTTTCCTTTTTGTAACTAATTCACAAATTTATACTCTATTTCTGTAACTTATACAAAAAATTCAAACTATTCTATTTCTTCATGAGTTTTGAATCATATGTTATATTAGTTATGATGTCAAAACAAAATAAAATATAAATGAAATTAATCATTATTGCACAAATTTATTAGTTATAATTCTACAAATTTATCTATATAATTAGTATTGCATAAATTTTAGAAATCATAAATAATTTAAACAAAATATAAATCAAATCAATTAATTATAACAATCAAAATTTATTAGTTATAATTCTGCAAATTTGTGTCCATAATTAGGATTGCTTAATATTTAGAAATCATAAATAAATTAAAAATATATATAAGTCAAATAAAAATGAAGACATTATTCTTCTTCATAAATTAAAAAAATATATAAATCAAATCAAGAAACAAAGAACAAAGATATTATATTATGTTGTTGACAATTCAAACAATACAAATTTCTAAGCAAACAATTAAATAAGGTAATGAGGTTTAAGTAAAATTTCCAAGAGGATGATTAACTCTATATGTTTCTGACACATGCAAAACAAAAATTAAAATAATGATTCTTTGAATAAATAAGTGTATAAGTAAGATAAGATATGCGGATAGAGAAATATATTATTAACAAAAATAAATAGACAAATAAATTTAATATTGTAAGTGAATGTATAATATAGTGGAGATTAGGTACATACCATATATTTTGAAGGTTTGATCTTCCTTGGGGAATATACCTTTGCTTATCAGACACTAAAGGAGAAATTTGCTGGAAGAATATTTCTACAAAATAATGAAATTAGTGAGAACACGTCTATAAAATAAGGAAATCAATGAAAAATTATACAAAAAATCAATGATAAAATAATAACAGATCTACAAAATAAACCAAAAAGTCAATGAAAAATGTACTAAAGATTAGATCTACAAAATAAATAAATAAATGCACTTGAAAGAGGATGATTGAAAGAGAAAGAAAAATGACGATAATGAAGAGACATAATGAAATGAAATGAAACTGCAGAAAAAGAAGATTGTTGTGAGAAAAAGAATGTTGGAAGAGAAAGAGAGAGTCATAGACCTCAATAACAATTCAAATGCATTACATCTTAAAAATGCAGTAATTGTTAAGAAAAGACAAATATAATGTGGGAAGGTTACATATGATTACCATGGAATCATTTAGGAGGGGAGAAATGAAGAAGGAAATAACAAATGACAATTGATGAGGTGGCGTGAAGGAGGAGATGTCATGTGACAATTGATGAAGTGGTGAAAGTTTATTTATAAAGTAAATAGAAGAGTTAAACAATTTCCCATATCCATTGTCCATGATTCTATCATATTATTTATTTATCATAATATTTGGGTATAAACCACTCGAATAGAAAAGGTAAGTGTTTCAAACTTATTTTATACTCAATTATAAAAAAATTATTTCATTAATTAAAAGAATAAATTTGTATATGTAAGATTTATTTTATTTTTAAATATTTATCTCTTAAATATTAAAATATTTTTTTGGTACCAAGAGTATCCTTCATCATTTTGGACAATGAACTAATCCATTTTAGAGTTTGTGATTGTCCCCCTCCCAATAACTGTCACTCCCAGGAATCGAATCTCGACCTTAAAGATTCAATGAAGCCTTATACTATAGACAAATGTCTTACTGGTAATACTGAAATATTTGAGACTGGTTAATATTAAACTAACCCACTGGTCCTTGTTTTTTAGTTTAAGAATTCTTTGGAAAAGTCAAATAAAAATAGATGAAAAGTTAACTAAAAGACCATAAAACCAAGTGCTTGAAGTTTTTGATTGAAATTGGTTTATTAAAAAAATTAGGTGATTACTAGATAGTTAAATATGTAAAATAATGTAAGGGACACTATAAACTCGTGATTTTTTTAGTCATAAGTCACTTCGGTTGACTTATTAAATCAAACCATATAAGTTAGAGTGTTTTTAAGATTAAAAATCCAAATAAAAAAACTAAATAAATAAGGAAGTTAATTAACAAGAAGACATTAGTTTATTGATGTAAGATCTTGTTAGATTCATGGAAAGACTAAAAGATCAAATATTTGATTATTGGGAGCAACATTTATTAGGAAAGATAATTATATATCTCAAAAGAGACTAGTTACTTACTTATAGTGGAAGAAGATGTATTTTGTAGTACCCGAAAAAATGTAAGTTGATTAACTTACGAGCCCAAAGGAGACCCTGCAAAAATCTCTCATATTAGAAGTATTTTAGGCCTCATTTGTGATGGTTGTAATTTTAAAGTTTTTAAAAACTAAAACTAGTTTTCACTTTTTAGGTCTACTTGTTTTCGATTTCTATTTCAAAAGGGGTTTAGTCAAGATTATATTTGCTTGAACCTCATTATCACTAACGGGTACCATATATCATTGTAATTGAGGAATGACATTCTCTACTACCTCTGGACACCCTTCACTATCAATATTGACACTTCCTTCATTGTCATCATTATCATCTACATTCACCTACACTATTGTACAACACTCTCTACTACCACCATCATGTTAGAGTGGTGGTTGTGATTGTGATTATGACCTGATCGAGGAAGTAGTGGTGATCATCTTTAAGGTTATGGTAATTGGCAACAATGGTAGTTGTAGTGGTGATGATATTCTTAGAGAAATTGCACAATGGAAAGGAAGAAGAAAAAGGCAAGAAACTTTTTATTCAATCTTGCAACCGAAACTTATAGAGAAGATAGTTGAGAATGGGAAGAGAACTGAATTAGTAAAACTGTTAACAAACAAAACTAACCTACAAACTATTAATAGAAACTTTCTAACTATTAAAGAAAAAATGGGTTGAAGAAGAAAAAGCCCAAACAGAAAACAAAAGAGAAAAAGGGTTAAAAAATAAAAGAGGTCCAACAAGCTAATAACTAAACATAACATGAAGGAAAAAGGATGAAGAAAAGCCATATTTCCTTGAAGCTTAATGTAAGGAAGAAGGGACATTAACACCCCCTCAAGTTGGAAGGTGCAAATCACAAAGACCCAACTTGCAAATGAAGTTCTGAAATGATTTCGAAGGGAGAGCTTTAGGGAAAGCGTCAGCTAGTTGATTAGCGGAGGGAATAGATAAGAGATGAACCATGCCCTTCTGAATTTTTTTCATAAATGACATGACAATCAATTTCAATGTATTTCGTATGTTCATGGAACACAAGATTATGGGCAAGGTAGATTGTCGATCTGTTATCACAATAGACTAATGTTGGAAGAGAAATGGGTATATGAAGATCATTGAAGAGATAATCAAGCCATTGGAGTTCACAAATCAGGCTACCCAAGGCTCGATATTCGGCTTCAGAGGAAGATCGACTAACAATGTTTTGTTTCTTGGTTTTCCAAGTGATGAGGGAAGAACCGAGAAACACATAAAATTCAGTGATTGACTTTCTTGTATCGAGGAAACATGCCCAATCAGAATCGACAAAGGCAGACAACTTGAATGTTGAATTTGAGGTAAATAGGTGATCATGTGATGGTGAGCTTTTGAGGTAGTGTATGACCCTATGAGCAGCTGTAAGGTGTATGGAGTGAGGATAAGACATGAATAAGATGAGTTGTTGGACAGCAGATGAAATGGCAGGTCGAGAGATGGTGAGATAGATGAGTCTGTCCACAAGTCTTCTATAGGAAGATAGGTCTGAGAGGGGGAGTGCCTTGGTTCATGTGAAGCTTGATGGATGTATTTGAGGGTGTTTTGATAGGCTTGGAGGCTAAGGTGCATGAGTTTTCAAGCAAGGATAATGTGTATTTTTGTTGGTTGAGATGAATTCTCATTGTAGACCTTGCAATTTCGAGGCCTAAGAAGTACCTTAATTGGCCTAAGTATTTGATTTTGTAGGTAATGTCGAGAATATGCTTGACTTGTTTGATTTCTGAAAGGTTATTGTCAGTGAGAACCAAATCATCTACATAAAACCAAGATGGCGGTGAAGGAGTAGTGAGTATTTTTTGTAAAGAGGGCCTGATCTACAGATGAGTGGATGAATCCCAAGGAGATGAGTTTGTTGGATAGTGTTGTATGCCATTCTCTACTTGTCTACACGAGTCCATAAAGTGATTTATGAAGTTTGCAAACCAGAGAGGATGTAGGAGAAAGAAGTCCTGGACGGGGTTGCATATAAACTTCCTCATGAAGATCCCCATGAATAAATGCATTGTTGATATCAAGTTGTTAAAGAAACCAAGGTTTGGCAGCACCAAAAGCTAAGATGACCCTGATTGTAGTGATCTTGATAACAAGGGAAAATGTGTCAAATAGTCAACCCCTTCCATTTGATTGAAACCCTTGGCCATCAACCTTGCTTTGTATCTGTCTAGGGTGCCATCTATAAGGTACTTCACTTTGTAGACACATTTGCAACCAATATGGACTTTGTTGTCAGGTAGGGGAACAATTGACAAAGTGTTGTTGAGTTTAAGAGCTTGCAATTCTTGGTTCATGGCTTCCTGCCAACAAGGAATAGAGGAGGCTTGTTTGTAGGTTGTTGGTTCAGGAGTGGTTGATACAGCAGGACAAAAATTCTTGTATGAAGAAGCACAATTACCATAACCGAGACAAGAAGATAAGAGATAGAGGATACATGTGGAGGGATTTGGTTGTTGAAGAGTGGATGTGGTAAGACTGTAGTGATAGTCTTGAAGGTGGGATATAGAGTTCCTAATTCTAGTGGACTTCCTAGTTGGTTGAGGAATGGGTTGTGGAGGAGAGGAATTGGGTTGTTTTAGGACAAGGGTTGGAATTCTGGTAAGGCAACAAAGTTGTTATCATTGGGATCAATTATACTGGTATCAAGGGATTGAGAGATAGGCTTGCAGATAGAATTGGTGTTGAGGTCATGGTTAGGATTATATTGGAAAGAGAAATGTTTTTCATAGAAAATTGTGTTCCTTGAAATGAAGACAGAGTGGAATTGAAGGTTGTATAAATTGCTTCCTTTGGTGCCTTCTTTATATCCAAGAAAGACAACTTTAATAGCCCTTGGTTGGAATTTAGTTCTATGGAATTATAAGGTAGTTGCATATGCTAAGCATCCAAACACTCTCTGAGGTGGTCCATAGAAGGGAGGGTTTTGAAAAGGGACTGATAGGGACTCTGCTATCTAAGCAAAGGTGAGGGCAGCCTATTGATAATATGAATGGCATGTTGAACAACAAAGTTCCAAAGTTTTGAAGGTAGGAGTGGTTGAAAGAAGATAGCCATTGCTACATTGAGGATGTGTTGATGCTTTCTTTCAACAATCCCATTTTGTTGAGGTGTCTCAACACAAGTTCTTTGATGGATGATACATTTCCTATTTAGGTAATCATGCATCAAGAACTCTACTCCATTGTCACTCCTAAGACATTTAAGCTTCTTATCAAATTGAGTTTCTATGTAGGAGATGAAATGGATTAAGTGAGACCTAGTCTCTGCCATGGATTTTAGAAGAATAATCCATGTAAATCTTGTGTGATCATCAACAAGTGTGAGGAAGTACGTGTGACCATATGTCAGCATGCAAAATATCAAAACAATGTGAGGTAAGAGATGTGCTTGTATTAAAGGGTAACCTTTTTTGTTTAGCTATGTGGCAAACATGGCAATGAATAATATCATGAGCAATATGAATATAAGGGAAAAACCTTTTAAGCTGAATCAAAACAAGAGTAGGTGTATGTCCAAGTCTAAGATGTCATAGACAATTATCATTATTTGATTTAACATAATCAACAATGTCCTATAAAATGCCTAGAATTGTGTAAATTTATCAAGAAAAGCCCTTGATGTGGTCTAGTTGAACCAATCATCATCTTGGTATGGTTCTGCAAAAATTAAATATTTATTGTAAGAAAGAATGAAGTGGTAGTGGAAAATATGCATTAGCTTATTTACTGAGAGCAGGTAAATATGAAATTGTGGAACAAACAACACATCTATTAATTTTAGTGTTGGAGTAAGAAAAATAGTGCCTGAAATGAAAATATACACTTTGTCACCATTAGGCAGAATGATGAACATGTGTGTTATAGACTTATAGGTTTGAAAATTGTATATATCATTGGTAATATGGTCAGTAGCACCTATATCCATGATCCAATAAGGTTTGATATTATCTGGTGATGCTGGGACAATCTTGGTTTGTATGGTAGAATTAAAAGTGTGGTATTCTGCTTTTGCATTATGTATCAGGTCCAGAATACTTTGAACTTGCTCATCTCTGAACACTTTGCTGGTTCCTTGGGCTGACTTAGGTGGCTGCAATTGATTTTCTTCACTACCTTGGTCTAAGGGGAAGCCAATTGTATGATTTACCATCTTGGTGGATCTGTTGTTCTTGTATACAGGGGGATAACCATGCTTAATAAAGCATGTGTCAATGGTGTGGTTAGTTCTTTGACAATTAGTGCAGAATTTGTTCCCTTGATTTCAGCCTCCACTATTGAATCTAGGCCTACTTCCTCTATATGTATTGCCTCCCCTTCCTCTAAAATTAGGGTTGTTAGTGGTATTGTTGCTTGGGTTTCTGTAAGTTTCTTGTCTTGTGCTAAGAGTTAAGGCCCTATTTTGAGGTTCAAAATCAGGGAGGCTTGGAATATTGAATTGTCTCTCTTGTTGACTCAATAAAGAGAAAGCCTTACTTATGTTGGACAAGGTATCAAGAAGCATTATTTGAGATCTGACTTGAGCATATTGCTCATTCAGACCCTTTAAAAATCTAATTACACAACTATGTTCTCTATAGCCTTTTACTAGGGGGATCACTCAACAAGAATATGGGATGGAGCATTTATAGTTAGGAGTTGGCATGAAGGTTTCAATTTCTTCCGAAAGACTCTTTAATTCACTAAAATACTCAGATATTGTGAGATTACCTTGATTCAGGTAATAGAATTCATGGAACAACTCTAAAATTTTGAACATATCACCTTGTGAGAATCTATCTTGGAGATCCTTCCAAACCTCAACAGCTGAATCAATCTACAATATTGACTTGACAATTGACTCCTCCACTAAACGTTGTATCCATGAGAGCACCATATTGTTACATCTCTTCTATAAATCGTGCAGTTGCTTAAGGTTCCAGTAATGAACTTTAACTTTTTCTTGGAATCCAGTGAAGGCTTCATAGCTTGAGCCCAAGAGTAGTAATTGCTTCCATTCAAAAGATATGTTACTAGGATTTGTGTGAGGCTCTCGATTGGATGAATATAATATGGATTATTGTTGTGGTCAACATGGTAGCTTTGTGTAGCCATTAATAGGAAGATCTGTCGAGGAGAAGAGGAGAGTTTGGGAAGAGGAATCATAGCATTGAATGCTCTGATACCATCTTAGAGAAATTGCATAGCGGAAAGGAAGAAGAAAAAAGCAAGAAACTCTTTATTAAATCTTGCAACTGAAACTTACAGAGAAGATAGTTGAGAATGGGAAGAGAACTTAATTAGTAAAATTATTAACAAACAAAACTAACCTACAAACTATTAATAGAAACTTTCTAAGTAACAAAGAGAAAATGGGTTGAAGAAGAAAAATAAAAAAAATAAAAAAAAAGAGAAAAAGGCTTAGAAAATAAAAGAGGTCCAACAAGCTAATAACTAAACATAACAGGAAGGAAAAAAGATGAAGAGAAGACATAGTTCCTTGAAGCTTAATGATTATAGGTAAGTGATAGTAATGGTAAGTTAATAAAATTCAAAAACTTTTACAACGTAATTTTCGAAAAAAGTAAGGACCACAACATAAATTAGGATTCTGAGTGTGTTAGGTGTATCTAATGAGAGTATTTTGTATGTGAGATAAGTAAATACACTTAGAAGTAAATTTACGCAGGAAAAAAAATATCGTTTAATACATTCATATGTGATATTTTTAGTTTTCCAAAAGAGTTTACTTACTTAAACATGCCTATGCACTAGACACACATTATAAAAATCCAATTAATTATTGATGAATTGTTAAGATTAAAAGTCATACAGACTTATAAATCAATTGATTTTAAGTTGCAAGCTTAACAATTCATGGTTAGATCTAATAGTAATAGATGTAAATATTTATTTTCCTACTGTTAGAAATTATAAATTTCTAATTAAGGTGAGCATCATATATTTGATACAATGATATCAGCTATTTATTTTCGGGGTTACATTATAAGTGATCTAATTACTGACACCCCTTAGATTTCTAAAAGCTTATAACGGATATGAGCTTAATGGGTGGATACCCATCAGGTTAACCCATAGGGGATAATGAGAACCCTATAAGTTAACACATAAGGAAGGTTATAGTCCCCAATACACCAAATCAAATTAGTTTTCTCCTCTACTCATCAGAGTGAAAACGCAAGTCCCAAGAGGAATCAGAGATTTGGTTGAGAAAGGTCATCATACTACAAAACCTCTTTCAGAAACGTGGATCAAAGGAACACATTCAGGAACATGGATTCAGGTATGACCCTGCACCCTATGCTTCATATATGTGCGTAAGAATCATGAAATTTAAGATCCTAGGGTTGATATTTCACCAATTATAAGGAATTTCCAACAAGTGGTATCAGATCATAGGTTCTGAATTTTATGATTCTCCATTAAGGGTGTTTTCCCCAATCTTGTATGAACCCTAATTTTAATTTGGGGATTATTGAATTATGCTTCCAGTGTTATGTTATAAAGATTGGGAATTTAGGGTTTAATTTGGGAATTTATGCAATCTGATTATTGCATAATTGTTTTGAAATATATGACTTAAGTCAAATTCTTGTTACTTTTGTTGATTGTTGCATATGATATATCAATTTTGTGGCGTTATTGAATTCCAATTTTGATTACATCATTCCTTGCGATTTTGAAACGTGGTTCTTCTTCAAAAGATGGATTTAGATTCGGTAATTTTGTGATGAATGTCAAGAAACATTGTTTTTCGTTTTTTCTTTATTTGGCAACATTGCAATAATTGGCTACTGCTTGTGCTTGTATAGTTTTTTTTTCATTTCAATGGATTGCATTTAACACCCACTGTTTGAAATTTTTAATTTTAGATTGTGCATAGTTTGCATATGAGTACTAATTGTGGTAAATGATCATATTAAGTTAATGTTTGGGTAATTCCTATGAAGAAGTATGTCTTGGTATCAATGCCTATCTCGTTTTCAATGTCTACCATTCACAGGATAACAATATTGTGTGGTGTTTGTTTCTTTTTTTTTGTGTGACAACTAGTAAACGGAAAATATATGGAGTTTATAAATTATATATATATATATATTTTATTTGGAATCATATTGTGGGATTAGATTTGATAATTATAAAAGATATCAAATCTGGAAGTTTTAATTCCAAGATTATTATTTTTTTGTAATGGACCCATATTGCTTATTCTTTTGTCTAGTAATTATTTTGGATCAATTGATGCAATATGTTGCTAAAGTAACCTCTATTGTGGAAATTAATTGAATTACACAGATGAATATGAGATTATTTATGCGAATTGTGTTCGGCCCAAAGGAAGACACAACTTGGCCAAATAATAACATACCTATGATGATAAATATGTAACAATTATAAAAAAAAATTCATGTGAATAATAGTCGCTCCAAAGAAAGGCTATTATTTGACAGAACTAATTGTTAATATTTGATCATTACATGAGAGTACCACTTACAAATTGATTTCTCTGTCCAAAGACTAGATATTGATGTTGTGTTAGGTATCTTGTGATGGGTCTATTATGTGAACATGTCTTGTTTTAAATATATTCCATGACTTGTTTGTTTAGATTTGAACATGTTATTAATTCTTTGTTATATGGATTCGGTGTCTTTTACCAATGCTGCAAATTTTTCTATTCAAATCAGTAACATCCAACTGCTGAATGGGACAAACTTTAAGGTCTGGAAGGAAGCCGTAGAAATCATTCTCGGCTGTATGGATTTGGATCTGGCACTTCGTGTGGAGAAACCCATTTCCACTGCGGAAACCCTCGATGAGGCTAAAATTGAGAAATGGGAACGCTCTAACTGAATGTGTTTGATGATCATGAAATGCTCTATTCCATATGCGTTTCAGGGCTCTATATCTGAGGGTGAAAGTGCGAGGAAGTTCCTTGAAGAAATAGAACAATTCTTTGCCAAGAATGAAAAGGCGGAGACGAGTAGCCTTTTGGCTAAACTCATCTCCATGAAGTATAAAGGCAAAGGGAACATAAGGGAGTACATTATGGAGATGTCTAATCTCGCATCAAAACTCGGGGCACTAAAGTTAGAGCTTGGTGATGACCTACTCGTGCACTTGGTTTTGATCTCTCTTCCTGCACACTTTGGGCAATTCAAAGTGAGTTATAACACTCAGAAGGACAAGTGGTCCCTTAATGAGCTTATATCTCACTGTGTGCAAGATGAAGAGAGGTTGCAGAGAGATAAGACTGAGAGTGCTCACTTGGCTATGACCCCTCAGAATAAGAAAAGAAAGAGCAATAAGGGTGCTGCGAAAGGGCCTTCTCAGCAAAAGAAATTGAAGAGTAATGATGAATTTACCTGTTATTCCTGTAAGAAGCAAGGACACATGAAGAAAGAGTGCCCTAAATATGCCTCATGGCGTGTAAAGAAGGGTAAATTTCTAACTCTTGTTTGTTCTGAAATTAATTTGGCTTTTGTACCCAATGATACTTGGTGGGTAGATTCTGGTGCTACTACTCACATTAGTGTCACTATACAGGGTTGCCTGTGGAGCCGACAACCAAGTCTAAGTGATGATGAAAGATTCATCTTTGTGCGCGATGAAAAAAAAGTTTCAGTTGAGTCTATTGGAACATTTAGATTATGTTTAAGAACTATTTTTCATTTGGATTTATTTGAGACATTTGTTGTACCGTCTTTTAGGCGGAATTTAATTAGTGTTTCCAGCTTGGACAAATTTGGTTTTTCTTGTTCTTTTGGAAATAATAAAGTTAGTCTCTATCAAAATTCAAATATTGTTGGTTCTGATTCTTTAATTGATAATCTATATATGCTTGATGTTTCCAGTTCCACTTATGAAATACTGCAAACAAACACGTGGTACAAAATGAAAATTAAAAGAAAATTCAGCCACCGTATGACACAAGCGTTTAGGTCATATATCTAAACAAAGAATTCAAAGACTTGTGTCGGATGAAATTCTTGACCCTATAGATTTATCAGACTTTGAGGTATGTGTTGAGTGCGTAAAGGGAAAACAGACAAACACAAGGAAGTTAAGTTCCGAAAGAGCTAAAGATGTCTTAGAACTAATACATACGGATATATGTGGTCCTTTCCCTATGGCTTCTAGGAATGGACAACATTATTTTATTACGTTCATAGACGATTACTGTAGGTACGGCTACCTATATCTTATACATGATAAGTCTCAATCCTTGGATGTTTTCAAGTCTTTCAAGGCTGAAGTCGAACTTCAACTTGGAAAGAAAATTAAGGCTGTCAAATCTGACCGTGGTGGTGAATACTATGGCAGATATGATGGATCAGGAGAACAACGTCCAGGGCCATTTGCGCTTTTCCTCAGAGAGTATGGAATTGTTTCGCAATACACTATGTCAGGCAAACCTAGCATGAATGTTGTTGTTGAGTGACGAAACCGAACTCTTAAGGATATGGTGAGAAGTATGATTATTCATTCTTCCTTACTAGAGTCTCTTTGGGGGGAGACTTTAAAGATCGCAGTTTCCATCCTTAATAGGGTGCCAAGTAAAGCAGTTAAAAAAACCCCATATGAGCTTTGGACTAATAAAAGACCAAGTTTGAAACACTTGCACATTTGGGGTTGTCGAGCTGAGGCGTGGCCTTATAGACCACATGAAAGAAAACTGGACTCTAGAACTGTTAGCTGTTATTTCGTTGGCTATGCTGAACGCTCTTGGGGCTATAAATTTTACAATCCCACTTCAAGACTCTTTTTTGAGACGGGAAATGCAAGATTTCTTGAGGAAGTTGATTTTGGGAAGGAAGAGAACATAAGGAATGTTGTCTTTGAGGAAGAACCGGTTACTGATTGTGAACAAGTTCTTGTGCCTATTACCATTCAAGGAATAAATTCGGTAATAGAAGATAATATTCAAAATATTGTCCTTGACAATATTTTAGAACGAGACAACAATGAGGTTCTCCCTCAAGTACCTATAGAAGAAATTCAACAACCTCAAGAAGTAGAAGTGACATTAAGGAGATCTACTAGAGAGAGGATAAGTGCAATTCCTGATGATTATATTGTATTTCTTCAAGAACATGAAGATGGCATTGGGTTAACAGAAGATGA
>NC_032011.1:13669357-13673168 GCF_001865875.1 Lupinus angustifolius
CCATGAAGGATGAGATAAAGTCTATGCATGATAATGATGTTTGGGATCTTGTCGAATTACCTGAAGGTGCGAAACCTATTGATTTTAATGGATATTTAGAACCAAGAGGGATTCAAAGGTTAATATTGACAGATATAAAGCTCGTCTAGTAGCTAAAAGGCTTCACTCAGAAAGAAGGCATTGATTATAAAGAAACCTTCTCTCCAGTATCTTCGAAGGATTCTTTTAGAATAATATTGGCACTAGTTGCTCAGTTTGATTTAGAGCTACATCAGATGGATGTTAAGACTGTGTTGATCCATATGGTGCAACCAGAAAACTTTGTGTTAGATGGCTCAAAGTCCATGGTATGTAAATTAAAAAAATCCATCTATGGGCTTAAACAAGCTTCTCATCAATGGAATCACAAATTTCATCAAGTTATTACCTCGTATGGTTTTGAGGCAAATAAAGTTGAAGATTGTGTATACCATAAGTTCAGTGGGAGTAAATTTATCTTCCTGGTATTATATGTCGATTATATACTGCTTGCTAGCAGTGATATGGGACTATTGCATGAGATCAAGAGATTTCTAGCGAAAAATTTCGAAATGAAAGATCTTGGGGAAGCTTCTTTTGTATTAGGTATTCGGATACTAAGAGATCGCTCTCAAGGTATCCTAAGGTTATCACAAGAAAGCTATATAGATAATGTCCTAGACAGATTTGGTATGAAAGACAGTAAACTAGGGGATACCCCTATAGCTAAGGGAGCCAAGTTTAGTCTCGAACAGTGCCCCAACAATGACCTTGAAAGATACGAGAGGCAAAAGATTCCTTATGCATCTGCAGTAGGAAGTCTAATGTATGCTCAAGTGCATAATGACCATTTATCCCCGAGGTCATGGGTTCGAGTCGCGGGAGGCTCCCCTTTGTGGGGAATAAAATACTACAGGGAGTATTTAAGCTAGTGGGTGGCACGCGTAGCGTAGTTATGGGTCGGGGAGGTCGCATGACATTACTGCGGTATTACCGGTGACATGCTCATTGTCGTCATGGGTCGGGGAGGTCGCATGACATTACTGGGGTGTTATGAGGATTTATTGTGACAACAAGTCCGCGGTTCTTTACTCCAACAACAATAGGAGTTCTACAAAGTCAAAATGGTTGCGGAATTTTGTCACTGGCTTACGTGTGGTTGATGGTATTGAAAGACCATTGAGGATTTACTGTGACAACAAGTCCGCAGTTCTTTACTCCAACAACAATAGGAGTTCTACAAAGTATTCATTGACATAAAGTTCTTGTTGTTAAAGAAAGTGTTCAAAATGGACAAGTTTCCATAAAACATATAGGGACAAATTTTATGTTAGTTGATCCACTGACTAAGGGTTTGATACCTAAAGATCTTTCATGAGCATGTTGCTCATATAGGTGTTGTTCCTTAGGGTACCTTAGTTCAGTGAGAGTCTATATGTTTTATGTGTTGCTTTGGATATTATATATAGTTTTTATGCATAATAAAGTTGATGATTTATCGTTTCATTTTGAAATTGTACATTGTAACAATTGTGTTGTAATTAAAGACTTTGGATTGATCTCACTAAAGAATAAAGAAGGACCAGTTGGAAATAGACATGTTTGAGATCACATTGCATGAAATTTCCATGTCACTCATCTATATTTGATCTATGTCATTGAGTATATTAATATAGTGATCATCGTGGTCGAGTCACACTTAAATGTGATGAAAGTTGTGGTGGTTCCATAGTTAATATATGAGATAGACCAGATTGTATTAAGGAGAAGTCTAAGCGTAAATAGCATACGAATGCGCGCCTAAAGAACCTGTGATATAATTGTATCATGAAGATATGAAGCTCAAGTGAGAGATTGTTAGAAATTATAAATTTCAAATTAAGGTGAGCATCATATATTTGATACAATGATATCAGCTATTTATTTTTTTGGTTATATTATAAGTGATCTAATTACTGACACCCCTTACATTTCTAAAAGCTTATAACGAATATGGGCTTAATGAGTGGATACCCATCAGGTTAACCCATAGGGAATAATGTGAACCCTATAAGTTAACACAGAAGGTTATGGTCCCCAATACACCAAATCAAATTCAGTTTTCTCCTCTCAACATCAGAGTGAAAACGCAAGTCCTAAGAGGAATCAGGGATTTGGTTGAGGACAGTCATCATACCACAAAACCTCTTTCAGAAACGTGGATCAAAGGAACACATCCAGGAACATGGATTCAGGTATGACCCTGCACCCTTTGATCCATATATGTGCGTAAGAATTATGAAATTCAAGATCCTATGATTGGTATTTCACCAATTATAATGAATTTCCAACACCTACATCTAAAAAGTGCCATCTCACTTACATGTAAATGCACGTTAATGAAAACTAGCTAAACATTTCTTCTCAATGCCTGCTGTAAATGAAAGTCATATAATTTTCTTGGGCACGTTTACAATGCGCATCTTAACTAAGCGCACATTGAATGTTCATTCTAACCCACTATTTATGTTTACTGATCATGTTTTTGTTAATATGAATTAAGAAAATGCATATTGTAAGAGTTTTTTACTCCATAACTTTATATTTTATAGTTCATATTTAATCATCATCAATTCTTAAATATAAGTAGATGACTAGTGAATGATGCATATCTTTGCAATGACTTCATACCTATATCTTTGCAATGGTACAATGTGATTAGTAAAATGCTAGGGTAAAGGAGGTACAGCCGCATCTTATTAATGAAGCTCGAGATATCTTAGTTGTTTAGGAAGTTGGTTAAGTTTCAAGTTAGATAATTGTATGAGAAGAAACTTACCACTTATTGTATTATTTAGCTTGTATTAATTCCTAAATTTTCAATACATAAAGCATTTCACGTTTTCTTCTTCCTTTCCGTGTTTTCTTTCATTTCCTTCCAATTGAGCTTAGATAGCTCATCAATCTCATTCATTTGGAGCCATTTTGTTAGGCTAAAACTGTTGGTGCATCAGAAGCGATCGTTGTGCAGCGTTAGCCACAAACAATAAAATAATGTGCATAGAATAAATAGAAGAGAAAAACAAGAGAATTTGTTAACGTGGTTCAGCCAATTATGCCTACGTCCTCGGGAGCGTTGAGCGGCTACCAAGATATTATTAGAGAATTAAAATTACAAACCCTAGCACACCCATGGGTCTACCTGCCCATGGGGTGTTTCTATTTGGTGCTTATATCTCGTGCACATTATAACAAGGGACTTGAGTCTAATATATAACATTGATATTCTACTCTATTCTAATTCTAGGCAATGTGAGACTTCATATAATAATATATTTCAAACATCCCCAACAATCTCCACATTGATTGAAATAGATGAATATCTCGCTCCTTAGGAAATCTACATAAGAATCTCCACCTTAGCGAATATATGACTCCACCTTGTTCAATATCTAATTCTCTTTAACTGCTCCTCTACATCATAGACCTTTTGAGTATCATTGACGATGTTACCAAGAGCCTAACTCTCCAAACTTGTAGTGCAGCTTCCCGTACCGCCATCAAATGGAAGATGTCGCCTAGCCACCTATTGCTAGGAAGTCTTTTGATATATTGGATCTTCTACACAAAAGTTCACCAACAATCGTCCTCTTCAATACTCAGTCAAACTGAACCTTGGAGCTTCCTCGGAAAGCCTCAACTGGTACCACCATTGTCTACTCCGACAATCCTAGTTCAAAAGAACTATCATACTCCACCATAAGGAATATACCCACAGCATACATCATGCGTCAATGCTAACTAATGTCTGTGT
>NC_032011.1:13673268-13690349 GCF_001865875.1 Lupinus angustifolius
CATCTCTACCAATGCTCGTGTTACAACTTGCATCAAAGCCAATGCCCATGTCACACCCTACATCAAAGTCAGTCATCGCCCTTGTGCTTTTGTGGATCTGCTAACAATTAATATCTTTCACTATGACGTCTCACACACGCCATTACGATATTCTCTTTCTCATCTCCAATGAGAACATTTTCTCAACATCTAGAGAGATATTGTCAGCATCTAACTCAACACATAAGTCTTTATCTCCACCTTGATCCTAATCCAATACATGAACTTATGGGGTTCTGGATCAACACATATATCCCCACACTACAGTTATGTCATGTTTCCTTCTCCTTCAACTCATCTACTCTATATTTGCCATTACCTTTGACGCACCTTGTCTGGCCGTCACGCATTCACCCTCTTTAGTCATTATCTGACGTATGGGTTAAGAGTCATCTACCAATTGGCTCTGATACCAATTGTTGGTGCAGCGGAAGCGATCGTTGCGCAACGTTGGCCACAAGCAATCAAATAATGTGTATAGAATAAATAGAAGAGAAAAAACAAGAGAATTTGTTAACGGGGTTCAACCAATTATGCCTACGTCCCCGCGAGCGCTGAGCGGCTACCAAGATATTATTAGAGAATTAGGATTACAAACTCTAGCACACCCATGGGCCTAGCACACCCATGGGCCTACCTGCCCATGGGGTGTTTCTATTTGGTACTTATATCTTGTGTACATTATAACAAGGGACTTGAGTCCAATATATAACATTGATATTCGATTCTATTCTAATTCTAGGCAATGTGAGACTTCAAATAATAACATATTTCAAACATCCCTACAAAAAATGTTTAAAGAAATGGTTACTTGACAAGACTAGGTCGTGATGTCAGGTGTTTGTGTTCCCATAGAATAAGTGTATTTTATGTTGATATAGGCACCACTAAAACTTTTAGAAGAAATGATTACTCGGCATGACTCCATCGTGATATCATGTGTTGTATATTTTGTATTGATATAGGTGACCTTGTTCCCTTGATTTAACTTTTAATGACTATTTTTTATTATTACATTGTTTACCAATTGGTCTTTGAAATGACCTCCCACTTCACAAGGGGTGATGATATGTTGTATCAAAAGAGGACACTTCCTCTTATTCATCGGAGAACATATATTTTAATATTTTTTTGATCAATTAGAAAATGTTATATATTTTTTGGGACAGAAAATGTGCAATCTTTCATAAGTAGTGTCTTCCTCATATCCTATAATGATGTTAGCTTTCGGGTATGTTCGTAAGTTAGTTTTTAAATGAATGAATAAAAAGGGACAATCATGTGTTGGGAGTATTAAGTTGAAGTCCCATATTGTACTTAAGAGAATGATAGGAAGAGTTTATAAATGAAAATGACTCATGGAATCATTAATGTCTATTTGCGAGTCGAATTTTAGAAGAGGGTAAATGAAAAAATGAAGGCTTCGTAGTTATCTCAGAAGTGTATTTTATGACACTCAAGCCTTTTATTTTTATTTCTTCCCTTCTAAAACTCATGTCACAAACAAACCCTTATGGTTTTGGTTCACAAGATAATGTCTCATTTGTGAATCTTTATTCTTCTCAAGTTCAGTAACAAATGACTCTCTTATAACAAATGGGCCAACTAGTGATAACATAATAGATGTTTGGGTTAGACATGATGGTTTTGAGGAAGAGCAAATTGGTACCCATTTGGGGGAAATTTTGGGTATATTTTAGGGTGAAATTTAATAATGGATGAGGAGAATAGTGAAAAATTTAAAAGTGAAAAAATGACCATAGAACTATTACCATAGGATATGTTTATGAGTTAAATTTTGGAGGGAGAATGAAAGAAAATAGAGGCTTTAAAGTCATAAAATACATCAGTGAGATCACTTTAAAGTCTTTCATTTCTCTTTATTCCCCTCCAAAACTTAAACTCACAAACAAACCCTTAAGATTTTGATTCAATAACAACTGGACTACCCAATTGCAGATGAGTCCAACATCACGAACCACACTTGCTAGAAGACTCCTTCCTTCATTTTGTCTTGCAAATCTTCCAAAAACTAACTCAAAAACATACCCTTAAAAAAACTATTCATCAATATTCTCTCATATTAAATGAATTCATTGGTTATTCTTTTACATGTTCCTATGATGAAATTGAACAAACTAAATCATTGTGCATGTCATATAATTACATTATGGAATTATATTTTTTCCTGCATCTGTCAATACTCTAATACATTGGATCATTCTTTGGGAGTTTTGCTCGCCTTCTCACATTGTTTTAATACTGTTAGAGATGATCAAATCTCTTCTTTCTAGTGGTTGGATCGTTACACTTCCTAATGCTTAGAGTGGAGACAAAAAATTTACCTATGCATTTCCAAGAGATTCTCAATCACATCACATTAGCAATCTTAAAACCAAAAAAGGAGGTCCAAAATTAGGATTTGACAAGAGAGCAAGGCTCCTAAATTACAACAGAAACCTTCAATGATCATGGCCCTGGAATCACTGGTTAAAAACCACAGGAAGAGGCTTATAATGTGAGCCATCACATTCAGCTTTAAAAAAGACCCCAACAGGAGCACACCAAGAGATTAAGAGCCTCAAACTTAGTCGAACTCGACAGAAATCTTTATGGAAAAGTTATTACAACCCTTCCAAAAATGCCAATCTATCATAAATTAATGCGGTGTACAAGTGTAGTGATATTCATATCAGCCACAAAATAAACTTTATTTACTAAAACAGGAAAAATAGATAAATGACATTTTATATTCTTAAATCTACCCAAAACTAAAGTGCCTTATAAAAATGAATTTCATAGTATTCCATTTAATGTGATCATTAGAAACACATCTTAAGATTGTCTTAGATCAGGTTATTTTAATTTTATTACAGTCATGAACCATGTTAAGTGTTCAATTCTACGTTTGATTTGCTAACTGTTAAGCCTCAATCATAAAATCAATTAGATGATAAGAACAAAATTGAAGGAAAGGAAATCCCAGGAATAAGTTGTCTACAAATGACAGCATAAAAGTCACATTCTTCAGATATTACCAACAAGGGCAAAAAAAGAGTAAAACTATCAGTATCAGGTTCAAACTCAACAAAAAACACAATATATGGAAAAAAATTCTAACACTCTTTCTTCCTCTAGAAGAGGAGCTCATGAGGCTTCTGGCCTGACTTCAAGGAAAACCTAGCACCAAGGTAAGTCTTCAAGTCTGGAACACTCTGAATGGCTTGCAACAAAGCCGAATCCACTGTCTTCTGGTCATCTTTCTTCTCCTGAGGGAGCACATTTTTCTCCTACATTCGGGACAAGATAATCGAGATCAGCACAAACATGAGCAATTGGAGATTACGGGAAAATTAATGCACGAGAAAAATTGACTAACTAACCTCCTTCTCTGCCTCAAAGAACTCTCCTTCTCCCTTCTTGTTCTTTTTCTTGGCATCCTTTGTGAAGTACTTGTCATCAAATTTATCCACATTAACAGCAGAAACATCTACTTTGGTTGATGTGCCAATGACATAGGCCTGATTCACACGTCTCAAAGGAACTCCATTAATCTTGAAAGGACCTGAAGTGAGAATGAAACATTAAACATAGGTATGTCACAGATGATTGGAGTAGAGAAAATGAAGAGAACCATTTCTTTCATCAAGTGAAAGTGCTAATAAAACAGGTACTTCAGTTAAAGTACACCAAACCCGCACTCGCAAAAATAGACAAAAAAACACTTGCACGCACACAATAAGATACATGATTGAAAGATATTGATAACAAAAAATACCATGTATGAGTTGAAACAGCAGTATATAAATAACAATTAAAAAAAAACACATGAGCTAACATTTCCACACCAATATATTGAAACATAAAAAAATAGAGAGAAATTTAAAAACATTGGTGAATGAGTTTTACCAGTTACAAGAAGCAAGCCAGAAGGAAGCTGCTTGAGAAACACAACTCTCTTTCCCTTGAAATGACCAGCAAGAAGAATCAACACTGTCCCTGGTGTGATACTAGCCCTATAAAACAAAACAATTCAATCACATAAGCTATACCATAACAAAAAAATGAAATAATTGTTTTCAAAAATAAACTGAAACAAAAGGACCCAAAAACATACTGAAACGAAATTATATTTAATTACTGGCCATCAAACATTGCAAAAATGCATCATATATTAGTTCAGATCTAAACCCAATATATTAAAAACAAAAAACCTACACCTTAATTCACATTTCCAAAATCCTAAATATATATAAAATAAAATAAAATAATAGTAACTGACCTAAGCTTGGTGGGTTTAGGTTTGTGTTTGTTAAGACGTGGCTTCTTGACATCATCAGCAGGGTAGAACTTAGGTGCCTTCTCAGCAGGAGCTGCAGCCTTAGCCTTAGGCTCGTGACGGGGCAAAACGCCGCCGTTTTTAGCCTTGATTGCCCATAGACCTCTCTTATGGTACACTTTGGATCTTGAATATTTACCAATTCCCCTAATCAATTCAGGGTTTCTGCTAACCCTAGCTGTTCTTTGCTTTGGAGGAGCCATTGCAGTTCAAGTTCTTCCACCAAAAACCCTAATCTGTGCGAATGGAGGAGATGAAGCTCTAACTCTGATATATATTTTATAGGTCGGACCGGGTCTACTGAGTATACCGAATCAAGTTGAGGCCCATGTAATTGTTGCATTAGTTTTGGCCCAACATAATATTAAATCCGATTTGTGAAATAGTAACAAATATAATAGTGATCGATTCTTATTTTTTATAAGAAAAAAAATGTATGCATTAATATGAATTTTATACACAACTATTCTATTATCTATCATTAATATTTAATTATTATATTAATATTTAATTATTATTGACTTTTCAAAATAGAAATATATATAAATGATGAATAATATAATGATTATGTATATATTTTTACGCTAACAATATGTCAATATTACACTCATTTGTTATACATAAATTTATAATTTTAATCTCATTTCAGGTGTTACTGTAACTAAATATATACACATTAATGGTGAGTATTCTTTGCATCATCTTACTTTAACTTTGGAATCAATAACTATTAACAATATGAAATGAATAATGAGATAATATATTAATAGCAAATCTTCACATTATCCTATAGAGTCCATTTTCTCCTAATTGATTGTATTGTGCATTTTTTAATTCATTGATCATTCTTTTTTTTTTTGTTGAATGGATAAGAAAACAAAAGTTTTGTTTCTGAGTATGGTTTTAGAGGGAAAATGATGTATTTGGAAAGTTTTTCCTTGTTTATGAGTTGGATGAAGGAGATGAGAAGGTTTTGAGGTTTTTCAAACTCTTTAAAACTCTTCATGTGTCAATTTTTAAAGTTCCCCTAATTTAGATTTTTCTAAAAACAAAATGTCAAAATATCTAAACATTTTAAATAAAATTATATAATTATATATTATTTTCCATTTTTTATTATTAATTACATTTTTAAAGGAAAAATAAAATTATACAATCCACATGCTTATAAGTAAACGTCCAGGCATGATGATGAAGGTTCCTAGGAAGTTCTTTTCAAACAAAGTTCAGATTATAGTGTCTCAAATTAAATGATATGAAAGAAGAAATTATAATGGTTCAAAATATACTAGAAACAGAGAATTTTAAAGATTTCTCTAAAAGTAAAGAGATTTAAGAAGTCATACCATTCAAAAAAAAAATGTCAAAATTGCAATTGATTCAGGAACTAAGAGCAAAGCTGGCGCAATAAAGATAAATATAAGGACAATTTCACTAAAGATGTGAGCGTAACTAATAACTATTGTACGCCTACCAAGTCCTCAATAGTGAAATAGAAGAAAATTAGTACTAGTAGTTTAAGTAATCACATGATTAAGGACGAGAATATTTTCAGAGATTTTGATTAATATGTTATAGTTCAAGTTCAATTGGACAATGCTACTATAGTGGAGTCCAAAGGCAAGGGCACTATCATAATAGAAACATAGTACGGTATAAACTTATCAAAGATGATTTACTAGTTCTCAAGATTAAAGAAAATTTATTGTGTATTTGTCAATTAGCGGACAAAGGTGAGGTGAATCTGGCTTTTGCATTCTAATATTTGGCCACCTAAATACTCGAAATGAGATCATCTTGAGTAGTGGGCCATCCACTACTCAATTTATTTGGTGTTATCATGAATATTTTTTTACCATTTTTGAGGAATGAATTAATCTTTTTTGGGTGTGTGACTGTCTTTCTCAATAAACGTTACTTATAGAAATTGAACCATTGAACTTCTAGTCATTATGGAATCACCCACTACTAGATTGTGAGGGGGAGAGTAATTTACAAGTTTTAAAATTTATTCAATGCAAGAATAATAAATATATGGATCTTTAAAAAAATATAGTGTCATATGTTATTATCTATGCCCATATTGGAATGGAAAGAATCTACGGTCTAAACACTTTGGTCTTAAATCTACTATAATAAAACAATGAATAAATATTTATTTTAGTTCGTTATGCTTTTAGATCTCACTAGTTTGGTTCCTTAAAATTGGAAAAACCTAAAATAATTCCCAAAAGTTTCAAACGTATATGTGAGTCAAATTAATCATAATTAATTTATCCCATATTTGAAATTTGGTGGGTCATTTTAGATTTTCAATTTATGAGGGCTCAAATGAAAAACATCCGACCTAAAATGAATATTTTGCATACTGTTCTTTTATTCTGATATGATATGGTCGCGATTGGGTGCCCAAGTGAGTAACAGAAGTTAGGAGTCTTGATCGAAATGTTGTCTAGACCCGCCGAGGGAGGCACCTGAAAAGGTTCTCCAACGATCAAGTCAGTATGTGATTTATGAGAGAGAGTGAAAGTTAATAAGAGAGAAGTGAGAGTATGGAGTAATGAATACAAGTAGTAAATAAGAAAATGAGATATTAATGATACTTCTTGTGTGGGAACCTCGTATTTATAGATTTTAAAATGATTGACGTGACATCTAATCATTGGTTGGTTATAATTCAACAGGTATGGTAGGAGTATGGTAGGCATATATTAGGCGTATGCTGGGCATACTTCGACCTGTCCTTAACCATCCTACATGCCTATTACTGTCGATCTATCGGGGGACAGGTAGAACTTGCAGGTGTCGTTGTAGGTGGAATGTAAATAACACATTAATGGCGAGTCAGAGGCACATTAATGGTGAGTCAAAGACATTAATGACACTTGTAGTAAGCCCATCTTGAGCTTGGCCGGTAAATGAGGAATGCTTAGTATAGTTATGTAATCGGTACGAACATGGAATAACCCAAATTTAACCGGGATGGAAAAGTTGCCCCTAGTCTATCAGGGCGGTCAAAAGTGGGGTGGTCAAAAGTGGGGCGACTGGTAGACTTAGAGTGTTCTGGTTTATGATGCTTGGACCGATTGATTCTGGTCAACTCTTAATTTGGGTTGACTACATGAGTAGCTTCTAAGCGCATGGGTAGGTCATGATGTCAATCTGCCTTTGGTCGACACGTGAAGGGTTGGTAACCTTTCGTCTGGAGACTTGAGTGTTCAACCAACATGTCGGTTCGTTTCAGATCCCATGCTTTGGTTCTCGGGTCATTATTGGATTGCTTTCGAGTGATTTTGAACGGATGGATGTGTCTTCGGGTTGGGCCTCGAGGACGGCCCATGTCCAACCCATTTCCTATAAATAGAGGTAATTCCCCTTCATCCTTTGTCACTTTTCTTCTTCGTCAATTCCTCTTGTCGAGCTTGTATTGCTTCTTGAGTTTGGACGAACAAACTCTTACTTCTTCCAGAACCTTCATCATTCAATACCCATTAATTTTCCATTCTTTTTTAATTTAATCATTTTTGTGCTTACTATGACTGGTGACGGGTCTAGCTCCGACGAGGTGGAGGTCTTATCCAAGCCTCCACCCATCATTACTACGTCGATCACATGTCACCATAGGCGAGCTCGACTCGCCTCTTCCCTAGGTAGTAGTCGGTTTGCATGGATGCGACCACGACAACTCTCATTGTCAGCCCTATTGCGCAGTCTAAGGGAGAAAAGGGTCAGGAATAAAGTTGTTATGTTGGACCGGGCAACTTTTTACAAAAAGTGGCGTCTGGTCTTGGATGTTATGTCCAGCTCGGAATCTGACGCATCTTCTAGTGACAGGTTGTACACGGGGAGGAATTTTGCCGATCATGCCGACCAATTCATCATCCCAGAAGAGATGGTGGGTCCCAACTCCAACTACTAGTGGGTCCTTCTTCGTCCTAGATAAGCGTCCAAGCGTGGATGTGTTAACCCGCTCAGAAAACGACATCCTATGGTATGGCCCAATCGACTAACAACGAGTCTGTCAAGATATTCTTGTGGAGAACAAAAATCGGTGGAGTTTCTACACGTACGAGTATGTATCCCATCGGGGTGAGGATCCCCTTCGAAGAATGGTATGTTGAGGTGTTGCGACATCTCTAGGTGGCTCCTTCTCAGCTCCACCCGAATTCTTGGGGTTTCTGGTCCTTCAAGATATTTTGCAAGGTCATGGAGTGGCCATGCACACTCTATCTCTTCTTCTGCATGTTCCGAGTGGGTCATAATACCAACAAAGACGAAAATAATGAAGGTCGACGAGGATGGTTGTCGCTGCAATCTCGGAACAGTTGTGCCCTTTTCCAACCGTTTGAAGGGTGCGTGAAGAACTAGAAAAACACATTCTTCCGGGTGGAAGCTCGAGGTACCAGACATACCTGGGCATATGGTCCTGATGGTCTGCCTCGTTTTGCATTTTCCTAGAATGGGGGAATCCATCAAAAATTTGCCAAGTCCTTCAACTTCACCTACGATCAGCTGGATGCCTGAGAACGGGGGGTGGCAGATGAAATGCTGTGTTGGATAGAAGATGACAGGGCCATCAAATGTTACAAGTTGGTCAAAAGTGACCAAGTATTTGAGGATGCGGTTGGTGAGTATCCGGTTATAGGAGCCCTATTCTCCCTTTTTGTGATTGGTAAATATAACGTCTGACTTATATATGCTTGTCCTTTTTTCACCAACTGCTATGGATGACCAGGCTGATCGGTCAATCCTTCTAAGGAGAGCCGCCTTGAAATGGAAGGATGCTGATATCACCAAGATGGCAAGGTTTGACTCACCAGCCCACTCTAAACCTCCTTTTGGGGAAGGTGGTCCATATATCGAGTTAGAGGATGTTCTTCCTATCCGCTCTGAACCTCTGGTCACCACCATCCTTAATCCTGTAGCAGCTCGCCCGATTGGTTTAACCAGTGAGGATGTTGTGCCTGCTAGGACCCTCGTTGCCCTTTTAGAGGAGCCGACAAAGAGAAGGGCGCCTAGTAGAAGCAAAGGGAAAACTTCTTTCGCCAAGTCGTCCTACCTTTACAAGATCCCAAGGGCAGTTGAGGTAGGGTTGCTCTACTCGGGAGTTGTTGAGACCATGGAGTACATACATGTGGTGGAGCTGCTGAGGTAAGCCCGAGAAGCCGGGGTTTTGACTCCCTCTGTGGCTAAGTACTTCGAAGGCGATGGGGTATTAGCCACCCGAGTCGGGGAGGAGGCTCTGGCCAAACTTCAGGTGCAACATTCAGCCGAATTGCACAATTTGGCAGCCGGAGAGCCTGGAGGGGCAAAATTTGGTAGTCGACAAGTAGCTGTCTACGATGTCGCTCCCACTCATAGATGCTCGAGAGGCAGCGTTGCCGGCTCAAGAGAATATGGGGTCGCCTAAAGGGAGCTAGGTGCCTTGGATGACCGTCTGGGGCGAGCCGACGAGGAGAATCGTCAACTTGGGAACAAGTAAAAGTTGTCGGAGGAGCAGGAAGAATCGACCAGGGTTGTTATTGCCCGACTGACCAATGAATTGGCCCAAATGTAGGCGTCTTATTTAAGTCTAGAGATCGAAGCTGTCGCAACGGCTAATGCTGGGTGGGACAATGCCTTTGCCCAGGTCCTCTTAGTTCTCCTAGAGGCTGACTGGTCTTGGACAAGGATAGATGTCTGGGTTATTCCTGAGAGAGTGCTTGTGATGTGAGCCCGAATGAGCCTAAGGAGGATGATGAGAAATTAAGAAGCAAAGGTGGGCCCATGACAAGGGCAAGGTCCAAACGTGGACACAATGCACTTTCAAGGCAACAAGGGAATTCCCCTAAGCTCAAACCAAGGGAGTCACCTCTTTTATTACACCACTTTACAAGTTGGCCAATGTGGGGGCATAAGCCCCACCCTTTTAATAAGGCATGGCCATGTTTTTAAAACATGGCTAGGACACATTTATTATGTCCTTAAGTTGTTCCTTTAAAGCATTTATGTTGTCCTAAAATGTTTTCATTCAGAATTTAATTTGTCTTGTGTTTTTAAATTTCAGAATAAATGAATTCCTTGAATAGCATTCAATGTGGTCAAGATGACTTGGATAATTTCGTGCAAGCATTCATCAAGCTTGAAGGTGCCGTCCAACTTAATTGTGCCGTCCAAACTTTAAATTCAATTGCCACCCATAATAAAGCCTTCACAAAGAATTAAGTTGCCGCCCACATTCATTCCAAGTGATTCGTGCAATCAACATGGAATCATGAAGAATTAATTAAGTTGCCGCCCACATTCATACCAAGTATTCGTGCAAGGCATTTAAACATGGCAAAGTGGTCGTCCAATGGGTTAATACATTCATGAATCAACCAAATATTCGTGCAAGGCATTTAACATTGAAAGGTGGCCGTCCAAAGGGAGTTAATGCATTCATGAATCAACCAAATATTCGTGCAAGGCATTTAACATTGAAAGGTGGCCGTCCAAAGGGAATTAATGCATTCATGAATCAACCAAGTGAGAATTCGTGCAAGGCATTTAACATACACATTGATCATGGAAGCAATTACTTCATGGAAGACTCAAGTGGCCGAATTATCATCAAAGACAATGATTCCAAGACTTAGAAATTAAGGCTTTGTCATGGAAATTCAAAATATCATTTATGTGTAATTTGAAATACTTAGAATTTCGGTTGGAACTAATTGGCTAACCATGAAATGGCCTATAAGTGTAATACTCATGTATTGAATAAACTAACTTTGATTTCGTGTGAAAATAGAATGGCTTGTTCCTTCTTGAGTGAGAGTTCTTCTCCAAACTTCTTGGCTGAACCAAGATTACATATTCTTATCAAGAACCACGTTCTTGTGGCGAATAGCACCCGGCTTATCAACATCCTTGTTGTGACGCCTTCACCTTCATACCTTTAACCACCTTCTTTTATATTATAATTCCTTACTGCCTAAACACATTCATCAAATAGTCACATTCGTCACCTGACGAGGATGACAGCCTAGTGAAGCTTCATGTTCTGACCAAGGGTGGTGGGGGTCTTAGTTTAATTTTTGGGTTTTAATCTTTTTGATGTAATTGGTCAGATTATATACAACCCTTTTTTATGTATGAAATAGTCACTTTCATTTTCACTTTCCAATTTGTTTGCTTTACTTTGAGCATTCTAATATGATTTCGTAGCCTTTAAATAATCGGAAGTTGTCAACCGATACAGTCTCAATAATGTTAAATCAAATAATGTTGAAGTCACCCTTAATCAGATTAAACTGATTGGTCTGAATAACCTTTAAATAATCAGAAGTTGCTAACCAACATAGTCCCAATAATGTTAAATCAAATAATGTTGAAGTCACCCCTAACCAGATTAAACTGACTAGTCTGAATAACCTTGATGTAATTCGTCTCCTCATTAGATTGGTTAAGACGACCATTGACTAAATAAAGTTGAAGTAGCCCTTAAATAAATTACAGAAAAAAGGCTTTGAATCTTTCTTAAGTAATCATCGCGTAGGTTGACCAAATGACTTAATCGACCTTTCTTGATTGGTTTGCCGCAACTAATTAAGCTAGTTACTTTTTGGGTAACTTGGTTGAAGATCTTTGTTGATGGGGGACCAAGGGGACCTGGTCCGTGCCTGGATTCTATTTGTTGGTTGTCGTTAAAGGGGGACAAATACATGCCTTGAAGGGCTTTAGTTGATGGGAGACTAATGGGACTTAGTCTACGCTTGGGTTTCACATGTTGGTCATCGTCAAAGGGGGGTGTATCCATGCCTTGATGGGCTTTAGTTGATGGGAGACCAATGGGACTTGGTTCGCGCTTGGGTTTCACATGTTGGTCGTCGTCAAAGGGGGACAGATCCACGCCTTGAAGGGCTTTAGTTGATGGGAGACCAAGGGTACTTGGTTGGCGTTTGGATTTCACATGTTGGCCATCATCAAATGGGGCAGATCCACACCTTGAGGGGCTTTAGTTGATGGGAGACCAAGGGGACTCGATATGCGATTGGGTTTCACATGTTGGCCCCGTCAAATGGGGCAGATGCACGCCCTAAGGGGCTTTAGTTGATGGGAGACCATGGGGACTTAGTCCGTGCTTTGGTTTTATAAGATATTGTTCGCCACTCTAGGGCTTGCTAGGAAACATTTGAACAATAACTCATTAACATATAAGTTGTACTAGGTTACATGGGTTGTCTGGTCGCCAAAGGGACCGACATACATAATTTTAACATTTTTTAAGCAAAAAACTGTCGCATGTTCATTGCGTTCCAAGTGCGGTTAATCTCCACTCCTGACAAGTCTTCCAGTTTGTAGGCCCATTTACTGACTTTGTCTGTTACCAGGTAAGGTTCTTCCAAGTTTGGTGTTAGCATCACTATGGCTCGACCGATGTCTACTCTTCAAAGGACCAGACTGATAGTCTCAAAGTCTCTAGGGACTACAGAAGTGTTGTATCTATCGGCGATTCGTCTTTTGATGGAGTTTTCTCTTATTAGAGCTTGGTAGTAGAGTGAGGAGTTGTATGATAGGCCCAAAGGACGTGATACACCTATTCAGGCTAGGTTCCTTTTGCCTCCTCTAACCTCTTCTTTATTCCTCTTA
This sequence comes from Lupinus angustifolius, assembly GCF_001865875.1. Taxonomy (NCBI): domain Eukaryota; kingdom Viridiplantae; phylum Streptophyta; class Magnoliopsida; order Fabales; family Fabaceae; genus Lupinus; species Lupinus angustifolius. Next base: position 13,686,260 of record NC_032011.1, read on the forward strand.
GGACGACCTTATTAGCAGCCTTTGCCTACCCATTAGTCTAAGGGTGTTCAACTGAATTAAAATGTTGCTTGATGTGCAGACCTGACAACAACTCTCTGAACCTCCGATCTGAAAATTGTGTTCCATTATATGTGACAATTGTGGTCGGAACTCCGAATTGAGTGATAATGTTTCTTTACGTAAATTTCCGGATGTTGGCTGAGGTGATGATGGATAAGGCTTTCACTTCGATCCATTTAGTGAAATAGTCCACCGCCACTATCAGGAACTTGAGTTGCCTGGATGCCAGTGGGAAGGGTTATAGAATATCCACACCCCATCTACAAAAAGGCTAAGAAGTTATGGCAGTCGTCAAATCTTCAGGTGGGGCTTTTTGAAGGTCGGCAAACAACTGGCAGGGTACACACTTCTTGGTTAGCTTGGAAGTATCCTTATGTATGGTTGACCACTAATATCTTGCCTGGAGAACTTTATTGGCTAGAGACGTTGCGCCAATATGGTGGCCACAACTGCCTTCATGGATTTCTTGGAGGACGTATTGTGCCCTATCGGGGCCGAGGCATTTAAGCATTGGAGCTGAAAAGCCTTGACGATACAATCAGCCTTACATTATCGTCAACCATGAACTGTGCCGCATGAATCTTTGTTTTTCTTTTTGGTCAGCAGGAAGGTCACCATGTAATAAGCATCTAATGATGGGACTCGTCTAGTCGTTTGGGATAGATACATGTTCAACTGCCATGACACTGGGCCTAAGAATTGTCCCCTAAACCACAAACCTATTATTGCCCGGACTTTTTGTACTAGCAGCTTGGATAGGATGTCTGCCCATACATTCTGCTCTCTCAAGACATGTTGGATGGAGGCTTCTTCAAATTTAGCCATCAACTCTTTAACCTATGCCAAGTATTTGCCTAATAGTGTGTCTTTCGTTTGGTAGGTTTTGGTTATCTACGAGACGACTAATTGGGAATCGCTACAGATAGCTACGTTTTCTGCACCAACCTCTCTAGCTAATTGCAAATCGGCTATGCATGCATAATATTTGGCTTGGTTGTTTGATGTGTAAAAGGTGAAGGTTAATGAGAGCTCAATAGGCCCTGACCATTATCCAATAAAATTCCAGTCCAACTTCCTCGGGGATTGAACGACATGTCCACATAAATTGTCCATGTTTGACCAGAATTGTCCGGTTGGGCAGTCAGTTTGGCGATGAAATCTGATAAGACCTGACTCTTCATGGTTGTCCTGGGTTCGTATACAATGTCAAAATGTGAGAGTTCAACGGACCAGGAGATCATCTGTACGGCCAGTTCCGGTTTATGCAAGATTTGTCGAATGGGTTGATTTGTTCTCACTACCATAGGGTGAGTTTGAAAGTATTACCGTAGTTGTCTTGCTGATACTAAGAGGGTGTATGCAACCTTCTTTAACTTTTGATATATGAGCTCGAGACCTTTCAAAGCTTTTCTTGTGAAGGAAACAAAATTTTGTCCTTCTTCATTTTCTCTGACTAGGGCAGTTGCCACGACTTCATCAGTTACTGTCAGGTAGACATATAGTGTCTCTGCAAGTTCTGCCTTGGAGAGCACTAGGGGAGTGACCATATATTGTTTGAAAATCTGGAAAGCCTTCTCACCGTCATTCGACTAGTCAAATGTTTTGCTTTTCTTGAGCAGCTAAAAAAGTGGAATAGAATGTTTGGTAGATGTTGGGAGAAATCTAGATAATTCTGCCAATCGCCCATTCAATAGTTAAACCTCTTTGACCGAGCGAGGGCTTCACATATCTATAACAACTTGACATTTCGCCTGATTTGCTTCTATACCTCGGCATGTTAGAAAGAACCCAAGAAACTTTTCGGCCTCAACCCCAAAGGTACATTTTTCCGGGTTGAGGCGCATGTTGATTTTACGTAATCGCTTGAAGATGACTTCCAAAATAGAGTTGCGATCTTCTATAAGTAGACATTGGGGCATGCTTTGTTTAGATCTGTGTAGTGTACACACATTCGTCATTTCTCTAATGGTTTCTTGACCAGTACCACATTTGACAGTCAAGTGGTATAAGTAATTTCCCGGATAAAACCGACTTCCAACAGTTTGGAGATTTTCCGAGTAACCGTGGTTGTTTTATCGATGCTCATTTTCCTTTTCTTTTAGGCTATTGGCTTTGCCCTAGGATGTGTAGTTAATCGGTGGAAAATGATTGAGGGGTCAATCCCTAGCATATCTGCAGCTGACCAAGCAAAAAGGTCTTTGTTGGCCTCCAAACATTTAATCAACCCCGACCTTTGAGCTTCGACGATGGTGTTGCCAATGTATACCATATTGTCATTTGTTGGCCCAAGTTGCAGAGAAGCTTTTTCGCCCTCTGGCTGAGGTCGGAACTCACCTTCACATATCATGACGTCTAACTCAACCAAGTGTGCACTTCTTTATCTTTTCATCGGGGGTGTCTTTCTCTTTGATGTTTGACTTGGTGTGGAGACCACTGCCTCAAGACAGTTTAATGTTGGCCGACCTAGAATAGCACTATAGGTAGAATTACAATCAATAACCAAAAACTTCGCCTGTATTGTCTAAGTTAGGGGCTAGTCCCCAATGGTGAGTCAGATGTCCACATACTCGCAAGGGGTGATTCATTTTTCGGTGAAGCCGACCAACTGGCCATCATAGGAAAATAAGTCTCTATCCTTTAGTTCCATTTTGACGAACAAGTCTTGGAACATAATAACTGTCGAACTATCTTGATCGACGAAAAGTCTTACGACCTTCTTGTTATTCATCCTGGCGATGATGACGAGAAGATCGTCATGACCGCAGATGACACCTTCATAATCACGATCATCGAAGTAGATCGGGGGTGCTACCCTGTTTTCATATTGCTGGTGAGGATTCCGGATAATTGCCTGCATAACTTCCCGGACATATCTTTTCTGAGCTGCTTTGGAAGTGCCTCATACATCAAATCCTCCTAATATGGTATTAATGTTCACTAGACTCCTCTGCCTCCGGTTACTAGGGCGATACATGTCTCCCTGATCCCTGTTCGGAGGATGCCCATGTTGAGTTTTTGGAGGAGAGCATCTCCTAGAGGGACTAGGTCGACATGATGGTGGGATCGTCCCTGTCGGGCTTCCCGGGCATTAAAATGTTGCGATTGATCGACCTGAATTATGTCCTCAATAATGTCCCGCATTTGGGTGCACTCTTCTGTAACATGCCCAAAAATAGTGTCGAAGTCGTAGTATTTAGATCGGTCCTAGGTCCCTAGCTTTCTCCCCGGATTGGGCTTAGGGAACTGGACCAGATGAATGGTCATGACTTCTTGTAGTATTCTAGAGGGACTGACATTAAGGGGAGTGTAGGTGAAATATTTTGATTTTTTGGGTGGTCGGGGTGGGTTATCTCGGGGATGTTCATGAAGTTTTGGCCGTTTGGTTTCCCGTGAGAGGAGTTGGTATTCTCTATGGTCGGAAGATGGGCGAGTTGGCTGAGTTTCTTCCAGATTGATAAACTATTGAGCTTTCGACCGGAGGTCTTCCATGGTAAGGTTGAATATTTGGCAAATTCTTGTCTGAAGAGGTCATCTTGCAACCCTGTAACCAATATGTGCATCGCCACCTCTGGACTTAAGGTGCGGACATTCCTAGCCTCCAAGTTGAACCTGTCCAAGTATGCATAGAGAGGCTCATGTTATCCTTGTCGAATACCAGACAGGGTATAGGAAGATCTTGGTTGTTCCTTGCTTGCCATAAAGTGGATGTTGAATCCGTTGGTGAATATTGCCCACTAATCAATGCTATTTGGTGCCAACTACATATACCACTACAAGGCAGCGCATTTCAGGATGAGAGGAAGGCTCAGTACATGATGGGTTCAGTCATCCCATGAAAAAACATAGAGGCCTAAAATGCATCTAGGTGGTCTTGCGGATTAGTGGTGCCATCATATTGGTCGATGTTGTTTGGGCGAGTTAAGTGCTTAGGCAATTGTGAGGACATGATTGCTTCATTGAAGGGGTGTCTTGCTTGTGGGAGCTATAGTCTAAGGCGTGGGTTGTATGGGTGGTTTTTGTGTTGGGGGGG
>NC_032011.1:13690449-13741741 GCF_001865875.1 Lupinus angustifolius
TCTTTGGCGGCCTCAGCAGAGTGCTCATCGGCAACTGGCCGAGAGGGTCTATTACTAGACTCAAGTTTGTGGTGGCGGAGTTCGGCTGATAGCTGGGCTTGTTGCTGGATAATATGGCCTTGGGTTTGGATCATTTGGAGGAGTTGTTGAGTGGTATGTGCTTCTAGGGTTTGGTTTGGGGTATGACTTTGGCTTTTTTGTTGGGATGGTTGTACTAGTGCTGGGGGATCAGTGGAGGGAATATCGTGGTTTGGAGGTATGTTTGTAGTGATTGGTTCTGCTTGGCTGAGGGGTTGAGCTTGGTTACGGGTGGTCACCATGTTGTAGGTAAGCCATAGACTGTGTCAATGTTCTTTTATACTGATCGGATATGGTCGGAATTGGGTGCCTGAGTGAGTAACAGAAGTCAAGAGCCTTGGTCAGAATGTTGTCTGGACCTGCTGGGGGAGATACTTGAAGGTTCTCTGACAATCAAGTCAGTAAGTGATTTATGAAAGAGAGTGAAAGTAAATAAGAAAGAAATGAGAACATGGAATAATGAATACAAGTAATAAATGAGGAGATGAGATATTAATGATACTTCATGTTGGGAACCTTATATTTATAGAGTTTGGAATGGTTGATGTGACATCGGACCATTGATTGGTTATAATTCAACAAGTATGGTAGGCATATATTAGGTGTATGCTTGGCGTACTTCGGGCTATCCTTAACCACCATGTATGCATTTTACTGTCGATCTGCCGGGGGACAGGTAGAACTTGTAGGTAGCGTAATAGGTGAAATATGAATGGTATATTAATGGCGAGTCAGATACATATTAATGGTGAGATAGAGGCATTAATAACACCTACAGTAAGCTTAGCTCGAACTTGGTCAATAAATAAGGAATACTTAGTATAGTTACATACTTAATAGGAACATGGAATAACCCGGATTTAACCGGGGTACAACACATTCCTATAATGAAATCAAGAAGCATATTAGAAATGGTCTTCTAGAAAAACAAGACACACATTAATAAAGAGAAACAAGACACACATTAATAAAGAGCCACCAACTTTAATAAGAAATTTTCCTATTACCTACTTATCCTTCCAAAATCAAGTATAAATGAGTAAACCTGGATGGTGAGAATTTGGATATTGATGATAGTTTCAAAATACACAAATTATATATAAATATTGATATATCTGTATCATTCAATAGAGTACGCACAGAGTTACACGTACTATAATATCTGTCACTATAATGTGCATACACGTCCACCACCAGGTGTTTTCAATTCTAATTCCAATCTTCGTTATTGCTTGTTTGTGAGTACTATATATACAAGTGTATACAATGCATCTCCTGTCAGTGAATGCACAAAATAAATTTACAGAAAGGGAAAAACAATTACGAGTTAGTAACATCTTGGCTCATATTTTATACTCTATCTTATGATGAAATTTTTAAAGAAAAATTAAGGTATGGTATGGCTGAGTAAAAAAGAATGTTTTTTTTAACATTTTGATAATATAATTAGATAGAAAATTCAATTACAAACTTACTTCACATCTCAATCATTCATTTTATAAAAATCTAATATTTCTCGTATACAAACCTACTTCATATCCCAATCATTTATTTTATAAAAATCTAATCGTTCGCACATAATTTAAATCAGTCAATAGATATCAATTATCTTAATTTTTTTCAACAATTTTATATGTCTTGTCAGCTGTGATTTTAAAATTCAAATCGTTAAAAAAATTCAATTTCACGTTATAGTCTTATCCTAGACTCTCTAATATTAGAGAGTAGTATTTTAAAATGCAGTTGTGATTATGGTAACGATTATGGTTATTGTGGTCATTACCATAGAGATTGCATTAGTTTCTATGTGAATTATTTTGTGATAAAAAATATATTTACATTTGATACAGTTTGATAAGTAATCCAAATACAATATGATATGGTTGCGTGCGGCTGAAACTACTGTATTACTATGATTCAGAATCATACCATAATTATGATGTGATGTTGTTGTAGTGATGCAATCACAGTATTGCAGCTGTATCAAGGGATGTGGTCTACATTTTAAGTTATTGCTAGAGAGTATATGCTTATACACCTTTGAAACACAAAGTGGCATGTCAGACAGGCACTTAGCCACGCAAACACACTAACAACTTAAAATCAAAGAGAGTGCTAAGGCATCAGAAGTAAAGAGAAGGGAGGAGAAGAGAATATGGAGACACATATAGAAAGAGAAACATCATTGGATTTATACAGCCCATGCCATTTCTTATACAGTCCCTGTCATTTCTTTGAACAAGTTGTTAAAGCTTTCTCCAAATGCTTGTGCCTTGATGCAGAAGATCCTCCTGGAAGTGGAACACGCACAACATCACAAGCCATGAGGAGGCCTCCAAGACCACCCTTAAGTGCAGGACGTGGTGGCCAAATCAACCTCATTTCTTCTTAATAACCTCATGAATATGTATATCTCACTATTTGCAAGGCTAAGTTAACTTATATATGTGCTTGAAATTGATATTTATCAGGCAGCATCTTCATGGTTAGAGACAGATTATGAGGTTTTTTTCATGACCATCGATCCATGTCACCCTACTGGTTTCTAATATGATTTTCATTTTCACTCTCATCATTACAGATAAGATGATATTTTTTTATCAAATCATTTTCATTTTGTTGCTTTGTTCTCATATTAGTAGCTTAACTAGGTTCCAATGGAGTCCAACTTCTTCCCATTATTGGACAGTCTAGTACTGGATTATAAGGAAAAATGAGATTAATAATTTATTTTATTAAAAAATAAGTTAAAATCATTACGTTAGATTTTAATTTTTATCACATGTCACAATCTTAATATGGTAATGGACTCACTAGTAATGAAGAAGATCCAAATTCTTTCGTATGTATTAAGCATATGAGGAGAGTCTAATCTAAAATATTAATCTATTAGATGGATGAGAGATATTTGAGACTCATAATATTGTCACCCCTTCAAGGATTGATGTCTTTCACGCTATTAGCGATGACATGATTGTAGCCTTTTTCTTTTGCCTTCTCCATTCACTATCATTATTCTGTAATATACTTTAATCCAGACTATAAATAGCCTTTTGGTGGCCCAACTCAAACCTTTTATCAAAGGAGACACAAAACTTTGCTCACATAAATTTATGTCTTTGCAACCAAGCAATACTGATCATGACTCAAGGAACTCACCAAACAGCCATGACTGAAGGACAAAGTACTCACCAAGCAACCATGACTCAAAGACCTGACCAAACAACTACAAATGATCAAGCTCTTCATCTCCAAATAACCAAGACAATCAGAGAACACAATCATCAACTTCCTTTACAAAGTCAACAAACCAGAAAAACCAACTCTGCACCAACTGAACTTACAAGACCAAGCCAACAACATACAATTGCATATGGCCATAACAGCAGATGCATCTATGTTTTCCAATTAGTTATAGTTTTTGTTATCAGTACGTTTTATATATTTCACATGTGCTCTTAGTTAGTTAGTTAGACTTTTAGCATGTGCTCTTATTTTAGTTAGTTAGTAGGCCTTCTATTCTTGTATAAATTCTGAGCTTTAAGAGAGTTTTAATTCATCTTTTTGTAACAAGTTTGAACTGATCTTTAGATCAGCATTATTCATCAATAACAAAGAAGTATTCTCGAGGTTATTCATATAGATTGGTTTTTCTTCTTCTTATTCTTCTTGGATTGTTAATCCACCATTGAATAACTCTCCTTCTCTTCTTTATTGGTATCAGAGCTCTTTTAGAGAGCTATGTTACATTCAACAAATGTCTACCATGGATTCAAACTCCATTCTACCTAACCTTGCCCAGATTTCCTCTGATCATTCTCAAGATCCATACTACATTCATCCTTCACAAAATCTTGCCACCCCTCTTGTGTCACCATTGTTGAATGGTGACAACTAACACAAATTGACAAGGTCTATGCAGATGAGTCTCATATCAAAACAGAAATGAGAATTCGTGGATGGATCAATCAAAATGCCAAGCAAGACATATCCTTCATACAAGGCATGGGAAATGTCCAACAATATGGTCACCTCGTGGATCATCAGATCAATTACATCATCTATAGCCCAAAACATCTTTTGGATAGACAAAGCCTATAAGGTTTGGGAAGATCTCAATGAAATATTCTCCCAAGGTAACCTCTTTAGGGTAGCAGATTTACAAGATATCATAGGAAACCTTAAGTTGGGTGATTTAAGTGTTTCAAAGTACTTCACCCAAACTAAAATCCTGTGGGATGAGTTAGATACATTTAGGCTTGAACCAAGATGCACTTGTGACGCCCTCTGTGACATCAAGAAGCATAGAGAAGAGGACAAAATCATCAAATTCCTCAAGGGATTCAATGATGCATATAGTGGAGTTAAATCCTAAATTATGCTCATGGAGCTCCTTCCTTCAATGAGAAAAGTTTTCCCCCTTGTTGTTCAACAAGAGACATAAATGTATGGACATGATTCATATTCAAAAGCAATGACTATCTCCAACAATGGAAGAAGAGGAGGATACTCAGGAAGATCATACACAACAAATAGAAATTCCAACAACACTCTTGGAAGAGGAACTTCTGGTGGATATGGCAGGGGATCTTGGAACAAGACACAAGCTCCACCAAAGTTTTGTATATATTGCAAGAAGAATGGGCACACCATAAAGCCCTGCTACAAGTTGCATGGTTACCCTACAAATTTTCCACTTAGTCGAGGAGAACAACTAAACTCTGCTCAATCCACATGCTTGAATGAATCTGAAAAAAATGATATACAAGACACGAACCAAATAGATGACAATATTTTTGGGCTCATTAAGCAACAATATCAAAATCTTGTGAGCATGTTGCAGCAGGCACAAAACACACAAAGGACTGATGGTGAACACTCCAACATTCTCTCAGCCACTTCAGTACCACCAGACATGAACAATGCAGGTAATTCTCATCTTAATCAATCATTATCCTCTTGGATATTAGATAGTGGTGGAATAGACCACATTAATTCCAAACTCTCAAATTTTGGAATTTATAATAGAATAAAGCCAATTAAGATCAAGTTACCCAATGGCAGTAAGGTAATCTCACAAATCTCAAGCACTACTTTTCTAATTCCCAATCTAATCATGTATAATGTTCTTTATCTACCTAATTTTTCATATAATTTGTTATCAATATCAAGACTTACTTCTGATTTATCATACATATTATCCTTTGATTCTAACTGATGCCTTATACAGGAGAAGAAGTCTTTGAAGAAGATTGATATAACTAAAGCTTCAAATAGCTTATATGTGCTTAACTCTGCAATTACACAACATCATGCGAATTTTTCTAATACTTGCCAACCTAGTTTTTCTAGTTCTAGCTTATGACACTTTAGATTAGGACATATTTCTCACAATTGTATAGACACTATTAGAACAAAGTTTCCTTTCATTACTGGAATAAAGTTCAACTTTGTGAGATTTGTCACTTGGCTAAGCAGAAAAAGCTTTCTACTATAAGTAATAGCCAATCTTTACAGTCTTTTGATTTAATACATACTAACATATGGGGACCTTTCCTTATTCCCTCATTACATGGTCATAAGTACTTTTGACTATTGTTGCTGACCATTTGAGATTCACATGGGTTTATCTCTTGCAGAGTAAGGCATAAATCCAAACCACTTTACAGAATTTCATCAATATGATAGAAACGCAATTCTCTGCTAAAACCAAAACAATAAGCAGTGATAATGGAGCTGAATTCTCTATGAAGACTTTCTATGACACAAAGGGAATCATTCATCAAACTTCATGCTTATATACCCCTCAACAAAATGGAGTTTTTCAGAGGAAACATCAACATTTGTTGAATGTAGCTAGGGCTTTCCTAATCTAGAGCAACCAACCCAAAATTTTATGGTCTTATGCTATCAAGCATGCGACTCACCTCATTAACCTTTTACCTACTCCTATCCTAAAAAAAAAAGACCCCTCATGAGGTCTTGTATAAAAATTTACCTGATCTACAACACTTAAGAACTTTTGGTTCTTTATGCTATGCAAGTACTCACAAACACTCTAGAACCAAATTTGATCCTAGAGCTGTTAGGTGCATTTTCTTAGGATACAAACATGGTGTTAAAGGATATATAGTTATGAATCTTTCAACCAAAGCCTTAGAAGTAACAAGGAATGTAGTCTTCTATGAAATCATATTTCCTTACTCATCTTTAGCCAATTCCCTTACTAATCTCCCAATCATCCCTCTTTACCTGAACCTTCATCTAATGATGCCTTTTATGAAGATATTTTGCCATCAGTCATGCCAATTTTTGATGAGCAATCTATAGAAACTACAATACCTCCACACTCCCCTGAACCTCATTCCTCTACCCAACACCAACCTACACCTCATATGAGAATAAGCAATAGACTTTCAAAACCATCTACATATTTAGAAGGCTATCATGGTGCCTTACTCAATAACACCATCATGTCCTCTAAATCAAAATACCATATATCCTCATATATATCCTATAACAACCTATCCAAACCTTACTTGCATAGAATTCTTTCTATTTCTTCTGAGATTGAACCAAAAACCTATCTACAAGCTATCAAAATTCCTCATTGGCGTGAAGCCATACACAAAGAACTACAAGCTTTGCAAGATAACAACACTTGGATCATAATTGATTTACCTATAGATAAGAACCATATTGGCTGCAAATGGGTCTTCAAGATTAAGTATAAAGTTGATGGATCAATTGAGAGATATAAAGCTAGATTAGTGGTCAAAGGGTATACCCAATCTGAAGCATAGACTATATTGATACATTCTCACCAATTGCCAAAATAAGTAATGTTAGGCTCCTTCTAGCTTTAGCTTCCATCCATAACTGGCCATTAAAACACCTTGATATAAATAATGCTTTTCTTCATGCAGACCTTAAGGAAACTAGCTATATGGTCCTCCCTTCTGGCCTTCCTTCTTTTGGACAAAACCATGTCTACAAGCTTGAAAAATCCGTATATGGGCTCAAGCAAGCAAGCAAACAATGGTTTGCAAAATCATCTCACTTTCTTCTTAAACAAGATTACCATAAGGCTAAAGGAGACCATTCCATCTTTACCAAATGGACTTCCCCAACCGCAACCACCACCATCCTTGTTTGTGTGGATGACATTATCCTTACTGGAAACAATGCCAATGAAATTACCAAACTGAAGTCTCTCCTTGACAGTACTTTCAAAATTAAGGACCCATGCACTCTAAAAAATTTCATAGGCTTTGAAATTCCAGAAACAACATCGGCATCTCTATGAATAAGGGAACATATTCCCTTGAGATCCTTTATGATGTAGGAATGTTAGGCTGCAAACCTTCAACTACACCTTTGACAAGTGGAAACCACCTTTTTTAGGATTCTAGTGCCCCTTTTCCTGATCCTTCCTCTTATAGAAGATTAATATGAAGACTTATCTACTTGAAAAACTCCAGACCTGACTTGTGCTTCTCTGTTTAACAGTTGGCACAATTCATGGGCAAGCCTACCATAACTCATCACACTACAGCCTTAAAAGTTCTTAAATGTATTAAAGAAACTCCTACTGTAGGTTTATTCTTTTCTAGTGCATCCACTGGTCAATTAAAAGATTATAGTGATAGTGATTGGGCAGCCTGCCCTGAACCTAGAAGATCCATAACAGGCTATTGCATATATCTTGACACCTCTCTTATATCTTGGAAATCCAAGAAACAGAAAACCATATCTAGGAGTTCATGTTGAAACAGAATATAGGGCTATGGCTATTTCCACTTGTGAATTGACTTAGCTTACTTACTTACTTGAAGACTTACAATATTCTTTCTCTATACATGCTAGCATGTTTTGTGATAATCAATCTGCAACCTATGTTGGCACTAATCCTATTTTCCATGAAAGAACCAAACACACAGATCTCGATTGTCACAATATTAGATAAAAATGCACTCAAGGTATGATCAAACTCCTTCTTGTTCCTTTACACATACAACTCGCATATGCTCTCACTAAGCCTCTAGGAGCCAAGGATTACTCAACAATTCAAACCAAGTTGGGCGTCATCAACATTTGTGCCCCAACTTGTGGGGAGAGGGAGTGTAACGCCTCGAAAATCATTTCATAATTACTATATTTAATCTCTTGGAAAAGTGGGTAATTTTTTTTTCTTTTATGTAACATATAACTTACAAATCATTTTTTCCATTTTATCTATTCTCTTTCAAGACATCACATTTTCAAACCTTTGTGGAAATAATTTCTTAATACTTAAAATGGAATTGAATGAAACACAATTCTTTTCTGAATACTTCTCATTAATCAATTCTTGAATTTGTAATATGTACATCATGGTTTTCAAAATACAAGGCAGATTCTATTCTTCGCCTCTATCAAAGATAAAAATACAAACAAAAATAAAATAATGACAGGGGTGTTGGCATTACAAAAGTACCCTACAGAGGTTCCCTATCAAAAGAAAGAAATGAGTTTCTAGACCGGTGGTGCACTAGAAACCTCACTCGGGTCTTCATCGATCTCCGAGTCTGAAGAGATCTCTATAAGCTCCACTGAATCCTCTATGCAAATTAACTCTACACAGTCATCGTCCTCGTCCTCCACCACCTAATATGCTGCCCAATCCATCGAAGGGTCCAGGGTGTACCTCCTAGGCCCCGATGAAGTAGTCATGCCTGCTCCTTTCGTCCCTCTTGGCATTGAGTCAGTAGATGAGAATCTCGGTTGGGGCCAGGTCCTGACAACCTCTAATCTGCTTTAGACTAGCTTAGGTGATGTGTCTAATAGTGGTGGAGTGAAGAGATTTGGTGAGTGATTTAGGGGATTATGGAAGCTTTGACTTTGCTTGTTTGACAAGTCATTGACCCATGATGTGATTAATACTCCAACTTGATTGATATGAAGTGATTTCTCAATTGAAGTCGTGCACGAGTATTACCGGTAACTTTGTCCGGAAATATACGATCTACCGATTTAGGTTTTTTGCCCGAAACGTCGAAACTTGAATTTCGAGGTGAAAAATACCTAGATATGAGTTACAGATAAACTTGGTGTATATTTTGACTTAGAAATAATATTTCGAAGCCAACAGCAAAATCGGAATTCAATTCCGAGTTACAAAACTCAAAAACTGGGCGAAAACTCGATAAAATGACCTGAAATCGTCTCGGAAACTTTTATTCTCCAAAAATCTTGAAAAAAATAGGGCAAGCAAGAATTTTATAATACAAGACTAAAACAAAACTGAGGTTTAGCCTAAAACATTAGTGATTAATTTATATAATTAATTCATTAACAACTAATTACTTAATTAAACGTGCTTGGAAAAACACGGTGTTACAAGGGGTATCAAAGGAGACACAAAACTCTGCTCACATAAATCTATGTTTTTGCAACCAACCAATAGTGGCCATGACTCAAGGAACTCACCAAGCAGCCATGACTCAAGGACAAGGCAATCACCAAGCAACCATGACTCAAGGACCTGACCAAGCAGCTACAAATGATCAAGCTCTTCACATCCAAATAACCAAGACAATCACAAAACACAATCATCAACTTCCCTTACTAAGTCAACAAACCAGAAAAACCAACTCTGCACCAATTGAACTTGCAAGACCAAGCCAACAACATACAATTGCATATGGCCATAACAACATGAGCATCTATGTTTTCCAACTAGTTATAGTTTTTGTTATCAGCACGTTTTGTATGTTTAGTATGTGCTCTTATTTAGTTAGTTAGGTTTATGCTCTTATTTTAGTTAGTTAGTAGTCTTTCCCTTCTTGTATAAATTCTGAGCTTTAGGGTAGTTTTAATTCATCTATTTTGTAACAAGTTTGAACTAATGTTTAGATCAACATTATTCATCAAAAACAAAGAATTCTTCTCGAGGTTATTCATATAGATTGGTTTTTCTTTTTCTTGTTCTTAATCTACCATTGAATAACTCTCCTTCTTTTGTTTGACCTTTGACATTTTGCATGTTTTTAAATTAAGTAAAAAATTATGGTTACTGATTCCATTATACTTGTTATGTTTACTAGTTTTGCATATGGAGGTTTGAGGATAAGATTAAGAATGAGGAAGGTTGAGCCATTACAAATTGATTATTTTCCTCCATATATCCAGAAAAATATATGCCTAGTATATTCCAAGGATTGCCAATTTTCACGTCTAATATAGGTACATTTTCTCGAGTAACCCATTTAGTTTCAGATATCATGTTAAATCAACTACTTTAAAAACAAGTAACACACTTCAAAACTACATAATGGTTACTGATTTGTTGCATACCCAAAAGGGTAGCTTACGAAGTAGTACTGCACTCCTAGAGTTCCTGATAAACAAAATATATGGTCTTGAAAAGCTTTGAGCGGTTCTCTTTCTTACTTCAAAATTTCAAATAGTTGATAATGAAAGTTGTTAACAAGAAGCTACATAGCTGGAAAGACAACATTCAAATTGCCTAGCTAACTTACCTTATGTAATGACACATGATATTTTTCTATGCTCTATCTAAGTAGATAGTAGCTTCGTGCACTGGTTACTTTTTAGACGATTTTCCGAAGTTTTTCCAATGTGTTGAAGGCTGCTTAAAACCTTTTAGTAGCATGCTCCCCAAATGAGCTTAAACATTGATTAATACATAAACTCAAGGACTACAAAAAATGCGGGACAGTGATATGGAGTCAAAGACTTTTGGTTTGGAAATTTGAATTATCTATAATTGGTTAAACAAAAGAACCAACAACAGAGAGTGGAAATACACTTACGTGCTAGAGAAATGAGAGATGATTAGCACTAGGTTAAGGCTTTGTTTGGGAGTTAGGAGAGAAATGGAATGAGAGAGATCAAAGTGTTAGAAAGAGGGAGGAAGGGAAAGGAAAATGAATGAAATCATCTCCTTTGTTTGTTTGGGAATATGAGATTTAGACGAAGGAGAGTAAACTAATGATAATGTAAGAATATTTTTTATTTTTCATTAAAAATGTAATTAACAATAAGAAATTGACAATAATATGTAATTATATATTATTACTAAACATATTTCGTTATTTTGATATTTTATCTCCAAAAACCTCCAAATTGGGGAACTTTAAAAATAGACATATGGAGGGTTTGAGAAACCCTCCAAAAATTTCCCCTCTCTTTGATCCAACTCCCAAACAAGGGGAAGGCTTTCCAAAGCCATCATTTTCCTTTCTTTCTCTTCCCCTCCAAAACCCCACTCCCAAACAAAGCCTAAGGCTTTTCTTGGGAGTGAGGTTTTGGAGGAGAAGAGAATGAATGACTTTGGAAAGTCTTCCCCTTGTTTGGGAGTTGGATGAAGAAGAGGGAAAAGTTTTGGAGGGTCTCTCAAACCATCTGAAACCCTTCATGTGTTTATCTTTAAAGTTCCCCAAATTTGTTATTTTTTGGAGATAAAATATTAAAATAGCTAAATAGTTTTAGGCTTTGTTTGGGAGTTAAGAGGGAAAGGGAAGGAGAGAGATCAGAGGGGGAGGAAGGGGAAAATGAAGGAAATCTTCTCACTTGTTTGGGAGTATGAAATTCAGATGAAGGAGGATAAACTAATGATAATGTAAAAATATTTTTTTATTTTCCCTTAAAAATATAATTAACAATGAGAAATGAACAATAATATGTAATTATATATTATTACTAAACATATTTAGCTATTTTGACATTTTGTCTCCAAAAAATCTCAAATTGGGGGAACTTTAAAAATAGACACGTGGAGGGTTTTGGAGGGTTTGAGAAACTCTCCAAAACCTTCTCATCTCCTTGATCCACCTTCCAAACAAGAGGAAGGCTTTGAAAAGTCATCCCTTCCCTTCCCCTCCAAAATCCCACTCCCAAACAAGGCCTTAGTAACATTATATAATTATACATTATTCATTTCTCATTGTTAATTATATTTTTAAAGAAAAAATAAAAACATATTCTTACATAATCATTAGTTTACCTTCTTTCTTCTAAATTTTATACTTCCAAATAAGCGGGAGGATTCCTTCCTTTTCTCTTCTCTTCCTCCCTCTTTCTAACCCTTTGATCATTCTTCTTCCCTTTTCACTGGTAACTCCCAAACAAAACCTAAGTCTTCAATGTGGATGGTAAACAAGGGTGACCCAAATATGAGATTAGTAAAGTGTTCGCTTTTACCCCCAAAAATGTTATAACAAATTGCATATATTTTAAAGAGAAAAAAATGAATATACTAGACGTGTATTATCCATAATTCATATTTAATTATTATTGACCTTTTAAAAAAGTAATACAAATGAATGTTGAATGACATATTGATTATGTATAAATCTTTAGAATAAGAAATACATTGGACTAGAGTCTGCCTTATGCCTCACCCTAATGTCACTTTCATCAAAAAGAAATAAAAATGTATATACATAATAATAAAATAATAGTATTTGTTACATTTGATATACAAAGATATATAACAAATGGAACACATTTTCTCATATTTGCCAAAATGCATATACATTTCAATATTTGATAAATAATATTTATCTAATAATGTCTGTGGGTCACCAATTTGCCCGTTTGAAATGCCAATGAGCGAATAAGACATGTTGGGCGAATATTTTAGAATGGATGAACACATTTTTCATGCCATGTCCGCCCAATACGGCGAGCGGACGGACCTCATCAGCTTTGTCCAAATTACCAATGATACTCACAATGATGAGCTAGCATGTTCAACTATCTGGAATGGCTCTCTCTCGTTTTTTGGTTTTGTACCAGTGTTGACTAGGTTGTCAATGTCACCCTTTCACATGGCTACGTCAGACGTCCAAGCATGATCAACAAATATGTGTATTAAATTTTATTTGTTTGGTGATAAGCTAGAATCCTATGGGTTAGTCGATGTTCAAAGAGTCGTAACATTAGGATAGAACAATATGGACATTATTACATAAAGTTAGGCTTTAGTAGTGGTTTTAGATTTCTTTTATTTACAATATAACAAAAAAGCTTCTTGTCACATCACCTAGGACATGTATTATCACCTCAATGAAAATTTTCCCTCCAAAAATGTTTCTTACCTCTTAGTCTGCAGTATCACACATAAGATTAAAAACGCTCTTTATCATTGAATAATAACCAATTATTAAATAATTGATCGAGACCGTACACGATGCAAATAATATAACAATTAAGAATTGTAGTTCTAGGAAGTGACTCCTGGGTCGTTTCCCAAGGATTATCTTTCAAGCAAAGATTCAAACACCTTATACTCTCACACACAAATGGGAGTTTTGCTGGATTAGTATGAACAATAATAAGCAATTTCAGAAACAGTAAATAAACAATGTGATAAAACGGCTAAATCCATTTGGTTCGTTTGTTCATAACTCAATCCTTGGTTTCAAAAGATTAATTTTAGATTACAACCATTAACTTCCGAATTAGTTGAGAATCAATTAACTAAGCGATAATCAATTCAAAGTTCCAAAACCTAAGCCTCTAACTAAGCGAAATCAGCATAAGCATGAAGCGATTAACAAATTCACACGAACTAAGCATTCATGCACTTGACAGTAAATCAACTAAGCGAAGATAAACTCAACCAACCAGTTTCTGAGCAATGGAATTAAGCAACCCATATTCATAAATAAGATAGAAGAAATCTGCAATAAAGAAGCCGAAAATTTATTAATAACAAAACCACAAGAGTTGTGATACATTACCAAATGAACTTAGTCTAGAAATTTAGCCTTCCATGACAATGGAATAAGAAGAAAATGAAAATAAAGAAGTTTCAAAACCGAAAATGAAGGAAGAACCAAACCCTAGGAGAGCCAAAGATGGAAAACAGAATTCTAAAAATTAGTGAATGTCAAGTGTGTGTATGGAATTCGGGTTCCCTCTTCTAAAAAGAGTAAAACCGAAAATGGACCCAAAACTAAAATTGAATTTACAAATAAAAACTCACAAAATAAAAATACAATCTTCACTTCAACACATATCTTTCACTTCCATAATGCCCAAAATTCCATTGGTGCCAAATATGATCTTAAAATGATAATAGATTTAATCAGGACAAATAATCCCAAATTAACTCATTTCAGGAATATTAGTCCAATAAAGTCTAAAATACTAAACTAGATGAAACAAAGTCAATTAAGAACCAAGAATCATCAATCATGCTAGGTTAAGGTTATGAATAGTATGTAATATATTTCTTATCAAATACCCCCACACTTAACCTTTTGCACTCCTGGGCAAAATCAAGAAATAAGGTTATGCTAACCAATATGCTCCAAAGTGAGTCATGCAAGAAGATCACAAAAACTAGAAAATGAAACACCTAAGAAAATCACATACTTAACAATGAAATCTATGAAATGCAATGAAATGGGTAAAATCAAACACACAAGAGTAAAAGAATCAAATCAAGATATCCATGAACATCATCCAATGAATTCAAGTATGCCAAGAAACCAATTAACCAAAGAGGCGAATCACAACAATGATAGAACCTCACAAGATATGCTCTCTAAAGTGTTTACACTTATATGCCTTAGGTTGCAAGTGTTTACACTCAAAGCATTTCATGAAAACAAACACAACCATATGTTTGACAAGCCTTTAACATCAACATCATAAGCACATGCACATAAAGATAAAAAGGACTTTTCAAGGTTGTAATGGGGCCAAGGACAAGACATGATAAATATGGGATATGTGGCTAAAACCAAATGAAATAGAGGAGCAATGGGGAATGCATAAAAAGTAAGTAAAAATCAAATCCAACATAAGACCAAATCTCCAATTTCAATCCTCTTTGCCTTACTAAACCTTTTGTTCACTTTTGTAACCCTTTTTGTTGTTTTTCTTTATTATTTTCGTTTTTCTTTTTTTTATGAACACTTATGTACACAATTGTATCAACCATTAAGACATAACCAAGAATCCACAAGATTTGAAGAACAACGCACATTTTCTTACTTAATACCCATTCCCAAAATAATTCCAAAGCTCCAAAATTCCCTAAGGTTAGGACAATCATGGTTTTTCACTTATAAGCTTGTAATGAGCTAAATAACAAGGAAATAGGTAAATAGATTCAAAGAGGCTATCAAAGGATAAATTCATTCAAGGTAGCCTTATATGGCTAAGTGGCTTATTCAAAAGAAATACCTAAATCACTTCAATATGTGCATGTGAATATCAAGTATCAACAAGAAACAAGTCAAGTTCTAGAGTGCAAGTAATCAAGAGTGCAATCATATATGAAAGAATATTAGATGGTATACAACAATCCATCCACAATTAAGGCTCCAATTCTCACAAGGGACAAGTCTATCACAATTGTTTTAACCTCTCAATTCTCAAAAGCAACTTGACACACAAAAATGCATGGATTCATACCACAAGATATCGTGACATAAGTGAAAGAAAGTAATAGAGAAAATGCCCAAACCTAAGCAAAACCTAAAAATCAAAGAAAAGCATGCATCAACCTAACCTACAACCTACAATAATCTCCCCCACACTTAAACTACACATTGTCCCAATGTAGCACAATCAGAATATCCAGACATACATACCAATCAATTGAATTGGACAAGTGCAATAAAAAGTAGAAAAAGAGAGAAAGAAAAAAAAACTCCCTGATTCATGGAGGGAGGAAAGCAGGTTCAACCAATGAGTCCTCATCCATAATTTTATCCACTAAGGAAGGATTTGTGAGGAAGGGCTTGAGTCGATGCTCATTAACCTTGAAACTCTTATCTGTGGATTCACTTTTGATTTCTACATCACCATAAGGAAACACATTAGTAACAACAAAAGGACCAATCCACCTAGAACGAAGCTTACCACTCATGAGTCCAAGCATAGAGTTGTACAACAATAGTTTTTGTCCAACCAAAAATTCCTTTCTAGAAATCAAGTTATCATGGAAACTTTTGGTCTTCTCTTTGTAGAAATTAGAGTTCTCATAGGCTTCTAAGCGGATCTCATCGAGTTCCTTCAGTTGGAGCTTTCTTTCTTCACTAGCTTGATCAAGAGCCAAGTTACAAGTTTTCACAGCCCAATATGCACGATGCTCTATCTCTACAAGATGACAGGCTTTACCAAAGACAACCCGATAAGGGGACATCCCTATGGGTGCCTTGTAAGCAGTCCTATTTGCCTAAAGAGCATCATCAAGTCTATTGCTCCAATCTTTTCTATTTGGCTGCACCATCTTCTCCAAAATCGTTTTTATCTCTCTATTTGAAATCTCTGCTTGCTCATTACATTTGGGGTGATAAGATGTGGAAACTCTATGAACAACCCTATATTTCTTGAGCATAGCTTACATGGATCTATTGCAGAAGTGGGTGCATTGGTCACTAACAATGGCTCTGGGTATGCCAAACCTACAAAAAATGTGAGACCTAACAAAATCCATAACATCCTGAGCATCATTAGTCCTGGTGGCCTTAGCTTCCATCCATTTAGAAACATAATCAATAGCAAGCAGAACATAGTAAAAGCCAAAAAAAAAATGGACCCATGAAATCAATACCCCAGACATCAAACACCTCATAAAACAACATAAGTTGTTGAGACATCTCTTGTCTCCAAGAAAGAGTACCACATGCTCTCTGGAACTACTCATAAGTGCTATAGATCCTCCATGTATCTTTGAAGATGGTGGGCCAATAAAATCCAGATTCAAGCACCTTTCATGTTGTCCTTTGGGTACCAAGATGGCCACCCACTGTAGAAGAATGGCAAAACTGAAGGATTGGCTCAATCTTATGATCTGGAATGTATTTTCTAGTAATCTGGTCAGTACACAATCTCCACAAATAGGGATCATCCCAAATATAATATTTAGCATCACTCTTAAGTTTTTCATTTTGAGCTCTAGATGCAAGTGGAGGAAAAACAGTTGCAATCAAATTATTAACAATGTTAGCAAACCAAAAGGTGGGGAAAGAAATAGAAATATTCAAAAGTTGTTCATCAAGAAAATCATTACTGATAGGCATCATATAAACAACTCCCTCCATCATGTTCAAGTGGTCAACCACCAAATTTGTGCTCCACTCCTATCACGGATCTCCAAATCAAACTCTTGGAGTAAGAGCATCCATTTAACCAGCCTTGGTTTGGAATCAGCTTTTTCTTAACAGGAACTTCAAAGTTGCATGGTCAGTGAAAACAACAATTCTAGAATCAAGCAAATAAGACCTAAACTTATCCATAGCAAATACAATAACTAAAATATTTTTGTAGTTGTGGAGTAATTTGCTTGTGCGACCTCTAAAGTCCTTGAAGCATAATAAATTACCGCAGGCAGTTTGTCCATTTCTTGAACAAGGACAACTCCCAATGCATAATTAGAAGCATCACACATTAGCTCCAAAGGGACTGTCCAATCAGGTGCCTGGATAATAGGAGTGGTGGTTAAGGTTGTCTTGAGGCAATCAAATGCCTCCATACATATCTCATCAAAATCAAAGACCACCTTCTTTTGCAACAGGTTGGATAGTGGGAGAGCCTTCTTGCTGAAATCTTTAATGAATCTGCGATGGAAACCTGCATTACCAAGAAAAGAATGGACTTATCGCATGCAAGAGGGGTAAGGAAATTGTGAAATAACATATATCTTGGCAGGATATACCCCAATTCCTTTATTTGAGATCACATGCCCCAAAACTATACCATGCTTTACCATGAAATTACATTTTTCATAACTCAGAACAATATTAGTTTGACCCATTTATGTAGAACTCTATGCAGACTATTCAAACATGCACCAAATGAAGATCCATACACAATGAAATCATCCATAAACACTTCTACGCAACTCTATAAAAAAATACTAAAAATGCTCACCATACATCGTTGGAATGTACTAGGGGCATTGCATAGGTCAAAAGACATCCTCCTATAGGCATAAGTGCCAAAGGGGTATGTGAATGTGGTCTTCTTCTGATCCTCAGAAGTAATATGAATTTGGAAGTACCCAGAAAAACCATCAAGAAAACAATAATGAGATTTACATGCTAAGCGCTCAAGCATCTAATCAATAAATAGCCAAGGAAAGTGATGATTTCTTGTTGCTTGGATGAGCCTCCTATAACCAATGCAGACTCTCCAACTGTTCTGCACTCTCGTTGGAATCAGCTCATATCTTTCATTTCTCACCACTATAAGTCTTGTCTTCTTTGGAACTATCAGAAATGGGATATATAATCCCAGCTTGTAAAAGCTTTGTGACCTCTTTCTTCACAACCTCAAGGATGACTAAGATTGAGTCTCCTTTGTATCTCACTGGTTTAGCTCCATCTTCCAAGAGTATCCTATGCATGCACATAGATGGGCTAATACCAAGAATATCAGCTAAGGTCCAACCAATTGCCTTCTTATGCCTCTTCAGCACTTGCAACAACTTCTCCTCTTGATCAACATCAAGGGAGGTGGAAAAAATAACAGGAAGCTTCTCATCATTCTCTAAGTAAGCATACTTGAGGTTTTCAGGCAAAGGTTTAAGCTCCAATACAGGTGCCTGCAAAACAGATGGAACCAAAGTAGCAGACATAGATTCTACAGCCTGTACCTGAATAAGTAAATCATATTTTTGTATGATGACTGCAACAATTGGGTTAGTGCAATTTGATTCTACAACACTTGGATTAACAAAAATATGCAGAAACTCATCAATACAAGAATTACTTATTTCAGAATCAGTGCATGTATGACAAGTGTATGAGTCTATTAATGATATATAATCAAAATCATTAACAAAATCATAGGTATGCTCATTAGTTAACTCATCAAGTAAATCAATTAGGGATGGCAACGGGCACGGGCGGGCACGGGTAGTAGCTACCCGCTACCCGTTTCGAAATAGGGGAGCAATACCCGAACCCGCCCATACCCGTACGGGTACCCGCTGCGGGTTTTTTGCGGGTATTTTTGTGTACCCGCGGGTAAAACGGGTACCCGCGGGTTTTCTATATTTTAATTGAATTTCTAATTTCCTATTTCTATTATGTTTTAAATGAGATGAAATTTAATTATTTTTGTGTATTTTGAATGAATAGTTGGCAAAAATGCTAAATCTAATGAAATTTTCTGTTTTGGTGGTTTGCAATTCTCATTTACTTAACAAAAAACATATATTTTTCTTTGTAAGACATGTGTGTTTTTACACATGAAATAATATTTGTAGTGTATTTCAACACCAAATTAAAAAGATGTAAACAATGTAAAAAGATGTAAACAAAGTAAAAGGAAAAGATGTAAACAAAGTAAAAGGAAAATATGTACATAGTGTAATGAAGGTTATGATAGTATATTTTTTATTTTAATTAAAAATAATATAGTAATCATATACATAACGGGTACCCGCGGGTACGGGTACCATAATACCCATACCCACCCGTATGTACTACGGGTATTTTTAAATACCCGTTTTTAAAACCCGCGGGTACCCGTTTGTGACACGTACCCGTGCCCGTACGGGTTTTACCCGCGGGTACGGGTTTTTTTGCCATCCCTAAAATCAATATGAAACATAGAATGGTCCTCAGGTGAATGCTTCATAGCATCAAAAATATTAAACCGGACCACAATATCACCAAACTCCATAGAAAATGTTCCAGCATGGACATCTATCTCGGTTCGGGCTGTTGTAAAAAATGATCTCCCCAAAATAATAGGCATTGTATTAAGGGGATGATCTCTCTTCCATATCGAGAATATAAAAATCAACAGAAAAAATAAGTTCACCAACCTGAACCAAGACATCCTCTATCAAACCAGCAGGATAGGCAGTACTCCTGTTTGTTAATTGAATCACTACCCCGATGGGTTGCATAGGTCCAAGTGAAAGAAACATGAAAACAAACATATGCATAACATTAATTAAAGAACATAGATCTAGTATGAAATTCTCAAATTTGATATTACCTATTATGCAAGGTACACCAAATGTACTTGGGTCCTTACATTTTTCAGGAATGTGAGGAACATATTTGGCCAAGCCGATCATCTTATTACCTTTGAGCCTCCTCTTATGAGTGCACAACTCCTTTAGAAATTTTGCATATCTTGGAATTTGCTTGATTGCATCAAGTAAAGGTATGTTCACCTCTACCTTTCTAAATGTGTCCAAGATCTCCTTGTCCACCTATTCCATCTTCTTACGTGGAATGGTTCTTGGAGGAAATGGAAGAGGAATGGAAGATGGTTGTGCAACACTTGTGGAATATTCACTAGCATGAATTTCTTCACTAGTGCTCTCAATTTCTTATAAAATCGATTGCTTCATTTTTTATGCAGCTAGATCAACTTCAACCTGTTTGCCTGACCTTAGAGTGATGGCACTCATGTTTTTCGGGTTGACCATAGTCTGGAAAGGCAACTTATTATAATTTTGATAGTGCAATGTGTTTAATGGTTCTTAGGTGGTCAAATTCTGAATGGAGGACTCGTGTCTCTGAATGGAAGCTTTGGTCTCTTGTTGGAATTGCATATTCTACAATGTCATTTACCTGACCAATTCTTCCAATGAAGGCTCACTAGGTGCAGAAGTAGGATTACTATTCCTTTGTTGTTGTCTCTGTTGTTGGATTGGAGGAGGCACATATGGTCTATTTTGTGCAGTATTATTATTTTGAAATGGTGGTCCTGTATGAGGTTGTGAAGGATCATACCATCTAAGATTCAGATGATTCCTCCAACCAGGATTGTATCTGCTTGATGAAGGATGATATTTATGTTGCTGTTGTTAAGGTTTGTTGTTATAAATATTTGCAGCATAGGATTCAGGATGGTCACTAGTTTTAGGCTCCAAAAGAGAAGGACAAACATCAACATAATGGTCAGTTGTAGTGTAAATGCCACAAACTCGTGCTGCAAGTGGAGGTTTCTGCTGATTCATGGCAAGTTGAGTGTCCAAGGTAGTAAGGGAGTCAATTTTTTTCTCAAGTTTATCTTGTCTTACTGAATATGTCCCAACATCATGGATACGTCTGACCACTATAACATTACTACTTCTTGCACTGAACTGTTGAGAGTTGGTAGACATCTTCTTAATCAAACCTCTAGCCTCAAAAGGGGTCATATCTTCAAGTGCACTACCACTAGCATCATCAATGATATTTCTCTCCATGTTGTTCAGACCCTCATAGAAATATTGCAGGAGGAGTTGGTCAGAGATCTGATGTCATGGGCAGCTTGCACATAGTCTTTTGAATCTCTCCCAATATTCATATAAACCTTCTACATGTAGTTGTCTGATTCCATAAATATCTTTTCTGATTGCAGTGGTCCTGGAGGCAGGAAATAATTTTTCAAGGAAGATTCTCTTCAGGTCATCCCAACTAGTAATAAAACCAGGGGCCAAGTAATACAACCAATATTTTGCAGCGCCCTCAAGTGAATATGAGAATGCCTTCAAACATATGTGATCCTCTTGGACATCACGGGGCTTCATGGTGGAACATACAATGTGGAACTCCTTAAGATGCTTATGAGGACATTCACCTACAAGTCCATGAAACTTAGGCAACAAAGGGATTAGTCCAGTTTTGAGCACATATGGCACATCCTCATTGGGATACTAGATACACAAGCTTTTGTATGTGAAATCAGGTGCAGCCAGCTCCCTTAGGCTTTATTTGGGAGTTAGAAGGGAAAGGGAAGGAGAATGATCAAAGGGTTAGGAAGGGGGGGGAAGGGAAGGGAAAAGGAAAGAGATTCTCTCCCTTGTTTGAGAGTATGAAATTTAGATGAAGGGGGATAAACTAATGATAATGTAAGAATATTTTTTTATTTTCCCTTAAAAATATAATTAACAATGAGAAATTGACAATAATATATAATTATATAATATTACTAAACATAATTAGCTATTTTGACATTTTATCTCCAAAAAACCCAAAATTGGGGGAACTTTAAAAATAGATACATAGAGGGTTTTGGAGGGTTTGAGAAACCCTCCAAAACCTTCCCCTCCCCTTGATCCAACTCCCAAACAAGGGGAAGGATTTCCAAAGCCATTCCTTCCCACCCCTTCCCCTCCAAAACCCCACTTCCAAACAAGGCCTTAATGTCCTCTCATGTAGGATTGGAGGTGGTTCAGCCATATTTTCAAAGTATGTAGTAGAATGCACATAAACAGCAGAATCAGTATCACTATCAGGTAGATTAACACTAAGATGAAAAGACTCACTATCTAAATTTAAATTCTTGACTTGTCTAACCAACCTATGAAATGTTCTATTAATTTCAGGATTTATTGGATGCAAAGAGTCAGGATTCCCCCTAGTTATGCACTAAATGCCATAGTAAGAACCATGTAGGGAAGTAAGTGAAATACATGTTAAATTTCAGTGATCAACCAAAAGTTTACATCAATAAAATCCTAATACCATAAGAAACATCCAAAAAAACGTTTCAGGACAAAACTCAAAGCCTGGCTAATTAAATACAACAAAATCAAAACAATTGGAAAATAAAACTTGCAAAACAAAAAAGAAATAATAAGCAGACTCTTTTTGGATTTTCAGGGTGAATTCTACAGACACCGTGTTTAAAGAATGAATCCGTCGATTTTTCTACCCCAAACGCATATAAAATATGTCCAATTCTGATTAACGGTTTCAAAGTTATGCCAAAAATAGAAAATGAATAGCAAAACTAGTCACTAATTTTTTGTATCTCGCAACCAACAACAAGGTGACTGACTATGGTGCATCCAACATTCAATATGTGATGAAAGAAGTATGGAAATAAAGTTTAATGCAAAAATTCCAACCACAACTATATTAACTGACATCCACCGACTCAACCAACATGCAAATAGCTAAACAATACAACAAACAACAAAACAATGAATAGAACACGCAGTTTTTGAAACCCAAACAAAATGGTTATTCTAACGCACACAATAAACTATACTAAGAACCTTTGACAAGAACCGATAATCCTCGGCAGCGGTGAAAATTTCATCGAGCTCGTATCCAATGCAAATAATATAACAATCAAGAACTGTAGTACGAGGAAGTGACTCCTAGGTCGTTTCCCAAGGATTATCATTCAAGCAAAGATTCAAACACCTTATACTCACACACACAAGGGGATGGGGGGGGGGGGTTTGCTGGATTAGTATGAACAATAATAAGCAATTTCAAACAGTAAATAAACAATGTGATAAAACGGCTAAATCCATTTGATTCGTTAGTTCACAACTCAATCCTTGATTTCAAAAGATTAATTTTAGATTCCAATCATTAACTTCTGGGTTAGCTAAGAATCAATTAACTAAGCGATAATCAATTCAAAGTTCCAAAACCTAAGCCTCTAACTAAGCGAAATCACCATAAGCATGAAACGATTAACAAATTCGCACGAACTAAGCATTCATGCACTAGACAGTAAATCAACTAAGCAGAGATAAACTCAACCAACCAGTTTCCGAGCAATGGAATTAAGCAACCCATATTCATAAATAAGATAGAAGAAATCTACAATAAAGAAGCCGAAAATTTATTAATAACAAAATCACAAGAGTTGTGATACATTACCAAAGGAACTTAGTCTAGAAATTTAGCCTTCCATGACAATGGAAAGCAAACTGAAAATGAAAATGAAGAAGTTTCAAAACCGAAAATGAGGGGAGAACCAAACCCTAGCAGAGCCAAAGAGGGAAAACAAAATTCTAAAAATGAGTAAATGTCAAATGTGTGAGTGGAATTTGGGTTCCCTCTTTTATAAAGAGTAAAACTGAAAATGGGCCCTAAACAATGGGCCCAAAACTAAAACCGAATTTTCGAATAAAAACTCTCAAAATAAAAATACAATATTCACTTCAACACTTATCCTCCACTTCCATAATGCCCAAAATGCAATTGATGCCAAATATGATTTGAAAATGATAATATATTTAATCAGGCCAAATAATCTCAAATTAACACATTTCAGGAATATTAGTACAATAAAGTCTAAAATACTAAATCATGTGAAACAAAGTCAATTAGGCACCAATAATCGTCAATCGTGCTAAATTTAGGCTATGAATAGTTTGTAATATATTGTTCATCAATAATAACCCAATTATAACTCCACAATTCATTAGGTTCCATTAATTTTCTTAATTTTCCTTAATTTAGTGGCTCTATTTTCCTTTTATTACTTCACAACCTATCAAACATGTTACACGTGAAATATTTTGTAAGCTTAATATATTGAATTTTGATTTAAAAAATCTTCTAAAAATGAGAATTATCATAGGCTTTATTACATCCTTATTTTACTTTTATTACTTCACAACTCATCAAATATGTTACACGTGAAATATTTTTTATACTTAATATATTGACTTTTAATTTAAAAGAATCTTCTAAAAATGAGCATTATCATATAGTTTATTACGTTATACATTCCTTATATATTATGTTTAATCACCATGCTTGATTGATTTATGTTATACATTCATTATATACTCTTTTTAGAGTAATTATCCATTTACGTCCCTCATCTTTTTCGTGGTTATCAATTTAGTCCCTGAAAATTTTTAAGTGGTATTTTAGTCCCCTACAAATTCAACGTTGAGTCACGTTAGTCCTTCCATCATGTGGGTACTGTTAAATGTGACAGATTTGCTCGCGTGACATGTTAAATATTGACATGACATCTGCTGGATGGTCCTATGTGTACAAGTTGTCATGTCATCGAATGAATTTTTTAAATTTTTTCCCTCACAAAACAATATCGTTTTTTAAAAATAAAAATTTTAAATAAAAAAAAATTTGTAATAAATGATCATCTTCTTCCTTAGCCAAAGCCTATCACCATCCTTCCACTTCTTCTTTTTATATCTGCATCTTCAATTTCATTTTTCTGTTCATTTTCTTCTACTATTGCCCTCTTGGGGGCCAACTTCCAATATACATTCTTTCTTCGTCCTCTACTCCTCACTACACTAGTGACATTTGTGAAACTTTATTGAAATTTTGGAAACCCCAAATGAAAAACTAAAGCAAAATAACAAGTATATAGAATTAGAAGGACAAAAAAGTAGGATTACCATAACCAACAGTGCCCACAACAACAGCTTGTGTATACCTCTTCGACAACAGACCCGCACACCCAACAATCGAGCCCTGCACCAATGCATCTGCCACAAAAGCAAGCCCAACCGCGAACGCCGTTACATAAAACCCACCATACATCCCGACCCATCACATAAAACGCACCTAGAACAGGAACCACAACCAAGGACACAAGACTCCATGAATTGTCTTTATATTTTAGAGTGGGATGATTCATTCATCCAACATGAAATTTTGTTTCAGTCTGTGACATTTTGTATAGGTTGTATATCAATAGCATAGAGAGCAACATAGAAATTATTATTTTCACTGTAAAAATATAGCCTTTCCCTTTCAATTATTTAATGTTAGAATGATATATGCTTGAGAAAAAAGAGGTGGAGATATTGATAAGGTGGAGGATTTGGATGAGATTATGAAGAAGATGAAAAGAGGATTGTATTTTTTTTAAAACTTATAAATTAAAAATTTTATAATAAAAAAATTTAAAGATTTTTTATTACAAAATTTATGTTTTTATTTAAAAATATTATTTTAAAAAACGACGTCGTTTTGTGGGGGGAATTTTAAAAAAAATTGTTTGATGCCATGCCAACTTGAACACGTAGAATCATCCAGCAGTTGTCACGTCAACATTTAATATGTCACGCAAGCAAATCTGTTATAGTTAACGGAGTCGGGATGATAGAAGGACTAACGCGACTCGACGTTGAATTTGTTGGGGACTAAAATATCACTTAAAATTTTCAGGAACTAAATTGATAACCATGAAAAAGACGAGGGATGTAATTGGGTAATTACTCTTCTTTTTAATTACCATCAATGATTTTCCAATGAAATACATTGAAAATTTTAAGCTTAATATATTAACTTTGTATTTCACACTACGAAGAATAAGAGTTAATGATAATTATTATTTTTTAATATAAAAGTTAATGTTTATTAATATTCAAAACTTTTGAAGAATGATTTTAAAATATGTTAACTATAAATACGTTAACTTTAAAATTTAGAATGATTCTAATAACTTTTATTATTTGTGTTCATAATAAAAAAATAAATTACTATTAATTTATAAAAACGTATAAAGTTTACTTTAAATCAAAGGTTGAATGAATTAAATGAATAATTTTGAACAATTTTTTATTCCCTTTTATTATTATGTCCTTCTCTTTTAGACCTCTTCTCATATCCCTTTCTTGTCAAATTGAAACATATAAGGTTTACTTTATTCATTCCTTAATTAATTAACTTTGTTTTTAATACTTCCATGAATTTAGGATTTTCTTGTTTTCATTTGAGTTTTTTTACTTTAAATTGAGAAATTGTGGTTTAACATGACCTTCGATCAAATTTCATATATTATAATTATTTAGGAATTGATTTTGTGAAATTTACAATTATTCGTTCAAATTCCAATATTTTGTTTTCTGTCATTGATACTTTGGATTCACTTGAGGAGTCAATTAAATCCAAATAATCAATTTGCCAAGCAATTAGAAATTGATAACTTGGTCGTTTCATGAATTCAACAATTAACTATTCAATCGTTAATACTCATTTTATATTATTTATTTGGACTTAAGAGAAATAAAGCCCTAGTTTTTCACATCTGGATTACTTCTCTATCTGCATTATCATTTTATATCTTCATCTTTTTCTCTCCTCTTTCGTTTCATATTTCACCCTTCTTCTCTCCCATATGTAGTTATGTATACTCCAATGTTCCATTCAGTGAATTTACTTTGTCATCACCACAAAAACACGTGTAACCATTTCTTATTTTTTTTAGATATATTCCTATTATCTAGATCTTTTAATTAATTTTTTTTGTTTATTTTGTAGATAAATTCTTATTTTTTTTCTTTGGTTTTTGTTGTTTATTATTCTATTGACTTGTTTACTTTGTAGATGTGTTCTAGTTGATTTCATTATTTTGTAGATTTGTTCTTCCAATAATCATCTTCGTTAGTGTCTGATTTTCAAGAGTTTCATCCTTAACGACTATATATATATATATAATATAAATTTACCTACACGTTACAATATTTAATTTTTTTGCTTATTGTTATTAATCTATTTATCTCCTTATCGTATCTTGCTCTTATCATTTTATCTCTTCTTTTACAGTTTGACTCTTTGCAGGTTAGTTTTATGTCTCGCACTGCATCTCTTGTTAAAATCTACAATTTTATTCTCTTTTGCACAACAAATGAATTTGATTTTCTATTAAAATGTCTACATGTCTATTATCTTCTATATATGAATTGAAGGGGCTGATAAAAAGACTAAACTAGATATCCTATATTTATGATAACTGTCCAAAGAAGATGCTATTTTCATCGAATAAAATTTGAATTTCAAAAGTCATTTCCTTTCCCCTTGTTATAAAATAATATGTC
This sequence comes from Lupinus angustifolius, assembly GCF_001865875.1. Taxonomy (NCBI): domain Eukaryota; kingdom Viridiplantae; phylum Streptophyta; class Magnoliopsida; order Fabales; family Fabaceae; genus Lupinus; species Lupinus angustifolius. Next base: position 13,718,051 of record NC_032011.1, read on the forward strand.
TTTTTTATTTAATAAAAAAGAAATGAGATAAATTGAAATGTAAGGAATATAATCATAAAAAAAGATAAGGTGAAGAGTTACTTGAAGTCTGTGACCTTTAACGTAGGGAAGAAGAAGAAGAAACAATAATGATAATAATTATGATTAAGATTAGTGGTGAAATTTGATTAGAAGATTCCCTTATGTTACCTCATCTATTTATTATTCAGTTATAATGATGCAAAAATTATTTTTATCTCTTTACTATTTTACCTATTATTTCTTATTCTTTAGAATGAATGAGGAAAAAAACCCTAAAAAATGGGGTCTAGGAGTTTGAAGGTAGACGATCTAATAGCAACAGAGTATGAGAGTTTGTAATAAATTGTCACGAATTGATTTATTTTAATTATATTATGCTTCTACCTCTTTTTATGGCTTAAGAAAAAAACAATATACTTGATTTGCTTTAATTGCGATAATAAATTGTTTCTTCTGGGTGTAATATATTAAAATCAATCATAAAATTTATACAAATTTTTTGTATTGTAAATTTGAAATATATATTTGACTTATGTTTGTTTGAATTATTAATAATATGCATTGTTGAATTTTGAATGAATCGATTTATTCATTCCTTAATCGATTATCTGTGTTTGTAATGCTTCCATGAAATTGAGAATTTATTGGTATGATTTATTTTTTTTACTTTAAATTGTGAAATTATGGTTTAACATGATCTTCAATCAAATTTCATATATTATAATCATTTAGGAATTGATTTTGTAAAATTTACGACTATCCGTTCAAATTCCAATCTTTTGTTTTTTGTCATTGATGCTTTCGAATTCACTTAAGGAATCAATTAACTCCAATTTATTTTGAATAATCAAATTTTCAATCAACATTAACTACTCACAATTTAACAATTAACATTAACTACTCAATCATTAATGTCCGTTTTATATTATTTATTTGGACTTAAGAGAAATACAACCCTAAATATTGTATTATATTTATTTATACCTTATATTCGTGATTGTTTTTATATAATATAATTATAACAATCTAGTATCTATTACCTATATATAAATCGACTATATATGTGTTGAATGAACTAGGCTAATTGCAAAATTATACACTATTGAATTTTGACACTTAGATTTGAAAGATAATATTTTTGTCAAAAGTCATTCTCAATTTTGTTTTCAAAAGTAACGAATATTTGAGTTATTTTAGAATCAAATATTTTCTATAATCATACTTTCATCAAATCAATGCTTATATAAATGTATGTATAAATGTTAATCCTTATCAAACCATAGGGGATCAATAACTTTATCTTTACTTATAACAAAAACAAGCATTACAAAATTATTTTAGGATGAATTTTTGAAGTTAGAGAATATATGTTGTCTAGAAGAGTTGTCGTAACAAAATTGGATACATCTTATACAATTATTTGATCTAGTCTAGAGAATTAGTAATAATACTATTAATCAGGAATATGAACTTATAAAGTGTAGAAAACACAAACAATACAAAACACAATTATCACAATTAAATAGGTCGTAATTTACTTAATTATTAACACTTTAATGTTAAATTATGCATAAGGGATAATCATTTAGACAAACTATATATTGTCGAAAAATAGTCACACTCAAAAAATTTACAAAATGAAGATTTTATACACATTTGAAGTTGAAAATTTAACATACTTTAATTTTCACGAAGTCGCGGGTAAGACTTTCCTAACGTTTTGTCATCGAGTCACTTATTTTACTTTTTTTCACATTAACATTTTGTTTACCTTCCTCACAATTATGTAACAGGTAAGGGATTCAACATTATAAAAGTTACTAAATATTCATTTTGTTACACCCAATGTTATGAAACTCGAGCCGAACATCAACCCGAAAGAGGTCCTATAAAGGGTCTTACAGGTTTAATTGGTTAGATCGTTCAGTCAGACCGGACAACATCATAATAATAGATATAATTATATTTATATATATATATATATATATTATATAATTAGTTAAAATTTAAAATAAAATTAAATAAATGAATAATAAACTTATCAATATCATGTATTGCATAACGTATAGACATAAATTAAAATATAAGTGCATTAAACAAATTTTATCCATTGTTTATACTTTATTGGAATTATACACAATAATGTTTATCCTTTATGTTTATCTCATTCACTCACTCCATCTCAAACAAATACAAACAAAAGTACTGTACTTTATTTTGCCTTTAGATGATATTCTCAACCAAGAAATATCACTGCAGCGGTGCTTTTGAGAAGTAGATTTTAATCTTTTAAGTCTAAGGGGTCTAGCTGTGCTTATTCAAAGTAATGCTTTTGAGAAGTAGATTTTAATCTTTTAAGTCTAAGGGGTCTAGCTGTGCTTATTCAAAGTAATGCTTTTGAGAAGCTGTTAACTTTAGCAGAACTTTTGAGAAGCTATTAATTAACAACCAAGAAATATCACTTTAACTATCAATTAAAAATATAATATGGAGTATGGACAAAATTCATCGCAATACAACATAGCTCTATAATCTTTAGAATGATGGCACAAAAGACAAAATATTAGATGGCGAGAATCTTAGATGACACAACGGAGACGACGACCAGAAGCAGTGAAGAACGACAACAGGGCGGTGAGCAAGAGAGGTTTTCTTTGAAGGTAAGCGACAGCTAGGTTTTCTCCTATTTCTTCCTTTATGCGTTGAGTGTTCTGGAGGAGAACTGTTTCTATTTCAGTTTTTTATTTTTTTAATTAGGTTTAGACCGGTCCGGTCTAACCAACCGGGTTATTCCGGTTTCTCCCGGTCCAATCCGGTTAGACCGGATTGTGGACGGCCAGAAATGGCCTGGAAGACCACCCCGGTTTTTGGGTGGTACGGGACCGCCTCCTGTAATGGGTTACGGTCGGACCGGTTGGACCGTCCAGTCCGGTCTGGTCCAAACAACACTGGTTACACCTATTTTTAAATGAAAATATATAGATAAAAACATTATAATACAAAAAATAAAATATAAATAGAGAATAACTCAAGATATTACTTCTCTTTTATGTAGTTTAGTTTACAAGTTAGCTTTTATGCATTATCAATATAAAGTTTTTTTCCCTCTAACACCTAATTATACAAGATTCCATATATGGATTTTAAAATAGTTATTATGAAAGCAAAAAAATATAATGGTTCAATATATAAATTATAAAATATATGTACAATATTTATACATTGTGATAAATAAAGAAGCAACTCATGCAAGTGCACGGGTATACAACTAATTTTCATTCAAGACAAGATACAATGACATTAGGATAGAACAATATTGATATTATTACATAAACTTATGCTTTAGTAGTGGTTGGAGATTTCTTTTTCATTCAAAACAAGATACAATGACATAATGTACAAATTAAAAACATACAAAAAATATCCTGGATTTTAGCATCTTCAAATTGAAATTAAATCCTCTCTAGTGTTTGGGATATAATTTTTTAATCTATTTAATTCAAATTAATAAAAAATCTAGACACTTTAATTTTTATGTGTTTCACGTGTTTGAATCTGGACTCACTGATGGAGTGGCTCTCAACCCCTTCATACGGGTTGAATAATGATACTATTATTCTTTTAATAAGACGTCAAAAAACTTTTATTCTTATAATAACTAGCGTGTTGACATGCACTATCGTGCTTGCCAATCCCATTTTATATCATTTATAATATATAGTTTGTATTCATAAATGTCAAATATAATATTTTATGTTAAATATTTGTAATCTACACTTGAATTTATTTGAATTGTGTAATGTTCTATTTAAATTGAACATTCATGTTCTACCTTCAAAACTGATAGTTATAATGTAAGAAGAAATATTTAACCAAATAATATGGAACATATATTGGTTGGAGATGAACATTAGGTTATATATAGGTTTTTTAGTAAAATTAGAAAATAGTAAGGACAAAATAAGTAGTATAGATGATATCAGACTCAAAAGCAGTTAATTTGGTGGAGGTTGAAGGCAAAAGATTATAGTGTATGTTGCACAATACTAACTTGTGAGATTGTACTTGTAAAAGTAATTGAAATCTTGTAACTCCTTACCTATATGCGATTGGTATTACTAATTTGAAAAGATGCCTAAAAAATTACTATATTTATTATTTATTTAGTCATCTATTACTTGAATAATTATTAATTGAAGTACTTGAATAATTATTTAATTTAATATTTTAATCATAATTGAATATGCACTACTTTTATTTATTTGAAGATAATGCGCGACAACAAAAATTATAAGCTTTTTCGGTTGAGGTTCCATGTAATTTTCTAATATTTTGAATGATAAAGTTGGAAAGTGTATGATTAATATCTACTTTTAATTTATAAACATTAATTCAAGTAACTTTATGAAAAATGGTTTTCAATATTACATGTTTTTTTAAAAGATCAACAAGACATTGGTCTAGTGATGTAAAAGCCCCACTAGATCCTCAAAACAATTAAAATATCAAGAATTCGATTCTTGAGAGTAATATTTGTTGGGAGGAGCAGTCACGAACCTCGGAATGAGTTAATTCCTTACGAAAATGTGAGAAGATATCCTTGATAGTAAAAAGAAAATTCTTTTTTAAAAGGATACAAACTCTTTTTTTTAAAAGACTACAAACTATTTTTTAAAGGCTACGAACTCTTTTCTAACTACAAGTTCTCTTCAATTTATAATTAGCAAACCACTCTAATAGTTTATTGACCTAGTCACAAAACTACAACTCACTTGACTAATACTACAATAGTTGCAACTTACAAACTATCACGAAATTGACTAAGGTGCACAAATTAATGTGTTTGTTTTAATAATCTAATAATTCTGCATGCAAATTATTTATTAATCAGTTGTTTCATATTTATTAAACTTATGTTTGATAATATATAAAAATTACAAACTCAATTTATATTTATGATAATAAAATAAAATAAAAATTAAGTTTTTCCTTTATTTAAAGCTGTCTTATTTTTCTATTAAAATGTCAAATATCATTTTACCTTTAATTTTAAGGTTATTTACTTCCTAATTTATTCCTTCACCAAACTCCATATTAAAAGTTTGTCTTAATATTAATATTGAATTTTATATTATAACTTTTTATGATTTGTCACAAAGTAATAAAATTATAGTAAAATATATATGATAATAAATATTAAAAGTGTATATTTAAAAAACAACCAAAATAAACCAATAACCCTATACATTTTTTTAACTTATTATGTAACAATAATCTAAATTTTATATTTTACTCAAACAAAATAAATTATTTTATATTCAGTTAAGATAGTGAGACAGAAATACATTATAGATAATCACATAATTTATAAGAAAAAAAATAAACTAATATTATATATGAATATTATATATCGTCATTTTATTATCCACTATTTACTGTTATTTATTATTGACTTAATATAAATGAATGATTGATATGTATACACTGAAAGTATAACTGTTTTATATAATGTCCATCATTCATATATTAATTATCATTGATTCTCAAACAAAAGTAATATAAACCAATAGTAAATAATATGCGGATTGTATAAAAAACTTTACATTAATGATGTATAAATTTTAAATTCTAAAATCTTTATAGGAACAATACATAAATATTATACTTAATATATAAACTAATACACAAATGGTGTATAATATTCAATTATATATATCAAACATAGTACATACTATATTTCTATTTTGAAAAGTCAATAATAATTAAATATTAATATAATAATTAAATATTAATGATAGATAATAGAATAGTTGTGTATAAAATTCATATTAATGCATACATTTTTTTTCTTATAAAAAATAAGAATCGATCACTATTATATTTGTTACTATTTCACAAATCGGATTTAATATTATGTTGGGCCAAAACTAATGCAACAATTACATGGGCCTCAACTTGATTCGGTATACTCAGTAGACCCGGTCCGACCTATAAAATATATATCAGAGTTAGAGCTTCATCTCCTCCATTCGCACAGATTAGGGTTTTTGGTGGAAGAACTTGAACTGCAATGGCTCCTCCAAAGCAAAGAACAGCTAGGGTTAGCAGAAACCCTGAATTGATTAGGGGAATTGGTAAATATTCAAGATCCAAAGTGTACCATAAGAGAGGTCTATGGGCAATCAAGGCTAAAAACGGCGGCGTTTTGCCCCGTCACGAGCCTAAGGCTAAGGCTGCAGCTCCTGCTGAGAAGGCACCTAAGTTCTACCCTGCTGATGATGTCAAGAAGCCACGTCTTAACAAACACAAACCTAAACCCACCAAGCTTAGGTCAGTTACTATTATTTTATTTTATTTTATATATATTTAGGATTTTGGAAATGTGAATTAAGGTGTAGGTTTTTTGTTTTTAATATATTGGGTTTAGATCTGAACTAATATATGATGCATTTTTGCAATGTTTGATGGCCAGTAATTAAATATAATTTCGTTTCAGTATGTTTTTGGGTCCTTTTGTTTCAGTTTATTTTTGAAAACAATTATTTCATTTTTTTGTTATGGTATAGCTTATGTGATTGAATTGTTTTGTTTTATAGGGCTAGTATCACACCAGGGACAGTGTTGATTCTTCTTGCTGGTCATTTCAAGGGAAAGAGAGTTGTGTTTCTCAAGCAGCTTCCTTCTGGCTTGCTTCTTGTAACTGGTAAAACTCATTCACCAATGTTTTTAAATTTCTCTCTATTTTTTTATGTTTCAATATATTGGTGTGGAAATGTTAGCTCATGTGTTTTTTTTTAATTGTTATTTATATACTGCTGTTTCAACTCATACATGGTATTTTTTGTTATCAATATCTTTCAATCATGTATCTTATTGTGTGCGTGCAAGTGTTTTTTTGTCTATTTTTGCGAGTGCGGGTTTGGTGTACTTTAACTGAAGTACCTGTTTTATTAGCACTTTCACTTGATGAAAGAAATGGTTCTCTTCATTTTCTCTACTCCAATCATCTGTGACATACCTATGTTTAATGTTTCATTCTCACTTCAGGTCCTTTCAAGATTAATGGAGTTCCTTTGAGACGTGTGAATCAGGCCTATGTCATTGGCACATCAACCAAAGTAGATGTTTCTGCTGTTAATGTGGATAAATTTGATGACAAGTACTTCACAAAGGATGCCAAGAAAAAGAACAAGAAGGGAGAAGGAGAGTTCTTTGAGGCAGAGAAGGAGGTTAGTTAGTCAATTTTTCTCGTGCATTAATTTTCCCGTAATCTCCAATTGCTCATGTTTGTGCTGATCTCGATTATCTTGTCCCGAATGTAGGAGAAAAATGTGCTCCCTCAGGAGAAGAAAGATGACCAGAAGACAGTGGATTCGGCTTTGTTGCAAGCCATTCAGAGTGTTCCAGACTTGAAGACTTACCTTGGTGCTAGGTTTTCCTTGAAGTCAGGCCAGAAGCCTCATGAGCTCCTCTTCTAGAGGAAGAAAGAGTGTTAGAATTTTTTTCCATATATTCTGCCTTTTGTTGTTGGATTTGAACCCGATTAATGATAGTTTTACTTGGTTGCCTTACTTTTTATGTGAGCTACCTTAATCTGCAACATTTTGTGTGCTCTTGCTAATTGAAATTAAGATAAATTATTCAAGTTGTAATTTTTGGCTCAGCCGAAGTAATCGAATTCTTTTCTATCTCGAGCCATGGGCGGGTAACATATAAGCTTTGGATTTAGTTAATTTTATTTTATTTGGGTCATGATTATCTTATTATTATAAGGGTTTTTGTCTGTATAATAAATTTAATAAATTGTTTTTTTGGAATGACTCATATTATAGTTTGACTAATATTTATCATCGTAAACATCTGTATTGGTTAGTCCTGTAAAAGAGAGGAACACAGGAACACAATTGGTGTATTATTGAAGGTTTATGATAATTTACATAAAATTATAAGAAAAATATTATTTTAAAAAATAATTTCGTGTTTATTTCTTGTAATGGGTAGTTTTATTCAGTTTCATGCCGAGGTTTATAATTTTCAGTAATAATGATTTTTTCCACCGTTGAAATTTGGTTTATGCATTAATTAGTTGTTGTTACTTTTAATTGTGAATACTGGTTAAGTTTGATGTTTGATGGGTGAACATCTTCTATTCCAAAAAGTGTTCCACATTATGTGTCATTGGTCAAAAAATATATTTAATTATTAATTTTTTATTTAAATATAGTTTTTAACCAATCATAAACAGGACAAATGTGTTCCCTTAACTGATAAAGGATTATTTGACCCTATATGTCTATTGATTGAGGAGTGGTCACCATATCTTTTTAGACAAATATATAAAATGTTGTTTATGCATAATTTACCTTTGTCTTTAAATTTGAGTTCTAAGCTTAAGCTTGAGAGTAAATTATAGATTGAGTTAGCATACTATTAAATCTATGGCATTCCATTATAAATTTGATTCTTTAATATGCAACAAGAAGATGAATGGAGATTAATGAATAACAAACTTTTTATTATGAGAATGAAGAAGAGAGATTGATTACAAAAAGGAAAACATCACACTATAGAAGAACAATCCTTTAAATAAAAAGTTAGTTGCTAAACTAACTATACTAACCGTGAATGTTAAGCATGCCAAGCTTGGAATGACAATGTCTGAAAATGAGGAGATAGTGCCTTTGTGAATATATCTACAACTTGAGAATCAATGGAGATTGGTAGCAGATGGATGATGCCTCATTGGACCCTTTCATGAACAAAATAGCAATTTATGTCTACGTGTTTTGTCCTCTCATGGAAGACAAGATTAGTAACTATATACAAGTCTGATTGGTTGTCACAATACAATACTTCAGGATTAGAATGACTCACTCCAAGATCATGAAGAAGGTGCACAAACCACTAGGCTTCACATGCAGCAAGTGTCATGGCTCTGTATTCAGCCTCAACTGATGATAGCCAAATTGTCTTTTGCTTCTTGCTCTTCCATGATATGAGAGAGTTTTCTATATAGAAGCAATATCCAGATACTGGTCTTCTAGTATCTATGTAGGCACTCCAGTCAGAATTTGTGTAACCTTTTACTATGAAATCACACCTGGATGGAAAGAAGACTCCTATGCCAATGATGCTATTTATGTATCTCAAAATTCTCATGGCAACCTCAAAATGCATATTAGTAGGGGCATAGAGAAATTGGTTTAAATGCCTAATTGCAAAACTCAAATCAAGTCTAGTGTGAGTCAAATAAACAAGTTTTCCAATCAACATTCTATACATGCTAGGATTAGGCAAGAAATCACCACATTTAGAATGGTTTAGTTTGGAAGAGTACTCCATATGAGTAGAACAAGGCTTGGCTACAAGCATCAATGTTTCCTGTAATAGATCAATGGTGTACTTCCTTTGATAAAGAAGAATGCCTTGAGCAGATCTAGCTATCTCCACCCCTAATAAATTTTTTAACTTGCCAAGATCTTTTATACTGAGTTCAGAATCCAGCAGGTGTTTAATGTTATCTATTTCAATCATGTCATTTCCAATTAAAATAAGATCATCAACATATACAAGAATGACAGTAAAACTAAAGTTAAAAGATTTAATGAACATAGAGTAATCAACATTAGACTTTGCATAACCATATTGTATGAGAACTCTAGTGAGCTTATCATGCCATTATCTACTAGTCTGTTTCAAGCTATAAATGGAATTTTCTAATTTACAAACAAGTCCTGGATTATCAACATGAATACTAGGAGGATTTTTCATGTAGAATTGTTCTTTCAGTTCCCCATGTAGGAAAGCAATATTTATGTCTAATTGACGAAGATATCACTTATAGGCAGAGGTTAGAGAAAGAATAACCTTGATGGTGGTCATCTTTACAACAATGCTAAAGGTCTCCAAGAAGTCAACTCCTTCGGTTTGGGTGAAGCCTTTAGCCGCAAGTCTAGCTTTATGTTTATCTATAGAGCCATTAGATTTATACTTGATTTTAAACACCTATTTGCACCATATTGCTATTTTTTTTGTTTGGAAGGGTAGTTAAGATCCAAATCTTGTTGACCTCAAGAGCATTAAGCTCCTTCTTGATTGCATTCCTCCAACATTCAAATCTTACAGCATCATTGTAATTAGCTGGCTCATTGTTGGAGGAGATGCTCATTGAAAAGTGTCTACGATCATGTGATAGTTTGTCATAAGATAGACTATTGTTCAAAGGATATCTAACAATAGAGTAATTGGTCCTACCAAGATTATCTATGTTAGTAGATGCAATCATGGAGCAGTGATAGTCCTGAAGGTAGTGAGGTTTGTGCCTAGGTTTGAGAGATTTTCCGGGCATGGATGAATTAGATCCATCATGACCAGTAGTGTCATAAGTAGACTGATCATGAGTAATGTCAATAGGACCAAAATTGTCATCTTAATCAGAAAAGTTCGGAATAGACTTGTCCTTAGAGCTGTCCAGAGTTGTGGAACAAGGGCATGCACACAATCAATTACATTTTGGGTGTTGACATCACCATTAGGAGTAAAGGCATAGATTTTGTCAATGATAGACCTCGTTAGATCATTTTTGGTTATCATCATATCAGTTTTTGGTTTTGACAGCATGTTTGTAAGGAAATATGTGTTCATAAAATATGGTATTTCTTGATAGAAAGACCTCATGTTTTAGACATAGCCTTTTACTCCTTGTTCTAGACCAAGAAAAGTACATTTTCTTGATCCGTGGTCCAACTTCTTCGTATGTGATATAAGAGTAGATGTATAACATAATCATCCAAAGACCTTAAGATCGGAGATGTTAGGTAAACTATTGTACAAGACAACATAAGGACTTATGTTGGTTAAGTATTTGGTAGGTTGCATATTTATTAGGAAAATAACATGACTGGTGGCATAGTTCCAAAGGTAGTGAAGTAATTCAGACTGAAAGATGAGAGATCTAGCTACACCTAGAATGTGTTGATGTTTTTCTTTCAACTATACCATTTTGTTGAGGGTTTCAACACAACTAGTTTGATGCTCAATGCCATTCTTGGCATAAAACTCATTCATACAGAATTCCTTACCATTATCACTTCTAATTAGGAATGACAACATGGTGGGTTGAAGTCGGATTTATGATAACCCAAACTCAAACTCGAAATTCAGAACCCAAATCCGAATTAAGTGGGGTTGAAAATAACACTACCATCCCTGAACCCGTCGATTTTCGGGTAACCCAAACCCATCGGGTTTCGGATAACCCAAACCCGACACGAACCCGCCCGAATTTCTCTCTATATAAGTTTTTTTAGATATACATCTAATTTTATAATTTTACATATATCAATCGTATCACAATCATTGAACATTTTCCCACCTTTGGAAGTTCAACAACTTCATCAATTCAACGTCACCTATATGAGTTCAATGCAAACAGAAGAATGTTTGATTTTCAAATTAAATGGTTTTAATCTTCCAAAATTTTACTTTGTAGTTAATTGTCTAGTGACGTTAAACTTTGAAGAATGTTTTACCGCTTCAGTTTAACTTTGAAGAATGTTTCTAATGACGTTAACCATCTTCAAGTAACATAAGCTATTGGAAGCAAATTATATTCACAAATCAAAACCATATCTATACGAATAGGATAAATTAGGCAACAACTTTCTAGTTTGGGACAATTTCGGGGTTGGGTATAAGCTATACCAAACCCAAACTTGAAAGTTGGAATCGGCTAAAACCCGAACCCGAACTCAATCACATTGAGTTTTCCGGGTTAAAATCAGATTGGGTTCGAACGGGTACCCACATGTTCGGTTTTCGTTGCCATCCATTGATAAGGCTCATCGCAAGTGCATGATTATATCGTCAAGTAATAAAATATCGATCCCACGAGGACTGAAAAATTCATTTCATTATAACAATTAATTTATCCTTAACTCAAATATGAATTAAAAGTGAATTTAGAACAATTGAATAGTTGAGAAGAATAATTATGAAAATATTAAAAAAGATTGAAATCTAATTTAGGAAGAGTTCCTAGGATAAAAATTACCGCCTTTACACTTGCAAATCCTTGTTTTGCTCATTTTCATGATCTTTAAGTTGTGGGGGTGAATTGCTCTATGATATGTGTTATCATCTCTCGAGCTCCGACACATGTACTCAATTGAAGTCGCACATACTCTCGTGGTATGGTTATCAATCAAATCATTTTACTTGAATCTTTCTATCCAATAGTTTCGTAGCAACCCAAGGTGAATTCTAGAAACCCCAAGAATCCTAATACTACTCTCGTGAATTAGGATTATAGTTTTAATAACTTAATGATCAGATAGTTGGATTCACCTCTCGGTCATTCCCCAATGTATCTAAGAGGTGTAATTTGTTGGCTAGATATCTCATAAGAATAAAACTTAGTTTAATGATTCAAATCACAACACTCAATGAAATAGAAGTAAGAACAAGTGTTTATTAAATATAAAAGGGCATAGCTCCAATCCTAGAAACAAAGAGAATTACTCACTCATCATGGAGAAGAGAATACCAAATTTTGAATTAGAGAATTGTAATGTAAAGTGTAAAATGTTTCATTCTTGAGGGAGAACCCTCATTTATCCTAATTACAAAATATTAGGCTAAGCCTAACAAAACAAATCTAAAAAATAGGAATAGAATATAACAGTCACCACTTCTTTTGACCCTTCAATTGGTCTTCGCATAGCCTCAACACTAAATTCCATCTTCTTGCATCCAATCTCTACTATTTTTGGCTTCATTTCATTCAAATTGCACAACATAGCCAAAAACATCCGCTCAACCCGAACAAAGAGAAATAAAAGCTAAAAACAATCATAAAGTCTTAATTATGTCCTAAAATGCATGTTAAATGCAATGCAAATGTAGCACAATTTCACACTCATCATCCCCATTTCTAATACTTTGGATTTTTTATCCAAATTGAGTATTGATTAATGAAACAATGTTTCTAATCAAATCAAGGACTTATGTCTTGGCCTTCATGAAGTAAAGCTAAGTGAATATGGATTTATCATCTATACTTGTTAGGAAGTACCTATGTCCTAAGGTGTTAGACATAGAGAAGGGTCCTCATATGTCCATATGCAAAAGATAGCAAATTTAGAAAAGACATAGAGAAGGGTCCTCACATGAGCAAAATTTGAAATGTTATTACTACAGGGCAGTCTTTTATGTTTAGCTAAATGACAAACATAGCAAGGCAAATCAAATTTATTGCATTTAACAATAGGATAATACTTTCGTATTGTTGTCATTTTCTCATGTGAAAGGTGTCCTAGTCTATTTTGCCAAACATTTGAATCATATCCTGTAAGTGAACTAATCCTATACTAAATATAGTTTTTATCAAAAGGTCTTGTTATAGACTTAACATTATTCCTTATAGCATAATCCTTCCTTTAAGTCATCTACACCAATCATCTTCAAAGAGGAGAGGTCATGAATTTCACAAGAATATCCAAGAAAAGTTAATCTGCAATGTAATGCATTAGTTGATTTTGAAACAAAAATTAAATTATAGTGAAATATTGGGATATACAGAACATATGTCAAGACAAAATGTTTGAAAACATTACACTACATGATATAGATGTTAAGTTCTTATTCCCATTTGGAAGTGTCACTACAATAGGTTTTATATGTTTAAAAGTTTGATAAAAGGACAAAGTATAGCACACATGACTTGTGGCCCTAGTGTTAAGAAACCATTTTAGGGATTTACTTGAACAAGCAAACATATACAGGTTACCTTTGAATCATCAAAACAAGTGTTGAAATTATTGACAATATGGTTGGATTGTTTTCAGGTTGATGGTTGTGTAGCTTGCTCTTTGGTGTCAGTCTCCATTTCATCATTATGTGTGAATTCTTCCATAGTAGTAAAGCTGTTCACATTGTTGTTCTTAAAATACGCAGGTGAGAACCCATGCTTCATGTAGCATTGGTCTATGGTGTGACCTGTTCTATTGCAATAGGAGCATATCTTTGAACCTCTTCCACTTGATGACCTTGCCAAATTATTTCCAAATCTTCCCTAAGCGTAAGAGCCTCCTCCTCCTGAATTTTGGTAAGTCATATGATGTGTGAAATTATGCTACATTTGCCTTGCATTTAACTTGCATTTTAGGACATGATTAGGGCTTTAAGATTGTTTTTAGCTTTTATTTCTTTTTGTTCGGGTAGAGTGTACGTTTTTGGCTATATTGTGCAGTTTGGATGAATTGAAGCCAAAAAGAGTAGAGATTGGGTGCAAGAAGATGAAATTCAGTGTTGAGGCTATACGAAGACCAATTGAAGGGCCAAAAGAAGTCGCCTTGGAGCCTGGATCGAAGATAATCAACTTGAAGTGAAGACGCCACATACACCCATAGTCGTGGATATTATATTATATTCTTATTTTTTAGATTTGTTTTGTTGGACTTAACCCAATATTTTGTAATTAGGATAAATAAGGGTTTTCCCTAAAGGGGAACACATTTTTACACTATAATTGTCTAATTTAGAATTTTTATTATCTTATCATTGTGAGTTAGTAATTCTCTTTGTTTCTTGGATTGAGACTATTCTCTTTTACATTCAATAAATATTTTTTCTTACTTCTATTTTATTGAGTGTTGTAATTTGAATCATTAAATTGATTTCTATTCGTTTGAGTTGTTTGGTCAACAAATTACACTTTTTAGATACATTAGGGAATAACCAAGAGGTGAACCCAACTACTCGACCATTCAGTTATTCAAACTAAAATCATAAGTCACGAGAGTAGTCTTAAGATTCTCGGGGGTTTCTGGAATTCATTTTGGGTTGCTATGAAGCTATTGGATAGAAAGATCCAAGTAAAAGATTCGATTGATAACCGTACTACGAGAGTATGTGAGACTTCAATTGAGTACATGATAAGTGTGAAATTATACTATATTTACATTGCATTTAACTTGCATTTTAGGACATAATTAGGACTTTAGGATTGTTTTTAGCTTTTATTTCTCTTTGTCCAGGTTGTGCGCGTGTTTTTAGATATGTTGTGCAGTTTGGATGGATAAAAACAAAAAAAAGTAGATATTGGATGCAAGAAGATTGAATTCAATGTTGAGGCTATGCGAAGAACAATTGAAGGTCCAAAAGAAATCATAGATGTTATATTATATTCCTATTTTTTAGATTTGTTTTGTTGGGCTTAGTCCAATATTTTGTAATTAGGATAAATAAGGTTTCTCCCTCAAGAATTTTACATTTTTTTTTACATTACACTTCTCTAATTTAGAATTTGGGATTCTCTTCTACATCATGAGTGAGTAATTCCCTTTGTTTCTAGGATTGGGGCTATGCCCTTTTACATACAAAAAATGCTTGTTCTTACTTCTATTTCATTGAGTGTTGTGATTTGAATCATTGAAATGGGTTTTATTCGTGTGATTTGTTTGATCATCAAATTACACCTCTTAGATACATTAGGGAGGGACTGAGAGGTGAACCCAACTATCCCACCATTCAATTATTCAAACTAGAATCCTAATTCACGAGAGTAGTATTAGGAGTCTCGGGGGTTTCTGGAATTCACCTTGGGTTGCTACGAAGCAATTGGATAGAAATATCCAAATAAAGGATTTGATTGATAATCGTACCATGAGAGTAGGTGCGACTTCAATTGAGTACACGTGCCGGAGCTCGAGAGAGGATGACACATGTCAAAGAGCAATTCACCCTCACAACTTAAAGTTCATGAAAAGGATCAAAACAAGGATTTGTGAGTGTAAAGGTGGTAACCCTTATCCTGGGAACTCTTTCTAAATTAGATTTCAATCCCTTTTGATTATTTTCATAATTATTCTTGGCAATTGTTCTAAATTCAATTTTATTCCTTATTTGAATTAAATATAAATTAATTGTTATAATTAAAGGAGTTTTCCAGTCCTCGTGGAATTGATATTTTATTACTTGACGATATAATCGTGCACTTGCGATTTTCCCTATCAAGTTTTTGGCGCCGATGCTGGGGATTGTGTCAAAATTTCTTTAATTCTCAATTAATTCATTACTTTACTCTAGTGTATGATGCATTTTCCTTTTTCTTGGTATCTCTGCAGGTTGCACATTTGGTTTATGCAAAGTTCAAATTACTATTCAGAGCCAGAAATGACTTTTTGTAGAAGAAGAAGGAAGCAAAGAGAGAGAACAAGAGAAAGACGTGCACCTGTACAAACAATGGCTGAACAAGATGAAAAACCACTTTGTGACTACATAGCCCCTAATGCTCGTAGTTCACATCCTGGAATAATTTTCCGAGCTATTGAGGCAGAGAACTTTTATATGCCATCTGATCTGATCCAAATGGTGATGCAAAACTAATTTGGAGGTGGAGCTCATGAAGATCCTAATGCCCATATTGACCAGTTCTTAGAATTTTGTGAGACAGTGAGGATTCATTGGGCTTCTGAAGATGTTATTCGTCTTTGCATGTTTCCATATTCCATTAGAGATAGAGCTAAGACGTGGCTAAGGAATCAAAATGCTGAAATTCAAGCAACATGACGAACTTTGGAGGAGGTTTTTCTCAACAAATACTTTCCTCCTTCTAAAATTATGCACTATAGGCACCTCATCCAGAACTTCAGTCAAAAGGATGGGGAGTCAATTGCTGAAGCTTGGGAAAGATTAAATGAGTTGACTGAAGCTTTCCCTCATCATGGTATTCCACCTTGTATGATGGTTCAGAACTTCTACAGTGGGCTAGACTTTCCACCGCAACAACTATTGGACTCTTCAGCAGGTGGTGCCTTTATGTGCAAAAGAATTGATGCTGCTTCAAAGATCATAGAGAATGTGGTTTCTAATAATCACCAATGGGCGAATGAGAGGAGACACCATCCAAGAAGAGACTCTAGTGCATAATATTCAGGCAATCATATGGAGAAGGTAATTTCCACGCTGGAGAACCTTTCTCAAAGGTTTGGAAAGCTAGAAAAGTATCACACTAAGGCTATTGGGTCTACTACAACATGTGAGGGGTGTGGAGCAAAAGGACATGAGTGATCTGAATGCAAACACTTCACTGAACCTGAACATGGAGCATTGACTAATGAACAACCTGAATCATACAACTACTATGACTACAATGAGAGGAGCGAGCAACAATTCAAACCACCATACATGCAGAACAATCCCAACATTTCTTGGAGGAGCAACAACACTCTGAATCATCAATACCAGGATGGATCAGGTAAGAGGAAACCTCAAACAAAGTTTCCACGAGTACAATCTTCTCCTATTGATCCTACTCTTAAAACATTAATGGAAGGTTGGGAAAAGTTGCTTGCTAACCAAAATAAATTTCATGAAGATCAAGTTATGATTAAGAAAAGTTTTTCAAACATGTTCAATGACTTGAATTCTAAAATAGAAAACCTGACAATCCATGGTAAAATGCTGGAAACACAAATTGCCTAACAAGCTAGTAATCCTAATAGACAAATAGGGATGTTTCTAGGACAACTAGAAAAAAAATCCAAATAATGAACATTGTAAAGTTGTCAAATTAAGGAGTGGAAAGGAACTAAGTGATATTCCTCAAATTAGGAAAAATGCACAAGTGGAAAAGGAACATACTGAGACACAACCCCCTGAAGGGGAGCAAAATTTTGGAAAGATGTCTAAGTATGCAACTCTACCACCATATATACCACCAATTTCTTTTCCCCAAAGATTAGGAAAGGCAAAATTAGAAAAGAAATTTGGGAAATTTTTGGATATTCTTAAGAAATTATATATCAGTTTACCTTTCACTGAGGCACTATAGGAGACGGCAGCATACACAAAATTTCTTAAGGATATTTTATCTAAAAAAAGAAGACTAGATATTAGTTTACCCTTCAAAATAAATTACCTCCTAAATTAAAAGATCCTGGTAGTTTTTCTATCCCATTTTTAATTAGAAATACTAATTTTGATCACGCCTTATGTGACTTAGGAGCAAGTGTGAGTCTCATGCCCTTATCTGTGTGCAAAAAGTTGGAAGTGGGTGAACTAAAACCCACTACTATATCACTTCAATTGGCATATACGTCAGTTAAATTCCCTATAGGCATCTTGGAGGATGTTCCTATCAAAGTTGAGAAATTTTTCATTCCAGCATATTTTGTAATACTAGAGATGGAAGAGGGTTCACAAATCCCAATCATATTAGGTAGACCCTTTTTGGCTACTACTGGTGCTATAATTGATGTAAAAAATGGAAAACTTTCCCTAAGCATAGGGGATGAAAAAGTTGAATTTGATATTGCTAAATCTATTAAACAACCTTCTCTCGAGGATTCATGTTTCAGTGTTGAGATGCTAAACCAAGCTGTGAAAGAGGAAACAACTAGAGTGCAATCTAAGGATCCCTTAGAGAGATGCATAGTAGATGGTGACACTTCAGACATTGATGTAGAAGTGGCCGAGGTTATTGAATTTCTAAATGCAAGTCCAACACTTCCTCACAACCCGCAAGATGAGACCTTGAAGGTAATGCCCAAATCTGAATATTGGGAGGAGGGGAAAACACCTAAAATGGAATTAAAAGCACTCCCCTCCACCCTCAGGTATGAATTTCTTGGACCTAATTCATCTTATCCAGTTGTTGTTAATGCTAAATTAAATAAATTGGAAACTGAAAATTGCTAAGGGTCCTGAGAATGCACAGGAAGGTAATAGGATAGACATTGTATGATATAAAAGGTATAAACCCTTCTTTTTGTATGCATAGAATTTTCATGGAACCTAATCGTGAAACTTCAATTGAAAATCAGAGGAGATTAAATCCTAATATGAAAGATGTGGTTAGGAAAGAAGTGCTGAAACTTTTAGATGCTGGGGTAATATATCCTATATCTGATAGTGAATGGGTGAGCCCAATTCATGTGGTTCCTAAAAAGGGAGGATTCATTGTTGTGAAAAATGAGAAAAATAAATTAATACTAACTAGAAAAGTCAGGTTGGAGAATGTGCATTGCTTATAGAAAATTAAACACAACCACTAGGAAAGATCACTTCCCTCTCCCATTCATTGATCAAATACTCGAAAGGCTTGCTACATATGAATATTTCTACTATTTAGATGAGTAATCAGGATTTCATCAAATCCCCATTCACCCTGAAGACCAACGGAAAACTACGTTCACATGTCCTTATGACACCTTTGCCTAGAGGAGAATGCCTTTTGGGATATGTAATGCCCCAACCACTTTTCAAAGATGCATGACTGCAATATTTTCTGAATTTATAGAAAACATAATGGAAGTTTTTATGGATGATTTTTCTGTTTATGAACTTTCATTTGATATCTGCTTAACAAATTTGACAAAAAATATTGTAGAGATGTGAGGAAGTGAATCTTGTATTACATTGGAAAAAATGTCACTTCACGGTGCGCAAGGGTATTGTGTTGGGGCATTTAATTTCACGAAAAGGGATAGAGGTGGACATGGCAAAAATTGTAGTAATAGAAAATATGCCGCCACCAATTAACATAAAAGGTGTTATGAGTTTCTTAGGCCGTGAATGATTTTACCGTAGATTCATAAAAGATTTTTCAAAAATTGTGAAACCCTTTTCTTACCTTTTAATGAAAGATACTGTATTTGATTTTAGTGCTGCTTGTCTAGAATCGTTATGTAGGTTGCAGGAGGCATTGGTCACTGCACCAATATTGCAATCACCATACTGGAATCTTCCATTTGAAGTGATGTATGATGTCAGTGACTATGTTGTGGGAGTTGTGTTGAACCAAAAGAAGTACAAGAAGATGCATGTAATCTTATATGCAAGCAAAACACTTGATGGAGCTCAAGCCAACTATGCCACCACAGAGAAGGAACTACTAGCTGTTGTGTTTGCCTTCGAAAAATTTAGGTCCTACCTAGTAGGTTCTAAAGCTATACTCCATATTGATCACTCAACCCTAAGATACTTGGTGAGTAAGAAAGAAGTCAAGCCACATCTCATCCGATGGATTCTCCTTCTACAAAAATTTGACCTGGAGATTGTTGATAGAAAAGGAGTAGATAATCCAGTTGCAGATCACTTATCTCGGCTTGAACATCCAAGTGGAAGGGAGGAGGACATACCTATTGATGATTCCTTTCCCGATGAGAAACTCTTCCTCCTCGACACTGTAGAGGCACCTTGGTATGCTGACTTTGTAAACTATTTGATCAGCAAGATTCCTCCACCTGAAATGACACCGCAACAGAAAAAGAAATTCTTCTCAGATATGAAGAAGTATGTCTGGGATGATCCTTACCTCTATCGACTCTGTGCTGATGGTATTTATAGAATATGTGTTCAAGAAGAATAAGTGTCAAAGATCCTGAGTTGTTGCCACTCAGCCTCTTATGGAGGCCATGCTAGTACTTCAAAAACAATAGCGAAGGTATTCCAATTTGATTTCTTTTGGCCACACATATTCAGAGATGCAAGGAATTTTTCTCTCACATGTGATTCTTGCCAAAGGGTGGGGAACATATCAAAAAGGCATGCAATGCCAATGAACCTCATCCTTGAGATGGAGATATTTGATGTATGGGGAGTTGACTATATGGGACATTTTCCTACTTTAAACAACAACAAATATATCTTGGTGCCAGTCAATTATGTTTCTAAGTGGGTGGAGGCAATTTCATCTCCACACAATGAGGCTAAAACGGTCATCAAACCGTTTACCAAGATCATATTTCCAGGGTTTGGGGTCCCGAGGCTGGTTATTAATGATGGAGGCTCACACTTCATTGAAAGACATTTTGAAAACCTCTTGAAGAAGTATGGTGTTTCTCATGGAGTTGATGCCCCTTACCACCATCAAATAAGTGGTCAAGTGGAAGTATCAAATCGTGAGATTAAGAACATATTAGAGAAGACAGTGTCTAGGAGCAGAAAAGATTGGTCTTCATAGCTTGATGATGCTTTATGGACTTACCGTACTGCATATAAAACATCTATTGGTATGTCACCTTTCAGGTTGATTTACGGTAAGCCTTGCCACCTTCTAGTGGAACTAGAGCATAAGGCGTATTGGGCAGTCAAATTGCTAAACTTTAATCTGAAAGTTGCTAGAGAAAAGAGGAAGTTCTAACTGCAAGAGTTGGAAGAACTATGGTTGGATGCTTATGAGAATGCTCATACTTACAAAGAAATAAAAAAAAAACGATGGCATGACAAACACATACTCCTTAGAGAATTCCAAGTAGGGGAACTAGTTCTCTTATTCAACTCCAGATTGAGGCTCTTTCCATGGAAGCTAAAGTCTAGATGGTCAGGTCCGTTCAGAGTCACCAAGGTTTACCCTTATGAAACAATTGAGATATGGAATGAGGAAAAGGGAAACTTCAAGGTGAATGGTTAATGTTTGAAGCATTATCTAGCAGATGAGCGACTGGAGAAACAAACAAACATAGCCCTCTTGGATCCTACATGAGCTACAAAGATCAACCTTCAAGCTAATGACGTTAAATGAGCACTTCGTGGGAGGAAACCCATGTGAGAGACACATTTTTAAATTCATTAACTTTAGTGCTTTAGTGCCTCCATGAGTTTGGAGCCTTTGTAGGGTGATGTATATAGTGTCGGCCACAAAAAAAGAAAAATAATGGTGTTGCTGCCCAGGATATTTGCACCTAGTCCATCTAGGAAGATTTTTCTCTTCTTTTGCAGGTGCTTCCACTACACCCAATGAAGCCAACCACTTATAATTGGCACATAAGTTAAGGACACTTCATACCTAACCTGTGCGTTTTCTTTTTCTTTCTCTTATTGTTTAGATTTTTACATTGGGGACAATGTAAGTATCTAAACTTGGGGGGTTCTGCATTTAGATAGTTCATTAATTTCATGTATATCATATAGATTTTAAATTTTTTAGGTTGAATATTCATATTATCATGCATTATCATATGTCTCATATATCATCTATCCTCTAGTTTGTTTTATGTGTTGTCTATCTGTTTTAAATGAAAAAGTATGCATGGATGATGATTGTTGATCTATGACCCACATTGAAGAAAAAAATTGCTGATAGAATAATAACATAAAAGACATTAGATTTGACAATTGTGAATTAAATTTGGTTAAATAAAGGTCTTTGTTTCATAACTTTTGTTGAATGTACCAAATGTGAGAATCTTGGGCCAAACACAATAACGGTTCTGATATGAATTGACAATTACATAAAACCTTTTTTTTTCTTTCATGAGTGCATAATTTTCTATGATTGTATGTTCTAGAACTTGATTTGTGATCGTCTCAAGATTGAAGTCTGTCTGTATCCATTAAAATGATAGAGACAATTAGGACTTTTTCTTTTGACCTTCAACTGCTTGCTTTAAACATCGAAAACTTATTAGTTGTCCACTTTTGAGCCTGAACTTTAATGATTTTTCCTAGCTACTCAAATGGGGTTTGGGATAATTTATGATGTTTGGTTGAAGCAATGAAAATTTTAAAAAGGTAATGTGTGATGAAATAATCCATAAGAAGGTGAAGAATAAAATAAATAAATAAATTTCATCCATTCTCTTTAAGAAAATCTCAACAAAAAAAAAAGAAAAATAAGAAAAAAAGAAGGAAAAAAAGAAGAAATACAATGTATACTAAAAGAGAAGGGATAGAAAAAGAAGTATGTTGTAAGGAGAAAAGTTGATTGAAAAAAGATCATATGATAAAGTAAGGCCTATCAAAATAATCTCAATGCTTCAATTAAATGTCTACGAAGTTTAAGTATTTTGGGAAACATTTGTAAGCTTTTTGAATTGTCCTTTCTTTGACTATCCCATCTTAAATCATTCACTTTGGCCCCATTACAACCATTTAAAGACATATTGATTTTTTCATGCATTTAAATACAGTAAGTGGCGATTTGGTCTATAATCAAGCCTAGGGTAATTTACTTTCATGAAATTTTTTTGACCGAAATACTATGACCCTTAAACACATGAGAATGATGAGAGAAGAGTAACCCCAATTCATGCAATCGTTATGACTTAAGGACTTAGCTTGAATTAAATTTGTTTATGATTGTCTTGTATTGATGTCTGGATTGTTTCAAAATAAACATAAGATTGCTTGTTATTTTGGGTCATAGTTTCTATATCATCATTCATACATGATTGTGAAAGTTAGACATAATACTTACTTGAGGACAAACAAGAGATAAGCTTGAGGGGATTTGATAAGTGTGAAATTATACTACATGTGCCTTGCTTTTAACTTGCATTTTAGGACATAATTAGGACTTTAGGATTATTTTTAGCTTTTATTTCTCTTTATTCGGGTTGAACGGGTGGTTTTAGCTATGTTGTGTAGTTTGGATGGATTAAATAAAAAAAGAGTAGAGATTGGGTGCAAGAAGATTGAATTCAATGTTGAGGCTATGCGAAGAACAATTGAAGGACCAAAAAGTCATAGATATTATATTATATTCCTATTTTTTAGATTTGTTTTATTGGCTTTAGCCCAATATTTTGTAATTAGGATAAATAAGGGTTCTCCCTCAAGAATTTTACATTTTTTTACATTACAATTCTCTAATTTAGAATTTGGGATCCTCTTCTACATCATGAGTGAGTAATTCCCTTTGTTTATAGGATTGGGGCTATGCCCTTT
>NC_032011.1:13741841-13757577 GCF_001865875.1 Lupinus angustifolius
CATTAGGGAAGGACCGAGAGGTGAACCCAACTATCCAATCATTAAGTTATTCAAACTAGAATCCTAATTCACGAGAGTAGTATTAGGAGTCTCGGGGGTTTCTAGAATTCACCTTGGGTTGCTACGAAACGATTGGATAGAAAGATCCAAGTAAATGATTTGATTGATAATCGTACCACGAGAGTAAGTGCAACTTCATTTGAGTACACGTGTCAGAGCTCGAGAGAGGATGACACATATCAAAGAGCAATTCACCCTCACAACTTAAAGTTCATGAAAAGGGGCAAAACAAGGATTTGCAAGTGTAAAGGCGGTAACCCTTATCTTGAGAACTCTTCCTAAATTAGATTTCAATCCATTTTGATTATTTTCGTAATTATTCTTGGAAATTGTTCTAAATTCACTTTTATTCCTTATTTGAGTTAAGTATAAATTAATTGTTATAATTAAAGGAGTTTTCCATTCCTCATGGGATTGCTATTTTATTACTTGAAGATATAATCGTGCACTTGCGACTTGCTCTATCAGTACACGTGTCAGAGCATGAGAGATGATGAGACATATAAATGAGAAATCCACCCTCACTACTAAAGATCATAAAAAGGAGAAAAATAAGCATTTGCTAGTGTAAATGGAGTAACCCTTATCCTGAGAACTCTTCCTAAATTAGATTTCAATCCCTTTTGATTATTTGCATATTATTCTTGTCAATTGTTCTAAATTCAATTTTATTCCTTATTTGAGTTAAGTATAAATTAACTGTTATAATTAAATGACTTTTCTGGTCCTCGTGGGATCGATATTTTATTACTTGACGATATAATCTTGTACTTGCGATTTGCCCTATCAGTACATGTATTCGAGTTTGAGAGATGATGACACATATCAATGAGAAATCCACCCTCACTATTTAAAGATCATGAAAATGAGCAAAACAAGGATTTGCTAGTGTAAAGGTGGTAACCCTTATCCTTAGAACTATTCCTAAATTACATTTCAATCCTTATTTTTATTTTCATATTTATTCTTGTCAATTGTTCTAAATTCACTTTTAATTCTTCTTTGAGTTAAGTATAAATTAATTGTTATAATTAAAGGAATTTTCCAGTTCTCGTAGGATCGATAGTTTATTACTTGACGACATAATCATGCACTTGCAATTTGCCCTATCAAGTTTTTGGCGCTACTGTTGAGAACTGTGTCAAAATTTCTTTAATTCTCAATTAATTCATCACTTTACTCTAGTGTGTTACACGTTTTCATATTTCTTGGTACCTCTGTAGGTTGTCCATTTGGTTTATGCAAAGTTCGAATTACTACCCAGAGCTAGAAAGGATTTTTCGTAGAAGAAGAAGGCAACAAGGAGAAAAGGCAAGATAAAGATGTGCTCGTGTACAAAAAATGGTTAAACGAAATGAAAACCACTTCGCGACTATGAAACCCATAATACTCGTAGTTCACATCCTGGAATAATCTACCCAACTGTTAAGGTAGAGAACTTTTCTTTGCCATATGCTTTGATCCAATTGGTGATGCAAAACCAATTTGGTGGAGGAGCTCATGAAGATCTGAATGCCCATATTGATTAGTTCTTGGAATTCTGTGAGACTTTAAGGATCCATGAGGCTTCTAATGATGTCATTCATCTCCATATGTTTCCATATTACCTTAGATACAAAGCTAAGATGTGACTAAGGAATCAAAATGCTGAAATTCAAGCAACATGGCGAACATTGGAGGATGGTTTTCTCAACAAATACTTTCCTCATTCCAAAATTGTGCACTCTAGGCACCTCATCCAGAACTTAAGTCAAAAGGATGGGGAGTCAATTGCTGAGGCCTAGGAATGATTACATGAGTTAACTGAAGATTGCCCTCATCATGGTATTCCACATTGGGTGCTGATTCAGAACTTCTATAGTGGGCTAGACTTTCCATCACAACAATTGCTGGACTCTTCAGCAGGTGGTGCCTTTATGTGTAAAGGAATTGATGATGCTTCAAAAATCATAGAGAATATGGTTTCCAATCATCACTGATGGGCGAATGGGAGGAGACATTATCCAAGGAGAAACTTTTGTGCACAATATTAAGTAAATCAAATGGAAAAGGTAATTTTAATGCTGGAGAACCTTTCTCAATGGTTTAAAGAGCTGGAAAAATATCATGCTAATGCTACTGGAACATGTGAGAGGTGTGGAGTAAAAGGTCATGAGTGGTCTGAATGCAAATACTTCACTGAACCTGAACATGGAGGATTGGTTAATGAACAACCTGAATCGTGCAACTACTATGACTACAAGGAGAGGAGCGAGGAACAATTCAACCCACCATACAGGTAGAACAATTCCAACCTTTCTTAGAGGAGCAACAACACTCTGCATCATAAATACCAAGATGGACCACGTAATAGGAAACCTCCAATAAGGTTTTCACTGGTGCAATC
This sequence comes from Lupinus angustifolius, assembly GCF_001865875.1. NCBI lineage: Eukaryota > Viridiplantae > Streptophyta > Magnoliopsida > Fabales > Fabaceae > Lupinus > Lupinus angustifolius. Next base: position 13,744,288 of record NC_032011.1, read on the forward strand.
TTCTCATATTGATAATACTCTTAAAAATTAGTGGATGGTCAAGAAAAATTGTTTGCTAACTAGGATAGTCTTGATTCTTGACCATTAGTCTTGATTCTTAGTCTTGATTCTTGACCAAAACTAGAATAGTCGTGATCAATTTTTCTCCATTGATGAGAATCTGCAGGATGCAGAAGCTTGTCATCTTTAATCCTTTCTTCATCATGTCATGTCAACTTCTTTGCATCTTTGGCATTTCTAAACATACACTTGAATCTTGATTTGATGGGAAAATATTATACAACCTTTTTGGGAATTGAGCCTTCCTTATTATATCGTGATGCATTACATTTAGGACAAAACTTTAATGAAGCATACTCATTAAAAAATAAGATACAGTTATTTTCACAAGCATGTATCATATTGTAGTCCATGCCTATGGAGCATAACATTTGTTTTGCATCATAGGTTTGAGAAGAGAGCACATTATCTTCCGGAAACATATCCTTCAGAAGTGCAAGCAAGTCGGTGAAACTCTTATCAGGCCATTCATTAACATAATTTAACTTATACAACTTTGACACCGCTGCCAATCTTGTGAATTTAGTACAACCATCATATAATGATTTCTCAGCATCACTTATCAACCACTGAATCATCTCAAGACAATCCTGAAGATCCTCTTCGACAACATTTGTCATTTCCTCGAAACGATCATCTTCATATGTATTTGTGTAGTTGTCTTTCATATGCATCTCATATCAAATCCATAATGTCTCTTGTCTCACCATGTCTTGTCCAACATGTGTAACTTTGATCAATACCATGACACACAAAATGACCTTTTAACTCATTTGGAGTAATTCAGTTTGAGTAACAACATCATAAGCAAGGACATACAATTCTATTAGGGTTTTCAGCATTCTCAATTACAAACCTAACAAATGATTTCACTCCTTCTTCATACTCCTTCGTCAATAGATTGTCACTCGTCCATTTTCGATCCATTTTCTATTAACAAAAAAATATAATGAGCATAAATCCCTAAAGCTTAGAGTTAAGCTCACCAGCAGAGCAAATGCATTATTATAATCGAAACCCTAACTCATAATGTAAGCTAAATGAGTCGGAAACCCCAACCCAATTCAAGCTAAATGAGTGAAATCACTTTCACTCATTTATAAGGAAAATATTTATAACTCAATACAAGCTAAATATAATGTAATTAAAAAGACAAATAACTATAAGAAAAACTTACTTGCAATTCGATATTGAATGCATGAATGATGATTTTGAGGTTAAACAAGTGAAGGATTTTCGAAATCGGTGTTGAATGATTTTTGTATTGAATAAGTAAATGATTTTTGGTGTTGAATGAGTGAATGATGATGAGGTTGAATGATTTTCGAGGTCGATTTTGAAAGTAAATGTGTTTCGCTGCTGAGTAAATGAGTGTTGGGATTATTGATGAATGTGTGAGAATGCGGGAACATTTTAACATCGCATATTAACGATTGCGCTGTTATTGTGTATCCAACTGTACACTACTCACTTTATGAACACGACCTCTTCCACAATGCATATTAAGGATTGCGCTGTTGTTGCGTATCCAATTGTCTACTACTTATTTTCATTAACACATCAACAACGCTACCGAGATGTAGCACTGTTGAATAGAATCTAATTGACAGCGCTATCTGAATTATGCGCTGTTGAATATAATCTAATTGACATTGCAGTCGTAATGATGCGCTGTTAAACTGAACTCATTTTCCAAATTAACAGCGTATTCGTAGTTATGCGCTGTTAAATTAACATTTTACATAACTGGAAAATATTTATACAACATGAATTTACATAAATTAGTATGAAGTTGTCATGAAGTAGATTATTACTATATAATTGTGTTTATTAATAGGAAACTGAATAAAATATTAAACATTACATTTGTTAATTTGTTTTTGTATTTATTAAGTATTGATAATTTGTTTATTGTGTTTATTAATAAGGAACGATGCAAAATTATTAAAGAGAATAACCATCCAAATAATAAATAAAAAAAACAGAAATTAACATCCAAAATAATTGTTTTATTATTCATTCAGAGAGGCAAAATACATTATAATAAACTAAATGATTTGGTACATGCGAATATAATGAACTGAATGATTTGGCAGATGAAGAATACAATGAAAATGATTTCAATGAAGGAAATATTTTTTTCCTCGACACCTCGATACAAAACTTCATTGATCTGAGACCGTTTTGAAAAATGAAAGAGCTGAATGAATTAAATAATTCATTGATCTGGGTCCTTTTTTCTTCAACATAAATCTTGTATAACAGTTTATTGATTTCCTTTTAAAATCTGGGTCATTTTGTCATGAAGGAAATCAATGAACTCAAGGAATTGCTACAGATGATGAAGAAAAATAATTCATTGATCCTCTTTTTCCTTTCATTTCGGTTCAATTGAAAGAGATCAATGAACTAAATCTTCATCTCACGCAAATCTTGTATAACAGTTACTTTCCTTCTGAAATCTATAACCGTTTTGAAAATTGAAAGAGCTCAATAAACTAAATAATTCATTGATCCCCTTTTCCTTTTATTTTCTTTCAATTGCAAATGAAAGAGATCAATCAACTAAATCTTCATCTCACGCAAATCTTGTATAACAGTTACTTTCCTTCTGAAATCTGGGTCCTTTTGCAAAATCAAAAGTTGTTAAAGACCTCATTGACATCATTCTGAAACAGAAACGCAATTTTTTCTTTGACTTGTCTATACAAACTGAATGTTTTTTTTTTCTCTTTTTCACTCTTTGCATTATTGCTCTCTTTTTTACTACTTAGTATTTTCTTCCTCCTATCTTCATGAATATACTCTTATTGAAACACATACTCTTAGACTATTAGCTTACTGATTAAATAGAACATTGAGTGAACCACAATATTTATAGGTGAGCAACCATTAATATTTCAACAAACAAAGAGACGTATAATCACTCAACCATTAATATTTCAACAACCAAGAAACGCATAACCACTCGACCATTAATATTTCAACAAATTAAGAGACGCATAACTACTCCACCATTAATTTCTCGGACACTTAAAAGTCGTAAAACATCAACATCGCATAATTAAGCAAGCACGGTTACTATGTCATCTTCAACAACGCTTCCTTAAATATGCGTTGTTGCATATATTCACATCAACAACGCTTCCTTAAATATGTGTTGCATATATTCACATCAACATTGCTTTCTATAAAATGCGCTGTTAAACATAAATCATTCAAGACAGCGCTAACGTTACTGCTGTTCAACAACGCATTGTCAAGAATGCGTTGTTGGAGTTACACAAATTGACAACGTCTGCTTTATTATGCGTTGTTGATGTTCTTCCGCCTCATTTTCAACAGCGTCGTTCAAAATTGCGCTGTTAAATAACCGCTGCTTATTACGATATCTAGCATAGTGAAAATAAAATAAATTATTTCCTCCTTCTTCCTTGATACCAAACTTCCATCTTCAGTACAGTTTTGAGTAGACTTGGACATATCGTTTTCTAATACATCCGGCTCGTGGTAAAATGATATCCTCATGGATGAATTATTTTATATCCTAATTTTGTTTAATTTTTTTCTTTTAGTTACTTATTTATTTATAAAGGATACGTTTTTTATATTTTTGTTTTTAAAAAGAGTTTATCTTGTTTCTATATATATATATATATATATATATATGTAAAATAAGAAATCCAGTCTACATAATTCCTGAGAGATAACTTCTTGATTGGTTGAATATACTTTAATTATTTAAAGAACAAATGTGACGTATCAAGGTTATTCAAGAGAGGAGATCAGTTAAAGAAATGAATGTTCACGATACTCCTTCGATAATTATGGAAAACATTTAGAGAACAAAGATAATATATCATGATCATCTAAAAGATTATCCAAGAAAAAAATGTGAGCCATCAAGACCCTGCCTCCATATGACAAATTATTATGATTTATTTTATTTTAAAAAACAAGAAAAGTATCACATCACGACTTTTGGAAAATAACTTGAGGAAACAAAGTGAACTCATGTTCTTTCCTTCATCCTAAAAAGTTAACTTTCCTTTATTAAAAAATATTATTCATTTTATTGTTAATTAGTATAAAGATTTTTATTAACTATTTTGGATCTTTATGGATCATTGATCACTAAAAAATATTTTATCTAATTGTCCATTATTTGGAGATCTTTATATCAATTGTTCTTAATAGATGAGAGATTATATATTTTAAATATTTGTTTATTAAGAAATATTTTATTTCATATTGTTGTTTATATTTATTAGATACATTTTATTATTAAAAGTATTTTATAAATTAAATTAAATATTAAAAAAAGTAAAAATCAATGTTATTAAAACCGGACCGGTCATCAAACCGGTGAGGGTACTGGTTTAGTGGTTCAACCAGTGGTTCAGTAATTAAACCGCATGGGATTAAACCGGTTAAACCGGACCTACATGCTTATATATATATATGTGTGTGTAAACTTGTAACAAAAATTATCTAATATGTAGATACTCAAATTTATAATCCATATTTATAGTCAAAGTAAGAATTCTCATAAACAAACAACCGTAATAAATCCAAAGTCTAAATTACAAATACAAATAGTAATCCACAAGTACTTGTCTTACTTAACAAACTCAAAACATTTAACCCAAGTTCATAACTCAGCCTACAAAACATATTATATATTTAAAATTTTATAACCAATGAGTCAAAGTTGTTTCATATTGAGGTTTCATTTCTTCACCATTTAAGTCCAAAGCTTGACTAACGTTGTCTTCAACTAGGTTCACATTCTCCACAGGGTTGAGTTGTGCATCATCATCATCTTCTAAATTTAATTGATCTACAACAATATCATTTTTTCATACATCAATTTTCATACAAGTTAACAATAAAATAAATTAGTTATTAGAACCAAAACTGACAATGCAATAAAATAAAATAAAAATTAGTTATTAGTTGTGGATCATCATCATCTTCTAATTCTATGTGGTATGTGCCTATGTGAGGTTCTTTAAAATTGCATGTATGAACCGACCGGTTCAATCAAATTCCGGCCTGTTCACCGGTTTTGACACGGTTCACCGATTTTTCTCCGATTTACACCGGTTTTGATGCTTAGCCGGCACAACACTTGTTTCGTACCGGTTATGGGACCGCTTGTTCGGTTTTCTGTTGAACCGGCCGGTCCAAACCGGTTTTAATAACATTGGTAAAAATCAAAATTATAATTATGTATTGTAATAATAAAAAAATTGAATGAATAAATAACACATAATATCATAACAAAATGTAAAAAAAAAAATTAATATATCTATACTATATATAAAGCCAAAATATCTTATAACTACTTAATATGGTGTAATTTCTTATTTCCTATTTTACCCTTTTAATTAACTATTATTACAATGTTTTTATACATAATAAAAAATAATATATTATCAATGTGGTTTTTTAAAAGAATCACAACTCATTTTCATATTTCTTTTATCACAAAAAATATAATACAATTCTTTTAATACTAGGAAATAAGAATGTGGGTCGGCAGGTACGAAGTGCATGTCGACATGTTAGTATAAGATAGAATAAAAATGATTTCACGCTCATAAAGAATAAGGCAACATAGTTAAAAACTAGGAATTGAAACACGCGGAGACACAAACACTTAAAGAATATAAGATTGGCAGCACAATCAACAAAACCAAAGTGGAAGTTCGACCACGAGAGTAATGCAATAATTAATAGCTTGACAACTCTTATTCTTCATAGTGTGGATTGGTTATTCGACTATTAGAGATAATTGGGTTGACCTAACAAAACTAGGGGTATTTTTTATTTAAAGAAATATTTTATTTTTCTATTTCATATTTTCATTTTTAAAAAACAAATTTGTTTTCCATGTTTTCCTTTCCTATCCTAAAAATATGTTTGTTATTATTATTTTCATTCTTAAAACTCTCCACTCTAAACTTCACAAACGAGAACAATTATTCTTGTAAATAATTCAATTTTAAATGTACTAAAATAATCAAGTTAGTGATTTTATAGAATTTCTTCATATTTTATACTTGCATTTTCCGTTCCAACGAATTTTATGTTAGCAATAAATTTAATTGTTGGAATTATTTATTAGCTATCACAACTACGAATGGAAGGTCATTACGATCATTATATATCTGCAAGTGCTCTCCAAAAAATTAAAGTTAAAAATAAATTATGAACATGTATGTGCTCTATTACTTAATTCAGGTTGCACTAACTTCAATGAGCGACAATTTTCCTCACAAAGTCGTTTATTATGACACACATCATCAAGTTATTTAAGCAATAATATTAAGAAGGGTGAAGAAATGTGATGTTATAGAGAAATAAATAAATTCTATTATAAAGATGTGTGATTGTATGAACGAATATAAAATATTGATTGATTTATTTTTACATTATGTTGATTAGTGTGGAGAGAAAATGAAAAATATATTCCCCCGATTCTCTATCTTTTGATGTTTAAGGTTATCCACATAATTTAAGAAATTATTAACTAACATAAAAATTTGTTATCATTTGATTAAAAAAAGAAGTTTAATGCCTATAAAAAACTGAGCTAAAAGAAATAAACATGAAAAACAAGAATAATAAATAAGGATATACTAGTATAATAAAGTATAAATGTGTATTAGATTTTTAAAACATCAAAAAATTTGAAATAACATCCAAAAGTTAAGACATTCAAAGATATGGAAGGAATGGAACAACAAAAGTATTAACAAATTTAAAAAATATCACTACTTCCTTATTGAAAATGTTGGAAACGATATTTTTTTTCATTTTTAAAAATTCAGGAAATGAAGCATATATTTTTTTAAATATGAAATGAAAACAACAATACAAATATATTTTCACATTCTTTTTATGATACCATCGAAAATAGAAATAGAAAATAATCAAAGCAAAAACACTCTAAGTTCTTTGATGTTTACTCGTGTTTCTATTGAGGAGTATGAGGTCTATAGTTGAAAATATGGAATTTTGGATAAAAAATATTTCATAGATGTGCTATATTTTAAAATGATGGTTGTCCCAACCCAATCATCAAGGATCATCAGTTTCAATACATATGATCATGAGTTTGTAATCATCACTTTTTTTTTACTGTTAAAATATAAAAATTCTTTTTTGTGCCCAAATTAAAAAATATGATCATTTAACTATTACTCACAACTCATTAGTCAATTGTGGATGAACAAAGGAATTAGCATTCCATCCACTCTTACTAAAATGACTCCCTAATTGCATGAACTTTATTATACCCTAATTTTTGGATAAAAATAACAATTAAAACAAAACAATATATTTTTATATTTTTGTGTTTAACAAGAATTTATCTTGTTCATTCGTATATCTAGGTGTAATTGGAAAATTAAGATTATGTGCTTATGGGTTAAGGAGATTGATTTATTGAGGTGGTTTTTATTAAAAGAGAGTAAGTTTAAGTTCAATGTGAAAGACCACATCTCACTTTAAGGAGAGAGAAATCATAATTCAGGTTGCATCCGCACTTCTAATATTTAAAGTTTTTTTTATTATTACATTTGCAAAGATTTTAACATTTATTATTATTCCCTTATCTACATTAAGAGAGTGAAATAAGTTGTATTATGTGATCTCATCTCATCTTGAAAGAATAGGTTTTATTATAAAGTTTAAAGGAATTCAATAATAATTATTTTCCCCTATAGAATTTAAGAAAGTAAGGTAGGAGCTCTATGCCCGCGACATCTCACCCTAAAATGAAAGTTTTATTATAAAGTTCAAAAAGAATTCAATGTTTATTATAATCCTCCTATCCCCTTCTAAGAAATTAAAGTAAGAGCACTATATCTAAGATCACATCTTTACCTTAAAGGATTGTGTTTTTATTATAAGTTTTAAATAAATTGTTATTATTTCTATCCCCTCTATATTCGCTACCATATTTTAGTTTAAAGGAACAAAAGTCTGGTTTTAGTTGTTACCACGTTTGTAATTATAATTTATTATTTAATAAAATATATCTAAAAGTAATTATTCAATTGTTAAACTATTTTTAATTACATTTAGTTTTATTAAATAATTTATTTTAAAATAGAGTTAATATTAATTATTATTTGAAAGGGAAATATTTTTTTTATATTAAAATATCTAATTAATTACAAATATAAATAAAGAAACAAATTCAACATGAGTTAGTTAATTTACATCTTCCTACTTTTCATTTTAATTTTTAGTCAAATATAATAATGCATAAATTAATTTTATTTGGTTTGTTATTTATTATTTTCTCAGTGAATATGATTGATATTGTGTAGTATGAGATACAAATGTAATTTTAGGTGAATATTTTTTACAATATATATAGTCTTAAAAACAATAATTATTCAGTTTTTCAATAATTTTTTATATTTTTAAAAAATAAAAATTTAATATGCAATCTCATTCTCTCTTTTTGAATTTGGATATTTTTTCATTCATTCGTTTTTATATAGGCCAAATAAATATGGGCGTTCACACTAATAGAATATACGATATTCATGCTGATATAATATGTTATATTTTAAAGGTGCTGATATGATTTGTTATTATTTGAATTATCAGTAGATTTTTTGTATTTTAATATGTCGACAGAATATGTTGTATTCCTAAAAATGTTGACAAAATATTCATATTCTCTATCATTACTATATTATGTGATAACCTCTTTGAGGTGGTTCCTTTTTGGAGGATCGTTTCTTGGTTAGTGTATTTGATATGTGATGTGGATTAATAATAATGCATCAAAATAGTATATGTATTTTATGTATATTGGATAAAAGAATATGGTTAAGATGTGAAGAGGGATGACGCCACAAACAAGGGTTTGATAAACCAAGATGAAGTTCGCCACAAGAAAGAATTCTTGATAAAAACAAAGGCGTCACAAACAATGGTAAATTGTTTAGTAAGTCAGGATGTAGTTCGCCACAAGAACATTTGGGGTTCTTGATAAGAACAAGGAAATCTTGATTCAACCAAGAACTTAGGAGGCAAAGCTCACTAAAAGAATTTTAATCCAAAATAATTTCCAACTTATTATTTCTCCTGTCAAATTCGGTTAGATAGATGTGTGGCTAGCCAACTTGGCTTTCACAAAATTAACACTAAGAATCAACATTTGAATGACCTAATTATGATACTAATGACCAACTAATAGCTGATTGCAATCAACCCTCAATCCACACATTTTTTCTTACAGAAAATCCTACCACACGACATTAAAGTGTCAATTCTTTGGATTCAAATGACTACTTATAAAAGGAAACAAATAAAACACTCTTAATTATTGAGTGTACAAAGTATCAAGGATAGCATTATCATTTCTCCAACGCTTGAAGATGGCTCAACAATCAACATGTCTTATTCTCATTTGGTCATATCTAGACTATGACATAATTTGAGTTTATATTCTAAGTAGTCTAGGATGTGTGCCGTAGTAAGTGAGTATAGGTTAGGTGAACCTAGGTGCTAGTCTCTTAAGCCATCTTAATTGTCATATCATATCCATGAGACATATCATCTAGTTAATTGTATGTTCATACATTAATCATACATGTTATATGTGCATATTAGGCATAATATGATTGCTAGAACATGCATATATGTTGTGCATAATATATGAGAAGTTTACCTTTTGAAACATGTGCATTAATGTTCAAGTTAATCGATTAACATGATGACTTAATCGATTAACTCAACTGCTTTTCTGTTAAATCAGTGTTTTCTGTTTGAACTGTTTTCTGTGTCATTATGTTGCATGGTTAATCGATTAACGGGTAGTCTTAATCGATTAACTAATCTGTTATTTGTTATAACTGAATTATGGTTCAACCGTTTAACTGTTTGCAACGAATGTAACCGCCTAAACATCATACTATAAATAAGAGGCAATGTTCAGAAAACTATAATATTGCATTCTATTGTATAGAGCTGTTTATAGAGCATTTTGCATATTTGTTTTACTGATTTTGCAAGAGAGATTGCATGCCTGAGAAGAGAGTTATTATGTTGTTTTGATTTCTATCATTTGCTTACTGTTTTGCATAATTCTATGTTCATTATTATCTTGCTCACATTATCATGCATTAGATAGATTGTTAGAGGGATTATCTGTATACTGCTTTTGATTAACTCACATAAATCTTGATGGCTTAATTGATTAGTAAGTGGGTAAGTCTTTGAGTCTTTTTCTTGTAATATTCCAAGCATTATTGTGCTAAGTATACCTTGTTGTTTAACGTGTTTTTTTTGTGTATTTATGGATTAGTCTCTTGGTGTGAGACCACCATAGAGATTCAGATTCTTCACCAAGGCTAGGAGGTCTTGATTTGAGGACAAGAATCTTGGTTGGGGCTGTTTCGCGAGAAAGGTTTTCTCAGGCGAAGGTTAGAGTCAAACCAATGATTTAGGGGTCCTAGATTTCAAGAAAGAAGCATCCTATGTGCTTGTAATTGAATTGGTGTGTGTATTCATACTGTATCTTAATATTGTGAAGAAGAAAATCTCCCTAGATTGGAAGGGGAGGCCTCGATGTAGTTTGTAGTGGACCGCAAACGAACCAGGATAAAAATCCTTTTGTGCACTGTTCTTTCTCTCTTTATCTTCTTTATGTTTCTTGCCATTATAAATTGAATCTGCAATTGATATTCTAGATATTTGTTTACTACTATATGCTTAATATTTGTGCGTAAAAATATCTGTATTATATTTGTTCAATTGTGTTTAATTAACTGTGCAATTTGCCTGTCTGATCATTCTGTTCTGTGCAATAGTTAATCCATTAAAGCGTGCTGTTAATCGATTAACTGAGCTGTTTCCAGCAGATAGGTTATTGGTTCAAAAAGAGGTGATTGATAACCGCTACACCTATTCAACCCCCCCCCCCCTTCTAGATGTTCCTAGGCCATTGATACCTAACAAGTGGTATCAGAGCTAGTACGACGTGCTAGCTCAATCGTATCCGCGTGATCCTGAGCAAATTAAAATGGGTTCCACCAACCCCTTTAGCGGTGATGGCACATCCATTAACCGCCCTCCCATGTTCAATGGCGAGGGTTACGCCTACTGGAAATTCCGAATGAAAATTTTCATAGAGGCTATTGATTCAGATATTTTGGAATCCATAATCAGTGGTCCTTTCGTCCAACTTCACTTAGTGGATGGCGAACCGAAAGAAAAGCCTAAAAGCTTATGGCCCGATGAGGAGCACAAGAAGGTCCAGTTCAACCTTCGCGCCAAAAATATAATTACCTCGGCCCTATCCTACGATGAATTCTTTCGGGTGTCTCAATGTCAAAGTTCCAAGGATATGTGGGACACTTTACAAGTGACTCACGAGGGCACTAGTGAAGTCAAGCGCGCCCCGCTAAATGCGCTAACTCATGAATACGAATTATTTCGTATGCTACTGAGTGAATCGATTGACGACATGCAAAAGCGATTCACTTATGCTACCGAGTGAATCGATTGGCGACATGCAAAAGCGATTCACTCACATTATAAATCATCTTATTGCTCTAGATAAAATGTTCACCAGAGGAGAACTCACTAACAAAGTTTTACGTTGTCTTGACAGGAGATGGCAACCTAAAGTGACGACAATCATGGAATCCAAGGATCTAGACTCCATGCCTTTGGCAACACTCTTCGGAAAGCTTCAGGAGCATGAGATGGAGCTTGGGCGTCTGACTACGCATGAGGAGTCTGATCATAAAATGAAAGGAATATCTCTTAAAGCTTCAACATCACAACCCAATGAAGAGATAGAAAATGATGACTCTGATTCAGACATTGATGAGGAAACGCTAATTCTTCTCGTGCAGAAATTTGGTAAGTTTTTGAAAAAGAAAGGAGGATTTAGACGATTCCAAAAGAAAGAAGCGCAAGAATCAACCAAGAAAGGCAAGACCAAGGAGCGCTTCACTTGCCATGAATGTGGTAAGCTGAGTGACATGAAGTTCCAGTGCCCCACTTACTTAAAAAGAGTTGATTCAGAGAAGAGCACTCCCCGGGACTTCAAGTCGAAGAAGGCATACATCGTCTGGGATGTACTGGAGGAAGAAACAACATCAAGCACCTCAGATGAAGAGGAGACCGCGAAGCTGTGCTTAATGACGATAACAGATGAGGCTTGCAGATCCAGTAGTAAGAATACTTCAGATGATATATATTCTGAAACATCATCCTCTTCTTCTAATTCACCCTCATATGATGTATTATATAGTGCTTATGTTGAGATGCATGAAGAGCTTAAGAAATTAGCAAAAATAAGTAAAGATAGAAAAAGAATAATTTTGCTAAATGATCAAAAATTAATTCAGCTACAGAAAGAATTAGATGAATTAAAATTAGAAAATGAAACCTTAGATCTAATTTTTTCTTGTACTTCATGTGACTACTCTAAAAATAACTTATGTCAAACTACTACTTTTGAGTCTTGCGAGGACTTGAAAAACGAAAATTTTAAACTAAATGAAAAACTCGCAAAACTTACAAATAGTAAACACCAATTAGACACTCTACTTAGTAAAACGAGAAACGTTGGTGACCACACTAGATTAGGGTATGTTCTCTCATCACATAAAAATAGACCATATAGGAGACCTCTAACACGCAAATATAAAAATTCTAATAATAAAAATAGAGTCCCTACATGCTATTACTGTGGCACATATGGCCATACATCTCATTCCTGTTACATCAGGAGATATGGGATACCCAGTGGTGTTTACGCTTAGGTAAGAAAGGGAGATAACTCCCTCGTCACTAATAGAAAATGACCCAACATAATTTGGATACCTAAGACTAGTAGGTGATCTATTTTACAGATATGTCTTCGAACACACGGACAAAACTAGTATCTTGGTAGCAGCTGTTCAAGACATATGACTGGGGACAAGTCAATATTCCTAGACTTGTCGTTGAAAGAAAAGGGATTCATCACCTATAGAGACAACAACAAAGGAAGAATCTTAGGCACCGAGAAGATTGGCAACTCAACCCACAGGATAATCGAGAACGTTCTTGATGAGCAATATATTACACACTATTCATAACCTTAATTTAGCATGATTGATGATTCTTGGTGCCTAATTGACTTTGTTTCACATGATTTAGTGTTTTAGACTTTATTGGACTAATATTCCTAAAATGAGTTAATTTGAG
>NC_032011.1:13757677-13758158 GCF_001865875.1 Lupinus angustifolius
CGAGGATATGTGTTGAAGTGAAGATTGTATTTTTAATTTAGGAGTTGTTTTTATTGTAATTTGGCTTTGGGCCCATTGTTTAGGCCCAGTTCGGTTTATGTGTGTTGGAGGGGTTAAATTCGGATTCCCCACTCCAAACACACACACTTTTACTTTGTCTCACTTTGAAAAACACACATTTTCGGTTTTCCCTCTTTTTGCTCTGCTAGGGTTTCACTCTTCTTCATTTTCTCATTTCCGGTTTGTTCTTCCATTTCCATGAAAGGCTGAATTTCTGGACTAAGTTCCTTTGGTAATGTATCACAACCCTTGAGGTTTAGTTATCAATGCATTTTTGGTTTCTTTATTGTTGATTTCTTCTATCTTTTCTGAATATGGTTTGCTTAATGCCATTGCTTAGAAACTGGTTGGTTGAGTTTATCTTCACTTAGTTGATTTACTCTCCCTAGTGCATGAATGCTTAGTTCGTGTGAATTTGTTA
>NC_032011.1:13758258-13758854 GCF_001865875.1 Lupinus angustifolius
TATCGGTTCTTGTCAAAGGTTCTTAGTATAGTTTAGTGTGTGTCTTAGAATAACCATTCTGTTTGGGTTTCAAATTTTGCCTATAGCATTCACTGTTTTGCTGTTTGCTGTCTTGTTTAGTTATTTGCATGTTGGTTGATTCGGGTGTATGTTGGTTAATATAGTTGTGGTTGGAATTTTTGCATGAAACTTTGTTTCCACACTTCTTTCATCACATATTGAATACTGAATGCATCATTGTCAATCACCTTGCTGCTAGTTGTGAGATACAAACTAGTAGTGACTAGTTTTACGGTTGATTTTCTATTTTTGGCATAACTTTGGAATCTTTGATCAGAATTGGACATATTAAATATGCATTTGGGGTAGAAAAATGAGACGATTCTTTCTCCACTGTTTCCATAGAAGCCCACCTAAAAATCCAAAAGGAGTCTGTTTACTATTTCTTTTTTATTTTACAAGTTTATTTTTCCAATTGTTTTGATTTTGTTGCATTTAATTAAATTAGTTAGGCTTTGAGTTTTGTCCTGAAACTTTTTGTGTATGTTTCCTATGGTATTAGGATTTTATTGATGCAAAGTTTTGGTTGATTACTG
>NC_032011.1:13758954-13759417 GCF_001865875.1 Lupinus angustifolius
GAAATTGATAGAACATTTCATAGTTTGGTTAGACAAGTTAGGAATTTAAGTTTAGATAGTCAGTCTTTTCATCTTAGTGTTAATCTACCTGATAGCGATACTGATTCTGCTATTTCTGTGCATTCTGCTATTTGTGTGCATTCTGCTGTTTACTCTGAAAATATGGCTGAACCACCTCAAATTCCACGTGAGAGGACATTAAGGGAGCTGGCTGCACCTGATTTCACATAGAAATCTTGTGTATCCAGTATCCCAATGAGGATGTGTCATATGTGCTAAAAACTGGACTAATCCATTTGTTGCCTAGTTTCATGGACTTGCATAGTGAATGTCCTCATAAGCATCTTAAGGAGTTCCACATTGTATGTTCCACCATGAAGCCTCGTGATGTCCAAGAAGATCACATATGTTTGAAGGCATTCCCACATTCACTTGAGGGTGCTTCAAAAGATTGGTTGTATTA
>NC_032011.1:13759517-13760254 GCF_001865875.1 Lupinus angustifolius
GCTCAAAAAGTGGACAAACTGCCTAGGGTAATTTATTATGCTTCTAGGACTTTAGATGCTGCACAAGCAAATTACACCACAACTGAAAAAGAGCTTTTAGCTATTGTATTTGCTCTGGATAATTTTAGATCTCATTTTCTTGGTTCTAGAATTGTTGTTTTCACTGACCATGCAGCTTTGAAGTTCCTATTGAAGAAAGCTGATTCCAAACCAAGGTTGATTAGATGGATGCTCCTGCTCCAAGAGTTTGATTTGGAGATCCGTGACAAGAGTGAAGCACAAAATTTGGTGGCTGGCCACTAGAGCAGGATTGAAGGAGTTGTTGATATGATGCCTATCAAAGATGATTTTCCTGATGAACAACTTCTGAATATTTCTGTTTCTTTCCCTTGCTTCGATTAATGTTATGCATATGTCTGTTTTCATGTCTCTTTCACTTGGACCTATGCGACCCACTGGGGTAGTGATTCAATTAGCAAACAGGAGTACTGCTTACCCTGCTGGTTTGATGGAAGATGTCTTGGTTCGGGTTGGTGAACTTATTTTTCCTGCTAATTTTTACATTCTCGATATGGAAGAGAGATCCTCCTGTAACACAGTTCCTATAATTTTGGGGAGGCCATTTTTGAGAACAGCCCGAACCAAGATAGATGTCCAAGCCGGAACATTATCTATGGAGTTTGGTGATATTGTGGTCTGGTTTAATATTTTTTATGCTATGAAGCATCCATCTGAGG
>NC_032011.1:13760354-13761099 GCF_001865875.1 Lupinus angustifolius
TAATTCTTGTATTGATGAGTTTCTGCATATTTCTATTGATCCAAATGTTGTAGAATCACATTGCACTAACCCAATTGCTGCAGACATCATACAACAATCTCATTTACTTGTCCAGGTACAAGCTGCAGAATCTATGTCTGCTACTTTGGTCCCATCTGTTTTGCAGGCACTTGTCTTGGAGCTTAAACCTTTGCTTGAAAACCTCAAGTATGCTTACTTAGAGGATGATGAGAAACTTCCTGTTATTGTTTCCACCTCCCTTGATGCTGATCAAGAGGAGAAGTCGTTGCAAGTGTTGAAGAAGCATAAGAAGGCAATTGGTTGGACCTTAGCTGATATTCCTGGTATTAGCCCATCTATGTACATGCATAGGATACTCTTGGAAGATGGAGCTAAACCAGTGAGACAACCACAAAGGAGACTCAATCCAGTCATCCTTGAGGTTGTGAAGAAAGAGGTCACAAAGCTTTTACAAGCTGGGATTACATATCCCATTTTTTATAGTCATTGGGTGAGCCTAGTTCAGGTGGTTCTAAAGAAGACAAGAATTACAGTGGTGAGAAATGAGAGAGATGAGTTGATTCCTACGAGAGTGCAGAACAGTTGGAGAGTCTGCATTGATTATAGGAGGCTCAACCAAGCAACAAGAAAGGATCACTTTCCTTTACCATTTATTGATCAGATGCTTGAGCGCTTAGCAGGTAAATCTCATTACTGTTTTCTTGATGGTTTTTCTGGGTACTTC
>NC_032011.1:13761199-13768888 GCF_001865875.1 Lupinus angustifolius
GATTTCTTCTATCTTTTCTGAATATGGTTTGCTTAATGCCATTGCTTAGAAACTGGTTGCTTGAGTTTATCTTCACTTAGTTGTTGATTTACTCTCTCTACTGCATGAATGCTTAGTTTTCATGCTTTTACTGATTTCGCTTAGTTTGATGTTTAGGTTCTGGAACTTTGAATTGATTATCATTTAGTTAATTGATTCTCAAAAAATTCGGAAGTTAATGGTTGGAATCTGAAAATAATCTTTTGAAACCGAGGATTGATGAACAAACGAACCAAATGGATTTAGCCGTTTTATTACATTGTTTAACTACTGTTTCTGAATTTGATTTATGTTCATACTATCCAACAACAAAATCCCCCTTGTGTGTGTGAGTATAAGGTGTTTGAAGCTTTGCTTGAAAGATAATCCTTGGGAAACGACCTAGGAGTCACTTCCTAGTACTGCGGTTTTAATTGTTATATTATTTTTATCGGGTACGGCCTCGATCAGTTCTATACGTAGAAGGTTTGGAATATAATCTGTGGAGCATAAGCCAACTATGCGACAAAGGTAATCTTGTGTCTTTCGATTCTGATTATTGTATCATTTGTGATGTATTATCTAATAATGTTAAATTTGTCGGATATCGAGTAAATAATATTTATATGGTTAATTTGGAGGATGTCACTTCTCTTTTCTCAAAATGTTTTATTTCAAAAGAAGATGACATATGGCTTTGGCATAGACGCGTTGCTCACATTCATGTGAAGCATTTAGAAAAATTATCTAAAAACGATTTAGTAATTGGTCTTCCAAAACTCGATTTTAAAACTCAGGATTCTTGTGACATGTGTTAGAAATGTAAACAAGTCAAGAATTCTTTTAATAAAAAGAATGTGATATCCACAACTAAACCATTGGAGCTTCTCCATATGGATTTGTTTGGATCGTCACAAATTATGAGCTTTGGTTGGAGCTATTACGCCTTAGTTATTGTCGATGATTTTTCTAGATTCACACGGACTTTATTTTTAGCATCAAAGAGCGATGCTTATAAATCTTTCAAATGTCTAGCCAAACATATCCAAAACCAGTCTAACCTGAAAATTATTTACATTCGATCCGACCATGGCGGAGAATTCGAAAATCATAAATTTAATAAGTTTTCTAATAAGATGGCATTATGCATCAGTTCTCAGCTCCTCATACCCCTCAACAAAATGGAGTTGTTGAGAGGAAAAATAGAGTTCTAGAGGAATTCGCGAGAACTATGCTAAATGAGAGCAAGGTCCCAAAATATTTCTGGGCTGATGTAGTTCACACAACATGTTATGTAATAAATCGAATACTACTTAGACCTACTTTTTCGAAAACACCTTATGAAATTCTTAAAGGTCGAAAACCGAATATTTCCCATCTTCATGCTTTCGGGTGCAAATGTTTTATTTTGAATAATGGAAAAAGATCTTCAGGAAAATTTGACTTGAAAGCTGATGAGGGCATATTCTAAGGGTATTCATTGCATAGCAAGGCATTCCGTGTGTTTAATAAATATACCATGCAAGTAGAAGAGTCTATTCATGTTCATTTTGACGAATCTTCTCCAAAAGAGAAGAGAAAGGTCTTTTCTGATGATATTTTAGGTACACTTAAAGAAGTGCA
Source organism: Lupinus angustifolius (assembly GCF_001865875.1). NCBI lineage: Eukaryota > Viridiplantae > Streptophyta > Magnoliopsida > Fabales > Fabaceae > Lupinus > Lupinus angustifolius. Next base: position 13,762,841 of record NC_032011.1, read on the forward strand.
ATCCAAGGACATGAATGAAATCCAAAGGGATGCGGAGCAAACAATAGAAGATTAACATCAGGATATGCCTATTGCGTGGAAAACTAAAAAGGATCATCCACTCGATAAGGTGTTAGGTGATATATCTACGGGGGTGGTAACCCATAGCTCTTTACGTAATTTCTGTAATTTTGTTGCTTTTGTATCTCAAATAGAGCCTAAGACCATCAATTAAGCCATCGAGGATGTACACTGGGGTATAACTATGCAAGAAGAGCTAAACTAGTTCGAGCGAAATAATGTGTGGGACTTGGTCCCCAAACCAAAAGAACATCCTGTGATTGACACGAGATGGGTCTTCGTAATAAGCTAGATGAATCTGGCTTAATAATCAGAAATAAGGCTCGCTTAGTGGCCAAAGGCTGCAACCAGGAGGAGGGCATTCCGATTATGACGAGACCTACGCTCTTGTAGCCAGACTTGAGGTCATTAGGATGCTCTTGTCTTTTGCATCAATCATGAATTTTAAACTTTTCCAAATGGATGTCAAAAATGCATTTTTAAATGGATATATTCAAGAGGAGGTGTACGTAGACCAACCACCAGGGTTTGAAAACTTCAAATACCCGAACCATGTTTATAAACTCAAGAAGGCCCTCTACGGCCTAAAATAGGCTCCTAGAGCCTAGTACGATAGATTGAGTTCGTTCCTACTTGAAAAAGGGTTCGAAAAAGGTTTGATCGACACCACTCTCTTTATCCGTAGATTAGATAATCATGTTTTACTTGTGCAAATATATGTTGATGATATTATATTCAGATCTACTAACGACATCCTTTGTAAGTAATTTTCTGAGTTGATGCAGGGGGAGTTTGAGATATCGATGATGGGTGAGCTGACTTTCTTCCTTGGGCTTCAAATTAAACAAATGGAAAGTGGCATCTTCATCCATCAGTCAAAGTATTGCAAGGAATTACTAAAGAAATTCGATAGGAGCAGTGTAAAGACGCATCTACACCTATGGCTTCTGCATGCTATATGGACAAAGATGAAAAGGGAAAAGCGATTGAGGTAACCAAATATCGTGGGATAATCGGCTCATTATTGTACTTAACTACGAGCCGCCCCGATATTATGTTTAGCATTTGTATGTGTGCTAGATTTCAAGCTTTGCCAAAAGAATCGCATTATATTGCTGTAAAACGTATCATGAGATATCTAAAGGGAACTATGAATATGGGATTATGGTATCCTAAGGATGCCTCCCTATCCTTTGTAGGTTACTCCAATTCTGACTTCGCTGGGTGTAAGTTGGATCGCAAAAGTACTAGTGGGACCTGTCACCTATTAGGCAGCTCCCTAGTTGCATGGGATAGTAAAAAGCAAGTGTGCATTGCGTTGTCCACCGCTGAAGCGAAATATATTGCTGCTGGAGTGTGTTGCACTCAAATCATTTGGATGAAGCAGCAACTTAAGGACTTTGAGCTCATATTAGAAAAGATCCCTATTAAGTGTAACAACACGAGTGTCATTAACCTTTCCAAGAATCTCGTCTTGCATTCTAGAACTAAGCATATTGAAATAAGGCATCATTTCTTGCGTGATCATGTTCAAAAAGGTGATTGTATATTAGAATTTGTTGAAACATCTAAACAATTATCAGATATTTTCACCAAGCCCCTCTCACGAGATACTTTCTATGTTCTTCGAAGAGAACTAGGAATTCTTGATGAAAAATATTTTGATTGATGATTTGTGATTGCCTTACATGACCCCTCATGAATGCTTTATAAATAATGTTGAATGCTTATGATTCCTTATATAATCCATGATTTTGTGCTTAAATGCTTTAAATATATGTGATTGTTTAAAATTAATTTGCCAATAAGTTTGAAACCCATGCATCCTTTTAAAAACATCCAAAACGATGTATCTGATGCATTTAATCGATTAAGTAATTCCATTAATCGATTATCTGGGCCAACAATTTTAAACCTGAGCAATTTTAACTTAGGTTAATTGATTAAGGAATGCTTTTAATTGATTAAAGGCATCAGTATATCAGAAACAGAAGCGTTTCTGAGCATTTTTCAAAACCCCATTCATCCCCTTTTCTCTCAAATCTCAGAGGAACAAATCCAACATCATCCCTAAGCTTCAACCTAGTCCCAAACAGAATCACCCCACTATATTTCCACTCCATAAACCGCCTTCCTCATCTCCCATTTTCAAGAAATTCGTTTTTCGCAAATTGAAAACCCTACCCTAGGTTTCCCTCAACCTTCCTCTAAACCTTCTTCACGGTTCACTATTTGATTGCTATGGATAGAGGATGTGCTAAGAGAATCAAAACAACCGCGCAACGTTCACCGTGGGCTCCAAAAACCATGCCACCTCAACAACCAAGGCAGGACCGCGGGGACCCATACTATGCATTGATTCTACAAGAAACCCAGTTGCTGAAATTTTAGGGAAGAAAACCTACATATATTCGGTTTGCGAATTTGACTTGGCTAGCGGAACAGAACTTCGATTTTTCGCATGGTTTGCAAGCTCAAGGGGTTGTCCCCTTCTTGGAATGGAAAGGTAACATTTATCCTGCTCTAGTTAGGGAATACTATGCCAACTTCAGATACAAAGATGGGAAATATTGGTCGATGATTGCTGGAAAACTGTTTGAAATTAATGAAGATGTCTTTATGAACGTGGGTGGTTTAGCTTGTTCGGGTGCTAGTTTAAGTGATTATGGTTGGGCAGACAACAACTCGTTTGATGTTGTTGAAATGTATAAGTCGTGTTTGCGTAGACCTCAATTATATGTTCAAGGCTCCTACACTACTTGATTGCCTACATATTGATTCAGAGAAACACAAATCATGCACAACCTACTGTGAAATATTTGAGGTTCATGTTTGCGGTGAAGGAGAACATAATGATAAATTGGCCTGACGAGATTCTAAAGGTCATGTATAGCGTCTCCACCTCTCAATCAAGGTTGCTTCCTTATAGTATTTTCATATCCTAAGTTATTGACTATCTACATATTGATGTTTCAGATACTATAGTGTTGGACTACTCAGACAAGGATCACCTGATTGATGAAAGTCTGATTCATAAAATGGGTATTTACAAGTACGGTAACACATGACAATATCAAGAGGACTTCAACAATGTGAACCTTGATCCTTCCGATGAAGATGATCAAGATAATAATCAAGAGTCATTTGTTGCAACTCAGGATGAGTATTCAGGATATGCATCACAGGAACCTGCTTTTGGACAAGCTTACATGGATGCCATGGAACAACGTCTTAACAATAGGATGGACCTTCACTTTCAGTCTCTCAAGGACTCGTATCATACGGATTTGGAGCATTTTGAGGAGCGTTAGAATGCATATGTTGAAAACCATTACCAATCCTTGCGGAACCATATTCAGACCACTACTGACTCTCAGACTAGAAGACTATGTGCTGAGTTCAACAAGCTGAGTGCCTTCATCAAGGGTGGTAGTAGCTCGTCGATTCCTGAAAATCAGAATCTTCCATCTCATCCTTAGATAGGAACCCTTAGAGTCTTAGTTTAGCCTTCCTAGCTAATGGACATTATTGATCCTTGTTTTCTCTTGCGAACTTTTTTTTATGTTGCATCGCTGCTCTTATTTGGATTGTAATAACTCTATAACTTATGTTGAACTACTGCTTTACAACTTAACCTTCTGTGTTAAAATGATTTCGAATTATCGTGTTCATACTCGATCTTTAATTATGTTGCATATAGCACTTTCCTTTGTTTTAAATGGTTCTTGATCATGATTGGTATATGTTAATATATCGAATGATTATGCCTATTATTAATTGCTCATACATATCCAATGCTTAATCATTCCATGCTTAACTTGATATATCATAACCTTTCATGCCATTAATGAAAGTGCAAAGTGTCAAGAATAGCACTAGCATATCTTAGCCTATGTTTTGATGAAGACAAGGTTCTAACAAAGCTTGAAGATGGCTCAACAATCAACATGCCTTATGCTCTTTTGGTCATATCTAGACTAGGAGATAAATTGAGTTTATAACCTAAGTAGTTTGGGATGTGTGCTGTAATAAGTGAGTATAGGTTAGGTGAACCTAGATGCTAGTCTCTTAAGCCATCATAATTGAACTACCATATTCATGAGATGCATCATCTAGTTAATCGTATGTTCATGCATATATCATACATGTTACCTGTGCATATTAGGCATAATATAAATGGTAAAACATGTATACATATTGCACATAACATATGAGAAGTTTGCCTTGTGAAACATAAGCATAAATGCTCCAGTTAATCGATTAACTGGTAAGCTTAATCGATTAACGTAACTGATTTTCTGTTGAGTATGTGTTTTCTGTTTTTAACTGATTTGGATGTCATTTTGTAAGTCCGTTAATCGATTAAATGGTAGTCTTAATCGATTAACGTGTCTGTTTCATGTTATAACTGAAATCTGTTTCAGCTGTTGTAACTGCTTAACTGTTTAACTGTTTTTGCAACGACTTAAACCACTTATTCACCGTGCTATAAATATGAGGCTTTACTCAGAGCTTATCAGCATTCATTCTATTTGTTTAGGACTGTATTAGAGAGTATTTGCATTCGTATTTTCACTGTTATTTTGCATGAGAGTTGCATGTGTGAGAAGAGAAATTATGCTGTTTTTCTATAACATGCTTTATGTTTCTGCATGATTTGATATTCATTTAATATTGCTCACATGATCATGCATTAGATTCTGATTGAAAGAAACTTGTTGTATATTGTATTCTTATGAACTCACTTTTATATTGATGGCTTAACTGATTAGGATAAGGGTTAATCGTTAGTCTTTACATTGTAATATCTTAGGCTTTATGTGCTTAGAATACATTGATTTTAACGTGTGTTGTGTAGTCTGGATTTGTCTCTTGGTGTGAAATCACCACAGAGATTGAAGTTCTTCACCAAGGCAGGGAGGTCTTGATTTGAGGATAAGATTCTTGGCTGGGGCTTGTTCGCGAGAAAGGTTTTCTCAAGAGGCGAAAGGGTAGAAGTCAAACTAGGTTTTAGAGATCCTAGATTTCAAGAAAGGAGCATCCCTTGTGCTTGTAAATTGAATTGGTAATTGTATCTTAATTCAATATTTTGAAGAAAGAAAATCTCCCTGATCCAGAAGGGGGAGGCCTGAATGTAGTTTGTTGTTTGTTGTCCATTTAATCGATTAAGGGCTTCAATTAATCGATTAAATGACAAAAAACTGTGAATTTGTTCTAGCTTCTCACAGCTGGTTAATTAGTTACTTACCCAAAATTTAATTAATTAATTATAGTATGTTATAACCATCATAACTCTCCTAACTTTTGACTAGAATTGAATATTTTTATCTTTTTGATAATGTCAAAATGAGGAGAAAGGTTGCTTGTTGTGTTACATATATTTTGCAGGTTGTATAATAAGTTTTGCAGATTGTTTTTTACCAAGCTTCCGTATATGATGTTTGCTTACCTACAAGGAAGCAAATGCGCTTCAACTTTGTTCTTTGAAAAACAACCATTAACAACCATTCTGCAAATTTATCATCAATCTAATCCATCAACAATTGAAGAATTTTGATGTAGTGTTTGTCATCATCAAAAAGGGGGGAGAGTGAGAGTGCAAAGTATCAAGGATAGCAATAGCATTTCTCTGCCTATGTTTTGATGAAGACAAGGTTCTATTAAAGCTTGAAGATGACTCAACAATCAACATGTCTTATGCTCATTTGGTCATATCTAGACTAGGACATAACTTGAGTCTATATTCTAAGTAGTTTGGGATGTGTGCCGTAGTAAGTGAGTATAGGTTAGGTGAACCTAAGTGCTAGCCTCTTAAGCCATCTTAATTGTCATATCATATCCATGAGACATATCATCTAGTTAATTGTATGTTCATACATTAATCATACATGTTATATGTGCATATTAGGCATAATATAATTGCTAGAACATGTATATATGTTGTGCATAACATATGAGAAGTTTACCTTTTGAAACGTGTGCATTAAT
>NC_032011.1:13768988-13793437 GCF_001865875.1 Lupinus angustifolius
TGATTAGTAAGTGGGTTAGTCTTTGAGTCTTTTCTTGTAATATTCCAAGCATTATTGTGCTTAGTATACCTTGCTGTTTAACGTGTTTTTTTTTGTGTATTTTTGGATTAGTCTCTTGGTGTGATATCATCACAGAGTTTGAGATTCTTCACCGAGGCTAGGAGGTCTTGATTTGAGGACAAGAATCTTGGTTGGGGCTGTTTCGCGATATAGGTTTTCTCAGGCGAAGGGTAGAGTCAAACCAAGAATTTAGGGGTCCTAGATTTCAAGAAAGAAACGTCATATGTGCTTGTAATTGAATTTGTGTGTATTCATACTGTATCTCAATATTGTGAAGAAGAAAATCTCCCTAGATAAGAAGAGGAGGTCTGGATGTAGTTTGCAGTGGACCGCAAACAAACTAGGATAAAAATCCTTTTGTGCACTCTTTTTCTCTCTTAATCTTCTTTAAGTTTCTTGCCGTTATAAATTGAATCTGCAATTGATATTCTGGATATTTGTTTACTGCGATATGCTTAATATTTGTGCGTAAAAATATATGTATTATATATATTCAATTGTGTTTAAATAACTGTGCAATTTTCTTGTTTGATCATTCTGTTATGTGCAATAGTTAATCGATTAAAGCATGTTAATCGATTAACTATGCTATTTCCAGCAGTTGGATTATTGGTTCAAGAAGCAGTGATTGATAACCGCTACACCTATTCAACTCCCCTTCTAGGTGTTCCTAGGCCACTGATACCTAACAATTATTTTCGTAAGTCACATGGTAACCCAAAAAAGAAATAAATCATATACCTTCTCTTCTTGAATCACACGACCAAAAAAGGAAACAAATCATCTATTCTTAAGTTATATGGCAATCCTCCAAGAATGGAAACAAATCATATCACTCTCTCCCTCTTGAACTCATACACCCACTTTTATAAAAAGGAAGTAAATCATTCTTCCTTCAATCCACACACATTCTTTAAAAGGGAAATAATCATTCATATGACATCTCCCCATAAAGGGAATAATACCATATCACCTTCTCTCCTCATAGTTGATGGTAATGTTTCTATATGACTTATACACAAATTATTTCCTTGTTTGATATGAAAGAACACATGAACATAGGTTACATGTGGCTGCTCAAAGGGTGATGAATTGGCATGAATTAAAACCCCTTCATCATATTATTTTTTGGTTCAGCTTTGGAACAACCCCTTATTCTTTAAGTGTGTTTCCAAAAAATGTCTTTAAGTTTGTGTTTGTCCTCCAAATTGTAAGGTACCCCTTTAGTTAACATCATTATGTAAATTAAACTAAACAAAATTAGATGTTCATAAAAAATAATGTATTTTTTAAGAAAAAGATTCTCAATTAGTTGACCAATTCAGACATTTTCATATTCATATGAAATAAATATAATTTAGTCATTTTCCAATTTCGTTAAACTTGCCTTCTTGATTTTTAATATAATTTTCAGATGTGAAAAAGTAATTGAACGTTATTATTGACTTTCCACCTACATTGTTGCATTCTTTATTTACACTAACGCGGTTTTTCGTTGATTAGCCCCTCCCTTTCTGCACGGGCATATGTAGTTATATAATTCATTAATTTGTGTGTATTACTAACAGTTTTTCAAAAGGTAAATTTAAATGAAAATTAAAAAGTGGATATCATTACATCTTAAAAAAATAATTCGATATTTTGTTGTTTCTTCTAATAGCTGGTTTGAGTCTGTATCATACACATGTTCCTAATTTTTAGTAATGATTCTTCATCTTTGAAATTTGGTTTATTTACTAATTGTCTAATTCAATAGTATTACTTTTAGGGATGAAATTAGGCCTAGTAGAATTGAATAAAGCTTCCTTTTTCTATCCTTGAACATTGATCCAATAATTTTTGAACTAGTATTTAGTTTTAAACTAAGAGGTTCATAAATCGAGATAACTTTTGAATATAAACTCAATTCTATTTTAATTAAATATAATATGTTTATTCTCTTTTTTAGACAAAATCTTCTTATTAATGCTTACTCTTATGGACATGTAATTTGACATATAAAGAATATACATGCAAATATTTTATATGCCATTTGCATATGTATATATGCTAAAAAACTAAAAAATTAATGATATATGAAGTAATATGTATTATACGACAATAAATTGTTTGTATAAGAGTATCATAAATAACTGACAAAAGTGATTGAAATATACTGATAAAAAAATGAAATTATATTATATAAGTAGATACATTGTTTTATAACAAAATTCACTATTTATTTTGAGATATAAATATTATTACTTTGTACATAATTTAAAAATACATATAAACAAAAGTAAACAATGAATAAGACATTATCAAATTGAAGAGTGGTTATGGGTAGCATAAGGCTCTTCTACCTAGTTACTTATATTTGAGTGGTTATGGGATTTTTGAGTTTGATTTAATATGTATATACTGATAATGTAAAAGTTTTTTATTGAATAAACATCATTCTTAAACAAAAGTAATACAAATCAATGGTAGATGATGTGCTGACAGTGTAAAATATTTTACACTATCAGTGCATAGATTTTAAACTCTTTCGAGTTTAGGTACTTTTCACATTAAATATTTTCATTATTTCCTTTGAGAAAAATGTTTATTCAGTAAATTTCCTTTGAGTGTTTTCATTTAACTTAATTAAAAGATGAATAACTAAATTATATATTGGAATGTACCAATCTTTTTTTATATATTTTCCTTTTTTGGCTTAATTAAAAATGTTAGTTTAGTGATTTTCCAATTCCATTAATGATTAGTCTTTCTGAATTTTTTTAGTATAATTATCCAATATGGACAATTAGTTTCATATTAATTAACCAGGGAAGAATTACAACATAAATTTGAAAACACACTTTAAAAAATAGCTTTAGAAAAAAACAAATAGGACAATTAATTTCATATTAATTAACCAGGGAAGAATTACAACATAAATTTGAAAACACACTTTAAAAAATAGCTTTAGAAAAAAACAAATAGTACTTAAATATCATAAATATAAGTCAAAATAATATTTATTTTGTGTTATAAAAGTGTTAAAAAATCAATTTGATATACATTTAATATTTTTTGGACTATAAAGGAGAAAATATCAATACCCAAAAACAATATCAGAAGCAGAAAGAAACTATAAAGGAGAAAAAAGAGTGACTCCAACGAACGACTAACAACATAGCAAAGAAAAAGGAAATAGCAAAAAATCAAAAAGTCATAGAGGTAACGGCGTGTACAGAGAGAGAGAGAGTGAAGCGTTGTATGCATGTGCGTGTAGGTCATAGATAGATATAATAAATAGATAGAAAATCCAAACACAAACATAGCCTCAAATAAAGTTCCCTTTCTTCTTCTCTCTCTCTCTAATACCATTTCCATAGCACTTACCACACAACACCAACACAGAGAGAGTGAATGAATAACTGGTACTATAGAGAAAAAGAAGAGAGGACCATGTACCTTGTCCTTTACATACTGTAGCTACTTAACCACACCAACCAACACTCTCCACCTCTCGTAATACTCTTCGGGAGCATATCTGTTGTTCCATAAGTTGTGCGAAAAAAAACATATTCCTATTCCAAATATAAAATCATTTTTCTCTCTTTCTCTAACAAACTTTTTAGGGTTCCAAACTTCACTCTCTCTATCAATGAATTATTAACTTCTCTTTCTTCTTTTCTTGTTTTAACTCACTACAATGAAGAATCCTCCACTCTCATTCTTCTTATTCTCCTTGTTACTTATCTCAGTTTCGGGTGCCTCCGAACCTGAGCTCCGATCCTTACTTGAATTCAAGAAAGGCATAACCTCAGATCCACACCGGAAGGTTCTAGAAACATGGACTTTCTCAAACCAATCCCCTTCCGCCACGTGCCCCACCAAGTGGGTTGGGATCCTCTGCGACAACCTCACCGGAAACGTCACCGGAATCGTGCTTGACAACCTCGACCTCGGCGGCGAGCTCAAATTCCAAACCCTTCTCGACCTTAAGATGCTTCAGAATCTCTCACTCTCCGGTAACCGTTTCACCGGAAGGTTAGTTCCTACGCTTGGAACCATAACTTCTTTGAATCATTTGGATCTCTCTAATAACCGCTTCTATGGACCCATACCTGAGAAGATCAACAACCTTTGGGGTCTCAATTATCTCAATTTGTCGCGAAATGAGTTCGTAGGTAAGTTCCCGAGTTTAACGAACCTTCAGCAACTCAGGGAGCTAGATTTGCATTGTAATAAGTTCAGGGATGACATTGGTGAAGTGGTTTCGTCGCTGCGCAATGTTGAGCGTGTCGATTTGAGTGACAACTTGTTCTATGGAGGGCTTGGACTTGCAGTGGAGAATGTCTCAAGGTTGGGTAATACAGTTAGGTTTTTGAATTTTAGCAGGAACAATTTGAATGGACCTTTTTTCGAGGAAAATTCATTGAAGTTGTTTCACAATTTGGAAACTCTGGATTTGAGTGATAATTTAATTAATGGACAGCTTCCTTCTTTTGTGTCCTTGTCCAACAACCTTCGGGTCCTGCGACTCGGGCGTAATTTGTTGTTTGGGTATGTACCAGAGGAGTTGTTGCATAATTCAATGTTATTGGAAGAATTGGATCTTGGTGGAAATGGGTTTACTGGTAAATATTTGTTGATTTCTATGTTTGAGTTTTGACTAGTTTACTAATTATAGAGAAAATTAAAAAAAAGTTTCAATTTTTTATGGATTCTTTATGTGGTGTTTGAGTGTGATGTTGGATAATTATAGGCGGAGTATTGTACTGAAACATATTTTGGGGATCACTAACTAGTAGAGCCTTGATCTATATTTATCTTTTTTCTTTTTCTACTTTTTTCTTTTTCTACTTTTAGCTTTTTATGTTTTTGTTTTGACTGATTTATCACTATGTAAAGCTCCTGTAACACCAGCTCAATTCTAGGAGTAGACTTGTTGAGTTTAATGTTTCATACCCATGATTGAAATCTCAATCTCATGGAGATTCGACAAAGTTTTATGTTTGCAGTTGACTGCCAGACACAACTTTCACCTTTTATCCCGGTTTAAGACTGGCTATGTATAGCATGAAGCACATGTAGACAGGTTTTATAGAAAATGAAAATTTATGATCAGATTTCAATCATGGGTATGAAAGGACTGATGGATAGTCTCTGTGTGCATTTCGTCTAAGGAACACTTTCTTTTTGGATGGTTCCCCCACCTCCAATCAGTCATTGTGGTTTGGTGTCTTTGCATCTTACAAGGCTTGGTGATTGGCTCATCTGTGTAGGTTGTTTTATAGTGCACCGATGTCCTAGAAAATTCTTCTCCTTCAAGTTGGATTATTTAATCCTGGACTATCTAGTCTTATCTTCCAGCATAAACTTTTCCCTCTCAATTTATGCTGTGGCAGAATCGGAATTGTTTTATATGTTTGCTCCACACGAATTTCACTATGTTCACTGTTGGCATTTGCTAGTAGTGTTATTCTACTCGCTATATCATTTGAAGCTTGTTTTTTGCAATTGAATTTGCATGTTTCAACTTTCAAGTGAATATGCCAAATTGATTTTACAATTATCAACCGAACTTCAAGAGGCCCTTTAAATTAAGTTAAGTATATAATGATAATTGCATCTAGGTTTCTTTGATGATTAGCATGATGGATTTGTGAAGTATTTCCAAATTTAGGGTAGGTTGTTTAGACAAAAAATTCAGTGAATTCTATACTCGTCTAATTAATTTACATACATACCTTTGCTTATTTACAGGCTCAATTTCTGTAATCAACTCTACAACGTTGAGTATGTTGAATCTTTCATCAAATCATTTATCAGGTTCTTTGCCAAGATCCTTGAGCAGATGTACAGTTGTGGACTTGAGCAGGAATATTTTTTCTGGTAACATCTCTGTTATGCAGAGCTGGGAAGACACATTGGAGGCTCTTTATCTTAGTTCAAACAGGCTGTCAGGATCCTTGCCTCCTGTTTTAGGGATATATTCTAAATTGTCTACGGTTGACTTAAGTTTAAATGAACTTACTGGATCCATTCCAGGTAGTTTAGTTACTTCATCATCATTGATGAGGCTGAATCTTTCTGGTAATAAATTTGCTGGGCCACTTCCAATCCAAAGGTCAGGGGCAAGTGAGTTACTAATCATGCCTCCTTATCACCCAATGGAATATCTTGATGTATCTAGTAACTTCTTAGAAGGTGACTTGCCTTCTGATATAGGTAAGATGGCTGGGCTCAAATTGCTGAATCTTGCTAGTAATGGCTTTTCCGGAGAGCTCCCAAATGAATTAAGCAAACTTGTTTATTTGGAGTACCTTGATTTGTCTAACAACAAATTTAATGGAAAAATCCCTGATAATCTCTCATCCAACTTAACTGTATTTAATGTGTCCTATAATGATCTCTCTGGTAGTATTCCTGACAATTTGTGGCACTTCCCTCCTTCATCATTTCACCCAGGAAATGAAAAACTAAACTTACCACATAATTCTCCTGTAACTTCTCCAGTGTATGGTAATATTACAGTTAAAGGGGAACATCGTAGTTCCAAGGGTAATATCAGGATAGCAATTATTCTTGCATCTGTAGGAGCTGCTGTGTTGATTCTTTTTGTTCTTTTGGCTTATCATCGAGCGCAACTTAAAGAATTTCATGGAAGAAGTGAGTTCGATGGTCAAAATGCTGGAAGAGATGTCAAGTCAGAAAGACTTACAAAGCCTTCACTCTTCAAGTTCAATACAAATGTTCAGCCCCCAACAACATCGATGAGCTTTTCAAATGATCATTTGTTGACTTCTAATTCGAGGTCACTCTCTGGGCAGACAGAATTTACAACTGAAATTTCTGAGCATGACTTACCTCAGGAAACAGTAGCTACTAGTTCAGCATATGCAATTCCTAATTTGATGGATAACCTTCCCACATCATCTGAAAGGAACTCGTCTCCTGGCTCCCGATTGTCATCCTCGCCCCGTTTTACTGAGGCTGGTGAAAAGCCAGTGATGTTGGATGTTTACTCACCAGATCGGCTGGCTGGAGAGTTATTCTTCCTGGATTCTTCCCTAGCTTTCACTGCAGAGGAATTATCTCGTGCTCCAGCTGAAGTTCTTGGCAGAAGTAGTCATGGCACTTTATACAAAGCGACTCTGGACAGTGGTCATATGTTGACTGTAAAATGGTTACGGGTGGGATTGGTCAAACATAAAAAGGAATTTGCTAGAGAAGTTAAAAGGATCGGTTCTATGAGGCATCCAAACATTGTTCCACTGCGAGCATACTATTGGGGGCCTAGGGAACAAGAGAGGCTTCTTTTAGCTGACTATATACATGGGGACAGCTTGGCCTTACATCTCTATGGTAATTGTTAACTTTTTTCTCTTATCATATAGTACCTTCCTTCTTCTCAAATCCCTTTTTCTTTTTACTTTTTACTTTTTCCTTTTTAATTATTGCTTGCATTTAGTGTGTCCTGCTGTTATCTTCTGCATTAGGTCATATCTATTAGTTGAGTGTGGGTTTTACTTACAGAAGTTAGAATTTGCTTGGTCCTAAGCATCCAACTAAAAAATTGTAACTGCTGGGCAACTTTTAGGTTAAATATTTGAAATGTAAATTTCACTGCGTCGACCTCCTCTACGCTCATCCCTATTTTGGGAACATCATACTCCTTTGGTCAAGGACCATAGATTTATTAACAAAGAACGATGGCATGGATCAAAGATGGGCAACCTACACCTCAGTAAAGATGAGCAGCCAACCTCAGTTCACCACCATCTCCGACTCCCAAACAATGTATCTCTTATGCATGAACAACCACCAGCCAATCCTATTTTAGATTGTCACACATTACACAGCTCCACCATCCGGAACTCCCACTAAGAACTCTGATTCCAAGAGCGTCACCGAAACTGCAGGCCACCACTTTTGAGCACTGGACCACCATCTATAACCATTGCTGCCCCCTCTCCTCCGCAGAATGTTCACCCTTCAATTTCCTCCTGCAGTACCTACATTCACTGCTCGGAAGACCCATATCTAATTTGCCTTGGAGAGATCCAGATCTGTATGCACAAAAAATCTTGTTTGGCTCAGAGAGATCCCAATCTGTGTTTCACTTGGTGGTTGACGACAAGGTAAGGACGTAAGGTTTGCTTTGACATGTGGCTGTGTTGATTTGTTGTCAGGTTTCTGTTTGGTGAGTTCACAGTGGCAGCTGGGGTGCTGAGTGGACTTTTGGGTTAAGGTGGGGGGTTTTTGGGTTGAGTTGGTTGTGGAGGAATGGCACTAGTTAGAGGTAGCTTGAGTTTTTGCCAACAAGATGGTTTGGATGGGCTAAGGGTGGTGAGGTACACCGACATGGTGCATCCTGGTGGACTGGTGGTGTTCTCCAGCAAGTACGGGTGGGTGGTGGCTGCATCTGAGGAAGGATGCAGGTGCAAACAATGCAAAACTGGATGACTTGTACCAATGGGTCAAAAGCAGAGTGCACCATGCACCTTAAGAAGTTGTTTGCTTAATAGAAGCCTACATGATTTAACTGGTGGTGTTCTCCAGTCTTCTGGGGGTTAACTTTCACCTTGTGCCTGAACCTGCACATTTTTTAATATACTTTATTATTTTGACTATTTTATTTTTACTCTGTATACTTCTTTTTATTTTCGATTGGGATGGGGGTGTTTGAAATTGCTTAATAGCTTGGAATTTCTTTTCAACTCTTCATACCAATGATAATCAGCATGATTAATTCCTCTAACTTGCCCTGCAGTTTGGCACATTAAGGTGATATTTTGATTGGTGGTTGTTCTAAAATTGTCACATGAATTGTGTGCACAAACCATTTAAAAATGGGTTTGATTCTTAAACTGTTTATTTGACAAGAAAATCTGAAATAGATGGATGCTTTCTTCTATCCTCACTGCATGTATCTCTCAATTTTCACTGGTTACCTCCCAAAAGCTGTCAGACAAGGAGTCATCTTGAATTGTGTGTTTTGTAACTATTGCAGTTGTACAAGCTGCATGGCTATGGCTGTTACTATATCTATTTTAGCCTTTCAGCAGCTCTCTTTGCCCAAATGTTGGTTTTGTTTTTCTCTTTATTTTTTTACTTAGTAGTATCATATGCTACCAAGGGTGAGCCTTGTGTAACCCAAACAGCTAACAGTAAGGGTGTTGCTTAATGACCAAGAGGTCACATACTCACATATTCAAATCCTGGAAACAACCTCTCCACTTGTTGGGATAATATTACGTATATCTACTATTCCAGAGTCCAGAAGGTGAAAGTCTTGTGAACTGGGCCGCCCTTTTTAGTAGTATCCTAAGGTGTACATCTTAACAAGAAAGAGTACACTGAAAAGTTGCTTCAAGCTTTTGAATTCTCTGTTTAGCTACTTGTTCATGCTGGAGTGTTTTAACATGATATAAGCTTTTTGTTAGTTGAATATAATATCAATGTATCTCTTGCAGAGTCCACGCCCCGGAGGTACTCACCATTATCATTCAGCCAGAGATTAAGAGTTGCTGTTGATGTTGCTCGATGTGTTTTATACCTTCACGACCGAGGGCTTCCACATGGGAATCTTAAGCCAACAAATATTTTGTTGCCAGGCCCTGATTACAGTGCACGTCTTACTGACTATGGTCTGCACCGGCTCATGACACCAGCCGGAATTGCAGAACAGATACTAAATCTAGGAGCACTCGGATACCGTGCCCCAGAACTTGCTACTGCATCCAAACCAGTTCCATCTTTTAAGGCCGATGTGTATGCACTTGGTGTGATCCTAATGGAAATATTAACAAGAAAAAGTGCAGGCGACATAATATCAGGACAGTCGGGTGCAGTTGATCTCACTGATTGGGTTCGGCTATGTGAGCAAGAAGGAAGAGTAATGGATTGTATTGACAGAGACATCGCAGGCGGAGAAGAATCCTCCAAGGGAATGGATGAACTGCTTGCAATATCTTTGAGGTGTATTCTTCCTGTAAATGAGAGGCCTAACATCAGACAAGTTTTTGATGATCTGTGTTCTATATCTGTTTGATTTTTTTTGTGTACATGTGTCTGGGAATTAGTTTTTTATTTTTGGTTCCTCGACCTATTGTTATTTTCTGATTCTTTGTTCTCTTCTTATCCCCTCTCTTAATTTGTTTCAGCCTTATTTTTGGCTAATCATTACATTCTTTTCTTCTACTCTGTTTAGAAAGAACAATATCTCTTGTAAAGAGGCAATCATTTATTAATCGACTGTTTGTGTTTGATTTGAAGCTGAGTTGTATGATTTCTTTATTCTCCCAAATCTCTCCTTTTCTTTATATTTTTTTTTTCTATTTAGGGTGAAATTTAATTTTTAATTTGTCTACCATAAAAATTTATTGTCATTTGAAATGCAATGAGATGTGAGCCATCGCAAATGATGAAGATGCAGTTGAGTAAAATGTTATAACAGTAGTCCCACTAATGTTTGTGAAAGTACTTTGTTCAAATACCCAAAAAAAGAATATCAAATAATTATCTTCAAGATCCACTTAAATATGTCCTATTTATTCTTTCATCAAATATTATATATTCTTCCATTAAAATAATTCCATTAAAATAATTCGGACATGTCAGGTTATTATAGGTGGAAAACGCATAACTTAGCAAGAAAACTTGTATGAAAACTTATCTAATATATTATATTTGAAGACACATATTGGTTAGTACTATTATTTAATAATAAATAGATGTTTTTGACACTAGACTTTCTCTAAATTAGCTCTTTATATAAAAAAGAGACTCGGAGTGTCATACAATAAAGAGAGTAACATGCTCCCAGTTCCCGAGTCTGATATTTTATATCGTTTCCTGTATTTGCAATAGTGTCCTAAATCTCCTTACGTGGTGGGCATCTCTGGATGTTGAAAAAACAAATGCTGGTATACATAAATTCAATAGAGGCAAGAGCACAATAAGAAAGATTAATAGAAATATAAAGAGTTCTGACAGGAGATTTTTGTTACAGTTAGGTTTTTTTAGTAAGGTTTGATCAAAGTAATCATCTTTTTTTAGTAAGAAATTAATCTCTTCTAGGTATATGTCCACTCCTCTAATAAGTATCGTTGTCAGGAATTAAAGCAATGACCTTTTGAACATCTTAATAATTTAGTGAGATCTTACATTACTAAATCAATATGTATTAAGGGAAGTATTATGTTTGAGGTAACTTAGATTATCTAGTTGTTGCTTAGTATGTCCCAACTTCCCAATTCCAACCATGGGTAATTTTGTTGGCTTGGGTAGTAATATTACATCTTTACCTAAATAAATTATTTTGGATTTACTTTGACATTTTAAATTCAATTTTTGTCCTTTTTATGGAAAACATAAATTTTTGAATAAGCTGAAATTTTGAACATTGTTAAAAATATTATTAATTCTTTTGAAATAAAATTATATTGTTTTCTCATTTCCTTTTTTAAAATGAAATGTTAAAAGTATTATTAATTAAAAAAGATAACATCATATTTTTTCATTTCCTAAAAAATAAAAAGACCGTCACCCATTTTTTTGTAATTAACTATGTTAAAGTGATATTTTCTTAACCATAGGAATGAAACAAATTGTCTTTAAAAGTTTAAATTGTTTTTCAACTACATGTTCAAATATAAACTTTATTCTAATATAATAGATTCCAATTATGTAGGAATTTCAATCGAAAATTTGAGCTATGTGATATAGTTGAAACAATTCACTTTCCACACTCTAAATGGTAAAAAAAATGCTTTAAAAAAATATTAGTTTGAACTAACATTTTCATCCTTAAATTTCTACCCTAAACATTTCCACCTTTAATTTTATTAATATTACAAGTGACATTTGTGAAATTAAGATAAAAAAATCCCATTTAAATATCGATAATGGTTGACCAGTAACCACTAATGTACATTTAAGATCAATGGAATCTCAAAATAATAATATCACATTGGCGTTTTGAAAAAAACTAGGTCGTAGTTGTGAGCTTATAGTTGTGAAGGTAGTTGGAAACTTATAGATATGAAGGTAGTTGTGAGCTTGTAGTTGTGAAGGTAGTTGTGAAGATAGTTAAAAGCTTGTAGCTGCCAAGATAGCTTATTAAACTATAGGTCTTTGGTAAAATGATTTTTATAACTAGTTGAAATTTAAAAAATAACTAAAAATGACATACATTATTTATTACTTATTTTGTTATTTGTTAATTAAAGTAATTAAATAGATAGTTTAAAATAATCATTTATATAACTAAAATGTGAATAAGTAATATTATGAATGTATGCTAAATGTAGAATAAACCTTCTTCTTGGTATTTATTATGCCTTTGAGCTTTTCTTTGGATAGTAAAGGAAATTTCATAATACAAAAAAAAAATTATACAACTAAATGGTGAATAACATATTTATCTAAACATATAAATAAAACAATAATACCAAGAATCAATAGAGCAAATCCTTTAAAATATAACTATGATGGCAAAATTTCACAATATATGTATACTATATATAAATGCAAAATATTGTGTAACTTCCACCATGATATAATTTTCATTTCCTACTTTGCATTCACATTATTTAATTTTTACAAAAAACCATATAATCCTAATTAACCACCACCAACACATTAATTAACCACATCTCTCACCTTAAACTAAATATTATCATAAACACACAAAAATTATAATATAAACTACATCAAATATATTCTAATTATAAAAATGAAATATATAAAAATTACGTAGTACCATATAATATTGATCAGCAGACATGAAGTGCCTATACACACTAATGATAATAGAAATCAACGAAAAACCTTTATATCAATCTAATTCACATAAAACAATACCATATTTCTCACTGCATAGAATTAAACAATAGGAGGGACTCTAACTATGTCACATGTAACAATGATAGAAAAATAAAATAAAAATACAGAATCAATAGGTCACTTTGTCCCATAAAAACTCTATAAATTTTGTAACATACCTGAAGTGATAATCATTGGTAAGCCACACGAATGGAGGGGAGGTTTTTCTTTATCAAGGAAATGTAAATGAAGAGAAGGTAATAGTGACATATAAGGTTAATATAATTTTTTTTAATTAATGACATATAATGTAATTTGTTAAAATATTGAAGGAAAAAATTGAAAAGTAAATTATTAAAAGTTACTCTCACTTTCTAAACGCTACTTGGAGTAGCTTTTGAAAAGTAGTTTTTAAACATTACAAGTTTTCTTTATAAAAAACTACAAATTATCTTCAATTTTTATTTACCGAATACATCTAATAGTTTTCCGAGTGACTCAAAAACCTACCCACTATCTAAAGATTTGTTAAATAGTGAGTATCTATATAAATGTTACAGATGTAGAGTGCGATTTTAAAAATAAAAAAGTGTATAAATCAAGAAAGAAAAGGTAGATAGAAGTATTTTACTAATAATTTAACATGTATACCCTGATAATCTAAATGTTTTTATACTGTTATCAAATTATTCACTATTTATATGTTAATTATCACTGATTCTCGAGTAAAAATAATACAAATTAATAGTAAGTAATATATCGACAATGTAAAAAATTTATATGACAATGTATAAATTTTAAACTCTTTTACTAAAAACAATTATAAGCTTCAGGGAGTTGGCAACTCAAATGTGTCAAAATCATTATATTCTTAATTATTAGTGTATTTGATTTATTTCTAACCTGGTCAACCGCCCATGACAAATCCAAAAATATATATTATATGTATGCATAATTACATTTATCACACATGTCACAAGTCAACTCAAGGGACATCAGCATTTCTTGTAGTCAATCCTTATTTGAAGTTTAATGATTTCCAATATAGCCTTAGGGCTTAGGCCTCACAACAACATAACAATATAATTAATAATTTCCAAAATAATTATAATATTATAGAACAACATCTAATAATTTAAAACAGGCCTAATAGAAAAATGTTCACCACCTAACCTATCTACCAAAACTTCAATCACTATTGTTATATGTGGAAGAAAGTTGTATGTCGTCAATTTCCTATTGAACCAAGTTGTTGCCAACCTTTGTATGCCTTGGATGAATATTTGAAAAGAGGATCTAACACTCAAATTAGTATTTGTAGGAGAGAATGAAAGATGTGTATGTTAGAGAAAGAAAGTAAAGAGAATAAATTTAATCTTTTTATGAATGTCTACGTCTATTTATATTGTAGGGTGGAATGATTTACACTCTAAGGGCTTCTTTGGAAGTTGGATTTTGGAGGGGAAGGAAGGGAAATAGAAGACTTGAGAGTAATTTCACAAGTGTATTTCATGGCTCCCAAGCCTTCCATTTCCCTTCTTTCCCCTCCAAAATCCAACTCCCAAACAAACACTAAGGGAAAGTTCACAATCATTATAGATGATGCGATTGTGTCTTTTCATCCAATCATCCTGACATTGTTGTGAAGTAGGATTGCTTTGTCATGGAGTGACATCTTGTTCTTGTTCTAATCATTTAGCGTGTATGTCTTACCTTTGAAATGAAGGAAGTTTTTCTAGCATACATGATGACTTGACCTTTTCTTGTTATTGTTGTCCTTTCCAAAATAGGAATAAACTAAGGGAAAGTTCACAATCATTATAGATGACGCGATTGTGTCTTTTCATCCAATCATCCTGACATTGTTGTGAAGTAGGATTGCTTTGTCATGGAGTGACATCTTGTTCTTGTTCTAATCATTTAGCGTGTATGTCTTACCTTTGAAATGAAGGAAGTTTTTCTAGCATACATGATGACTTGACCTTTTCTTGTTATTGTTGTCCTTTCCAAAATAGGAATAGACTAAGGGAAAGTTCACAATCATTATAGATGATGCGATTGTGTCTTTCCATCCGATCATCCTGACATTGTTGTGAAGTAGGATTGCTTTGTCATGGAGTGACATCTTGTTCTTGTTCTAATCATTTAGCATGTATGCCTTACCTTTGAAATGAAGGAAGTTTTTCTAGCATACATGATGACTTGACCTTTTCTTGTTATTGTTGTACTTTCCAAAATAGGAATAGACTAAGGGAAAGTTCACAATCATTATAGATGATGCGATTGTGTCTTTCCATCCGATCATCCTGACATTGTTGTGAAGTAGGATTGCTTTGTCATGGAGTGACATCTTGTTCTTGTTCTAATCAGTTAGCTTGTATGTCTTACCTTTGAAATGAAGGAAGTTTTTCTAGCATACGTGATGACTTGACCATTTCTTGTTATTGTTGTCCTTTCCAAAATAGGAATAGACTAAGGGAAAGTTCACAATCATTATAGATGATGCGATTGTGTCTTTTCATCCAATCATCCTGACATTGTTGTGAAGTAGGATTGCTTTGTCATGGAGTGACATCTTGTTCTTGTTCTAATCATTTAGCGTGTATGTCTTACCTTTGAAATGAAGGAAGTTTTTCTAGCATACATGATGACTTGACCTTTTCTTGTTATTGTTGTCCTTTCCAAAATAGGAATAGACTAAGGGAAAGTTCACAATCATTATAGATGATGCGATTGTGTCTTTTCATCCAATCATCCTGACATTGTTGTGAAGTAGGATTGCTTTGTCATGGAGTGACATCTTGTTCTTGTTCTAATCATTTAGCGTGTGTGTCTTACCTTTGAAATGAAGGAAGTTTTTCTAGCATACATGATGACTTGACCTTTTCTTGTTATTGTTGTCCTTTCCAAAATAGGAATAGACTAAGGGAAAGTTCACAATCAATATAGATGATGCGATTGTGTCTTTTCATCCAATCATCCTGACATTGTTGTGAAGTAGGATTGCTTTGTCATGGAGTGACATCTTGTTCTTGTTCTAATCATTTAGCGTGTGTGTCTTACCTTTGAAATGAAGGAAGTTTTTCTAGCATACTTGATGACTTGACCTTTTCTTGTTATTGTTGTCCTTTCCAAAATAGGAATAGACTAAGGGAAAGTTCACAATCAATATAGATGATGCGATTGTGTCTTTTCATCCAATCATCCTGACATTGTTGTGAAGTAGGATTGCTTTGTCATGGAGTGACATCTTGTTCTTGTTCTAATCATTTAGCGTGTATGTCTTACCTTTGAAATGGAGGAAGTTTTTCTAGCGTACATGATGTCTTGACCTTTTCTTATTATTGTTGTCCTTTCCAAAATAGGAATAGACTACTACACAATCAATGGTTTGTTATGTCGTTGAATCTTTTTGGTCAGTTCTTTCAATCTAGACCCAAATGTCGACAACCAATCCTAACAATAGGATGAAACAACTATGATAGCCAAAATCATCAAATCACTATTTTCATTACATTAGAACAACATTATTATGATTATCCGACCATTAAAACTGTCTAACAGTTAAAACTAGGGGTGAGCAGGACCCGACCATACCCATTTACCCAGTAAGGCCTGATCCTGATCTGGTTCAAATGGGGTCGGATTTCATCGGGTCTAGGGTCGGGTTCGAGTTCAAAAATTAGATCCGATTAATATTTATGACCAGGTAGGGCCAGACATGACCCAACCCGACTCGTCTCATGGTCACTCACTTATCATGTTTATATGTATCTTTATTCAAATGTGTATAGAGTAATGACACTTTTTTTGGTTAAATATAATTGATTATCTAATTTTTATCACATATACATGATTAATAATATATAAATATATCATTTTATTTGTCGAATTTAATATTCATAATAATAAATAATATTGAGAACTTTATAAAAAATGAGTATGCATTATATTTAATTGTATCTAGAGGCGGGTTCAGGTTTTAAAGGTTGACTCGACCAATATTTAGGGTTGAGTTAACTTTGGTTATAAGGTCGGATCCGAGTTCAAAAAAACGATTCAACCAATATTTAAATCTAGATAAGAACATATCTTAACCAGCTCGATACTTACCCTAGTTAAAACAATACACTATACACTCAATTACTCATCCAACCCTCTAACACTTAGGGTGTTTGAAGACTTCCAGCCTCAAATCCAAGCTAAAATGAGGCAACATAGAGAGTGAAGATACAAACCAAGAATTTTTGTTTGACTTCATCCTCGTATCAATTAGTGTAAGGTTAAGATAGTTAATTAGGGGAACACATCTTCTGTCCCAAAAGTGTATTACTCTATATGTCACGTATTTGTAATTGAGTGAAAAAAATATTGAAGTTAAAAAATTAATACTTAAGTATTTTCCTAACTAATCATAAATTTTGGCATATAGAGTGATACATTTTTTAGATAGAAGATGACATCCGAGTAATGAGATGATGTTAAGACAATCGTGCAAGGAGAAAAAAGTAAGAAAGAAGAAAAGAAACTTGGGTCTGTTTGTTTATTACAATATAAATAGTTTGTTAGTAAAAATAATGTACCAAAAAACTAAATGTTGGCCCAATATGACAATTTTTTTATTTCCAAATCAGAAATCTTATAAGATCAACAGGACTTCTAAGTAAACTATTTTTTTTAAAATCTAATTCAAAAGTTGTGAGTTATTTTGAATGACATATTTAGTTTTAATTTGACAACTCAAAAGTTATAATATACTAATACAATTTTCGAGTGACACATTTATTTTTAATTTTTCAACTTGGAAGGGTCAAGACAAATTTTGAGTAACCCACTTGTTTGAAAAATCTATTTAGCATCACGATGGGTCAACATGACTCCTGAGTGATCCATTTAAATTTTAATTTTCCAACACATAAGTCATGATGAATCAATACAACTTATGTGTACCCATTTATTTTTTAATTCCAAATCAAAAGTCATAATCGGTCAATAGGACCTATGAGTGACTTATTTATTTTTTAACTTTCAACTCAAAAGCCATGATGGGCAATAATTTTTTTTAAGTGACCCATTTATTTTTTAATTTTCATATTCAAAGTTATAATGGTCTAATTTGACTTTTGAGGTCTTAGTTTTTTTAGAAAAGATTCAACTAAAAAGTTATGATGAACCAACACAACTTTGGCTCACATATTTATTTTAAGAATGATAGAAGACATACCTTAAGAAAGTAGTACAAAAAATACTAAATCAAAAAAAGAAAAGTGTCACTGCAATTAGGGATGGAAACGAGTCGAATCTAGTGGAATCAAAACTCAGTTCGGTAAGGATTGATTCGACTCGAGTTTGATACGAGTTACTTTTTTAGCTTGAGTTCGGCTCGATTAAAGTTCGCAAACTGTTCGGCCCAGTTCGAATTGTTTCATTTGGACAACTCAATTAATTATTTTATTTTTAAAAATACTACAAAAAGTTCTCTCTCTCTATATATATAACATTATTTATAAATATAATAACAATAAATATAAAAAAATAATGTATGATCATAATAAACATAAAAATTAGTTTTATATATACATATATATTTATATACATATACATGTATTTATATATATACATACATATATGTATATATATATATATATATATCGAGTCAGCTCATGAACCTAACGTGACGAACTATATCCAACTCAAGTTCGACTTGTTTATTTAACGAGCTCAATTTCTAGCTCAAATTTGACTCATTTGGTTCATGAACCAAGTTTATCAAGCTAAATAATGAATCGAGTTCCAAACGAATACCGAGTTAGTTCTGTTCATTGTCAACCCTAATTTCAATACAATAAATGGAAAAATGAACCACAAAAGTAATTAATAACAAATATATAATATAATTAAAAGTGTCATCTATTGTACGTGGTTCTCCTATGTCATCAAGTCATCATGGTCGATGGAACTCTTCTCATCTTCGCCATAAACTAATGTAGTTTCAACAAATAATAATTTGAATGCATGTGTTCTATTACAATGATATTCTACCAAACAAAAGAATATCAGTTATGGTGTTCACCAAGCCAGATCTAGCTAGGAAGATCTGAAAAATTATGATAATGTGGTTTCATAAAGCCTACGACACAACAAATAGATCTAATAAGGTGGTTGATTTAGCTTCGGCCTTGTGATGTGTAACATGTTGGATATTGCACGTGGTCGACAGGGATGAAGAAAAAAAAAATACAATTGGGCTTGTTGGGTTGTACTTCTGAATTGGTTAGGATTCTTGTGAAAATGGAACCATATCTGATGTCCCAAAAATTATGTTACTCTATATGTTAGTTGTTATAATTGATTAAAAATATATATTTAAGTTAAAATTGAATAATTAAATATATTTTTAACCAATCACATTAAATGACACATAATATAAAACAATTTGTGAGACAAAATTTATTTCCTTTGCCATTTTGACCATAATTTTTTCAAAACCTCAAAACATATCTTCTCATTCATTCCCCCTACCTTTTCACACTCTCCTAAACCTCAAACCCTTTTCTCTCAAACTCATACATATATACTCTAAAAAATGCAATCACAATTCCATAACCCTAAACCTAATTACCATCTCATTTTTATAATCTCAAACCTTTCTGTTTTCCTCGACCCTTTGTATTCATACTCCTTATACATTTATAGAGTGATTTTAGAACCTTTTATTCTTCCTTCTTTTGTTTTCTAAGATGATTTTAGAGCTTTAGAGAGCTCTAATTAGTCTTCACTCTTTCCTTCGTTCAATTTCAATTGCACAACTAAACAATTGCTTCCTACTCAAGCTACACATTCTACAGTATAAGGTTAACATAACCAGTATTGAAACTGAAACACTTCTCATTATAATGCTATGTATGGTCGAAGTGAAAAGGGAAGGAAAGAAAGTGAAGTAAAAATATCTTTTTCATTGTTTGGTTGCAATGAAAACACGGAAGGAAAGAAAAAAATGGTGGCACCCATGCCATTATGTTTTCTCTCCAATATTGGGAGGAAAACAAGTAGAAAAAATTGGATTAGAATCGTCTGTCTCAAAATATCTCTTAAACCAATGATAATGAAGGAAAATAGAAAAATAATGAATATTTAAGTTTTTTAATTGACATGACATGTTTTCATAGATCTAAGACATGGTTTAGGACATACTTTGAGACAACAAATCCTTGTCCGAGAAAATTAGTGACAAATTTTATTGTCACTAACTGCCTATACTTTTAAAAAATCGTAATTCATGTTAGCCACATTTATAAATGTCGATAATTTTCTAAAATTTCAAAGAAAACAAGCTAACACATGCATGTCAATGTCATTATTAATAAACAACAAGATGTTAGCTTAGTGGTATAAAGTTTCGCTAGATCTATAGAAAGATAAAAAAGTCAAGAGTTCGATTCATGAGTAGACAATTATTAGGATATACAATCACATATCACGAAAGAGATTACTTCCTTACTCATAGAATGATAAAATATTTTCAGCAGTACAAAGAAAATATCATTATTAATAATAATTATATTATTTTCTCTTCACTTTCTTTTCATTTTCTATCATATTAAATAACTAAAAAACCACCATATTTTCTATCCATTTTCTTCTCTCAATTTTTCTTTCCTCAACTTTACTTTTCTGAATTTTTCTTTCCTTGATTTTTCACCAAACACAGTCTAAAAGAATTCATTTCCAATAAATAGTTGTCGGAATAAAATTATATATGCTGACAAATCTATATCAAAATGTACTCATAACAGTGTAGGAAAATGTTGACCAAAAGTGTGGATGCTAGCATGTATGATGCACATGTGAGATTTTTTTATCAGTAAATGTTAATGTGTTAGTTTTTGTTGTTGACGAAACTAGAACCTTCAACCTTCGTTACTTAACTTATTCTTTTTATCATTAAACCACCTTGTGACTCCCTTTACTGTAGATAAGACTTGAACTCACAATCTCCCCTACCTCATTTCTTAAACCCTCCGCTTTTAACCAGACCATCTTATAACTCTTACCTATCGCAGATTTTAATTCAGGGTTCAAATCATGTGGAGAAATTGAAGTAGGTTTATACATAGAAAAGGACAAAAATGAGTGGGACCACAACCCACTCATAAAGAAAATATTAAAAAAGGCAAACGAGGTTCTAGGAAACAAAAGTTTCATAGGAGACAAAACCAAGTGTTCTCTGTTGTGTGTCTTGAGAAAAAAGATAAGCTGGTGCAAGCTTCTATTGCTAGTTTGCTACCTTCTAAAAGCAGGTACACTGTTCTCCCATAATGAGTGTCAATTCTTGAATTATGACTTTGTGATTGGTTGAAAAAATATATTAAAGTTAAAATTTAATTTTTAAGTATTTTTCTAACCAATCATAGCTCACAATACACGAAGTGACATCATTATAAAACTGAAGATGAACTCCCGTAAAAGCAATGCCTTACTAATTTTTGTAATAAGTTCCAAAATTCAAATGTGTGAGGTTGTTTAAAAAAAGGTTAACATTCCAAAAAAATAAGTGATGTATAATTTGTTTAAAAATATATAAAAATATACGTTCCCACACGTGACCTTGTGATCACATGTAAAATCGTAGACATCTAATATAAGAGTGGTGCATCGCCTAAATAGTGTAGACTCTGCTATGGTGTTGGACACACCGTCTAAATACTATAAGCTACCTTTTGTCACACGACAAGGACAAACCTAATATGCAATTAGAGTAGTCTAGATAGGCGACAACACAACTCTCCTTAGGTAATGCACTGTGTCAATCAGAACATAGATGCAGTAGGACGTTAGATACAGATAAAACAATCCACGTCAGTCTAGGCATAGACATCGCATGACATGATGACTCATCATGATTAAAACATCTCACTTTTGAGTACACTTCACTCAACCTCTCCATAAATAGGAGAGATCCATCATAA
The DNA here is from genome assembly GCF_001865875.1 of Lupinus angustifolius. Classification (NCBI taxonomy): domain Eukaryota; kingdom Viridiplantae; phylum Streptophyta; class Magnoliopsida; order Fabales; family Fabaceae; genus Lupinus; species Lupinus angustifolius. Next base: position 13,790,819 of record NC_032011.1, read on the forward strand.
TGACTTACTTACACTCTTATATTCTTATATTACCACTTTACCTTCTCTACATATTTTCACATATACTGACTTGAACACTAGAGTATCTTTTTACATACACACTCAAGGTAGTCTAAGGCCGACTCTTGCTTGGATACGACAAAGATATCAAGATTTCGACCTACCAGATCAATACAGTAGAACAATAGCCAAAAAATGCATCCCACACGAAAAATAAGAGATGGGTATCAAACATTTATTACTATTCTCTTATCCTAAAAACAATTCCCAAAAGCTAATTTAGAGAATAGTTTTTTAAACAAGAACAACTCCAAACAGGCCAGTACCTGTTTGATTTCTCATTTGAAGAACAATTTTTCTTGTTTTATAAAAAACAAAAAATGTCTAATTGATTATACATGTACCGAGTGTTGTTTTATATGATCGATACCCATCTCTCATTTGTATAGTTGTTAATTAACTTAGGTGCCAAATTTGAATCATCTACATCTCCATGCACCATTAATTACTAAAGGAAATAAAAAGGGAGAGAAAGAAAAAGTACTAGTGGATTGTCTTCGGCTATAGGAGACTCAAGTTCATGATAGTTACACCAGAAGTTAGAAGACTACCATATATGTTCAAGGTCATGGCCAATATTCATTTGACAAGAATTTCATATGTATTGACCCTTTTTAGATTTTAATTTTAAAACTAATGTTCTATGATGGTTTGGCACACGAATTTAAGTGTAAATTAATTAAGTACTTAGAGATTCTTGAAGTATCCAACCAATGCACTCTAATTGGCCAACCTGAATGAAGTAGAAATAGAGCCTAGGGGTGGTGTGTTCTAGCCTTTGGGTTTTTGGTAGGCTAATTTGTTGGGTTAGTGGTGTAAGACCCGTTAAATCTCTAGAATGACTAAAACGACAATTGTTTAACTATTTTGAGCGATATTTGTTGAGAGAGATAAACACGAATTCCGAAAAAAAATAGTTTCTTATCTAAAAAGTGAAATAATACATTAACAAAGAGTTTTTAAGTATTGTAAATTTAGGTTTGTGATGAGAGGACAATGAAGAGAATTGTAAGGCTCAAAATACGGGTCAAACAAGAATGGATGGTGCCACTTCCTTAAAGTCTAAGCATTCCCTTTTGTGTAATTTAATACTACCAACTCCAAATACACTTCTCCTCTGTAGTCTATGCTATTCTCCCCTTCCTATCTCTTTCATCACCCACTTTGACATTACACTAATCAAAATCTAAGAAAAAAATAAAATTAGTAATTGTATTCCTCTCATCATTCTAACATATAGGATTTTTTTACTAATGGTGTGTGTTAGCTTATATTCTTTAGAGCAAAAGAAATTTTTATTTCAATAATAAGAGGACTTGAGAACATTCCTCTCAAGTGGATAACATTGAGCAATTATGACATCTATAACATTGAGCAATTATGAGAGCTTAATTTGGATTATTATTGAGAGACCGTCATTAATAATCAATCATTGATCAATGTTAAACTAGGTTAGTGCTATTCTTTGCCTAATCTAATTTTGTTCCTTTCTATTGTAAAGTACAATATTAATTACAGCTTTGTGGGCTAACTATCTTTTCTATCATTCACATGATCTTATGTTTTAATGATCCTAGACTTACATCATATATATGCATTTTAAAGGTGAGCTTTTGGTTTCTTTGCATTAAGTTAAGGTGTGCTTCAAGGGAATTATTGAAGATGTAAGTGATTTGTGTGAGGGAAAAATATAGTTAAGCAGTTAACTCTCTTGGTCATTTTGCAGGTACTTAAAATGTGAAATAAGAGTTGTTGAAATCAAGCAACTGTGTTAGATTCTTCAATATCAAATGATTTTCTCAATGAAAAACTTGGGTGAGATGTCCCAAATCACCATACCTCCCTATCCATCAATTATCTATCACATAATTAACAAAAGATGGTTTTTGTCTAAAGATTATCAACTTATCTTGAAAGGTGTGCAATCTTTTTCCTTATTGCAGTGATATATATATATATATATATATATATATATATATTAATTAAGGATGGGTCATTGTCAGCTTGCTTAAAAGTTTTGAAGCAATTTCATAATCATGAAGTTCAAGAATGAGCAACATGTGTTTCTAAATATATGATTACTATGTTTCCCTTTTAATTTGTTCTCAAGTTCTACTTGTTGAATGCAACGTGCCTAGCTAGTTGTATGGGGTAATATACCTTGAGAAAATACATTCCAAACAATTAACAAAGGATTAATTAACGAGGATTAACATAATTGGTAATGGATTATGTTTATTGTTGCATATATAGAAAAAACTTTGATAGAAAAGTAAAACTAATTATAGTCCCATTCATTTGTAAGGTTTTAAAATTGTTGAAAGTCCAATATGCTAATTAATTAATCTATGGATAGATTTGAAGTCTAATTGTAATAGATTTTAAATAATTTGATGCATTTTTAAGTTTTAAGTTTATATTTTAAGTCTAACGAACTCAGGTTAGTGTCATATATTTTTATTTTGAAACAATTTTTTTAATATATATATAACATGATAATATATTTTTGTCAATGTTATTTATTTTAAAATATATGTTGTAATTGTACCAATATATATA
>NC_032011.1:13793537-13793791 GCF_001865875.1 Lupinus angustifolius
ATGGGGATGAGGATGAGGATGAGGATAGGATGAGGATCAGGACAGAATGAGGTTGTGGAGGAGGATGAGGATGAAGACGAGGAGGAGGATGAGGATAGGTTGAGGATGAGGATAGGATGACGAATTGGAGGAGGAGGACGAGGATGAGGATAGGATGAGGTTGTGGAGGAGGATAGAATGAGGATGAGGATGAAGATGAAGATGAGGATAGGATGAGGACGAGGATAGGACGAGGAATTGGAGGAGGAGGATGA
>NC_032011.1:13793891-13794308 GCF_001865875.1 Lupinus angustifolius
GGATGAGGATGAGGATGAGGAGGAGGATGAGGATAGGATGAGGATGATGATGAGGATAGGATGAGGACGAGGATAGGATGAGGAATTGGAGTATGAGGATGAGGATGAGGATGAGGATAGGATTTGGATGAGGATGAGGAGGAGGATAGGATGAGGATGAGGATGAGGATTAGGATAGGATGAGGATGGGGATGAGGATGGGGATGAAAAAGAGGATAAGATGAGGATGAGGATGAGGACGAAGGTCGGATGATGATGAAGACGAGGGTAGGATGAGGATGGGGATGAGAATGAGGATGAAGATGGGATGAGGAAGAGGATGAGGACGAAGATGGGATGAGGATGAGGATAGGATGAGGATGAGGATGAGGATAGGATGAGGATAAGGATGAGGATAGGATGAGGATGGGGATGAGA
>NC_032011.1:13794408-13794719 GCF_001865875.1 Lupinus angustifolius
GGATGAGGATGAGGATGAGGATAGGATGAGGACGAGGATAGGATTAGCATGAGGATAGGATGAAGATGCAGATAGGATGAGGAGGAGAATAAGGAGGATGAGGATGACGATGAGTAAAGGATGAGGATGAGGATGAGGATAGGATGAGGACTAGGAGGAGGATGAGGATGAGGATGAGGATAGGATGAGGACTAGGAGGTGGAGGAGGATGATGATGAGGATGAGGATGAGGGTTAGCATGAGGAGGAGGATAGGATGAGGATGAGGATGAGGATGAGCATAAGATGAGGATGAGGAGGAGGATAGGATGA
>NC_032011.1:13794819-13795246 GCF_001865875.1 Lupinus angustifolius
GAGGATAGGATGAGGATGAGGATAGGATGAGGAGGAGGAGGAGGAGAAGGAGGATGAGGTTAGGATGTGGATAAGATGAGGATGAGGATTAGGATTAGGGTAGGATGAGGATGGGGATGAGGATGTGGAGGAGGATTAGGATGAGGATATGGTGAGGATGAGTATGAGGATAGGATGAGGATCGGGACGAAGCTAGGATAAGGAAGAGGATGAGGATGAAGAGGAGGGTAGGATGAGGATGAGGATAGGATGAGGAGGAGGACGAGGAGGAGGAGGATGAGGATGAGGATGAGATGAGGATGAGGATAGGATGAGGATCAGGATGAGGATGAGGGTGAGGATGAGAATAAGATGAGGATGAGGTGGACGACAGGATGAGGATGAGGATGAGGAGGAAGATGAGGATGAGGAGGAGGATAGGATGAGG
>NC_032011.1:13795346-13911746 GCF_001865875.1 Lupinus angustifolius
TATATATATATATATATATTAAAATAAACCTTACTAATTTTATACTTATTTAATTTCACAAGTAAGTTGTTTATAATCAAATTTATATTTTTCTTAAATGATTGTTTTACGAGCTATTCCACTTGATACATGAATTTGTTTAATAATTTTTTAGCTACAATGATTATTATATTATATGACATATAATTATAATTAAAATAAGGTTTGATTTGAAGTGATCAATGTGTGAGATTGTTCAAGGTCGGAAACATAAATGTATCTCGTTGTCTTAAGCGAATGAAAACATTTGTATCAATAATTAAAAAATTTAAAATTTCATTATTGTATGAGACAAATTTGAGATAACAAATCTATGTTTCTAATAACTAAACAAACAAAAGCATCTAAAAATTTAACCTAGAAAGAAAGTGAAATCTATGTTAAGTGATCATAATTTCCTTCCCTATATATGTGGGAAATTTTGAATGTCATGGAAGAAAGGATTGCCTTACACTGGTACCATTTGTTGAGCAACTTCCAAGGCACATTGAACTTACCAAGGAAAATATCTACCACAATAGCTGAGTCACATTCCAACCAAAGAGAATTCCAACCTTTATTGTTAGTCATCCCTATGACAGATATTGCAGCCAAGAGCTCAAAATACAAAGAATCATGATTGTTGTAGAAGGAAGAAAAACCACCTAAGAATGATCCAGCATTATCACAGAAAATGTCACCCCCCCTAAAGGGCCTAGAGCACCATGGGAAGCCCCGTCAGTATTAACCTTTGTCCAACCTTGAAGAGGAGATACCCACAGTACCTCTATTATTTTAAGAGCCTAATTATAATTAACAGAGACATTTAAAGATCTAAGCAAATAGAACTCCTGCAGGGAGTGATTTGCACAGAGCTTAGAAGAGTTCCCTGACATAGAGATAGCTAGCTTGATCTTAATCTTAGATTGGTCTATTGTAGTCCACTTATCCTCAAATCTAGAATGGTTTCTGCAAAACCAAATTATGTTAACAGTATGAATAATTGCAGCCACCACCATCCCTTTTAACAGAGGACTTCTCTGCTTATTATAGTCTGAAAAGATAGTTTCTATAGAAGAGATATCAAGTTGAGTGTGCGGGATTGAGCTCAGCCACTGCCTAAGATGAACAACAAAGTAACATTCCATGAATAAGTGGTTAGAGGTCTCAAAATTGCTCTTACAGAGGCTACACACGGAAGCCAAAATGCAGCCCCTTCTTTGAAGTTGATCATCAGTGGGCATTTTCCTATGCAGCAACCTCCAAGAAGTGAAGGACTTAGAAGGAGGGATAGAATCAGACCATATAATCCTGCACCAGTTCCTCAGGTTGGAGGGTTGAACTAAGAATGAGAAGACATCTTTTAGGGACAATTGGCCATCATTAGAACTCTCCCATACTAGAACATCAGGCTTTTGAGAAATACCAATGCTAGCTATTTCTTTAGCAATGCTAGGAAAATGCTCAGCAATAGGCTTTGGAATAATCCACTTGGAATGATAAGTGAAATCAGTCACATAGGCCAGAAGGGAATTGTGCAAAGCAGAGGGGATACTCAGGGAATCAACTAAAGGAACACTAAGCCATTTGTCACACTAGAAATTTATATTCTTGCCATTCCCAACTATCCATGAAGAGTTGGTCACAACAGTAAAGCAATTTTTTCTGATACCAGGCCAGATTGAAGATTTAACATACGAAGGATTAGCTTTAAGGTTAACTTTAAACCTTTGCCTATATAATATAACTCAGTCCTGGTCAGAAGAAGCCATTTCCCAAGCCAGCTTTAGCAGAGCTGCCTGATTCAAGGTTTTCAGAGACTTCAGCCCCAAGCCACCAGACCTATAAGTAGAGCAAACCACCTACCAAGACATTGTTACCACTTTCCTCACTGAAGTGTCACCTGACCAAACAAAATTCCTAATGCACTTGTTAAGATAAGAGAGCAAGGAAGCAGGCCAAGAGTACACATGAAAACTATAAGTTAACATGCTTTGGATGATTGATCTGACTAACTCCACTCTGCCCATCAAGGAGAGAAGGGTACCTTTCCAAGTGGCCAGCTTAAGAATGATTCTATTAGCAATTGCTTGCAGATGGACTTTCTTAGGCTTCCCTTTGAACAGAGGAACACCCAAGTAGATGAAAGGAAGGCTACCAGCAGGGAAGCCTAGAGTAGAGGCTATGTTAGCAATCTTCCTAGCTGAGACATGCCCAATATAGAATTTGCACTTACTCAAGTTAACCACCTGACCTGAGACTTGGGCATATTCCATAATCAATTTGGTTAAATCCATCAGACTTGGTGAGAAAGTAGAGAGAAGATGATAGTTTTGCTGAAATGTCAAAAATATCATTCAATTTGTTTTATTTTCTCTACTTTTGGTTTTTAAATAATATTAATATAAATAAGTATATTTTGGATATAATAAAATATCAATTAAAATTGTTGATTGAAATTATAATAAAATATATATAACAAAATCTATAATTTAACATTATAACATTTATGTTTAATTAATAATAAAAAAAATTTCTCTCTCTTTTCTTTATTTTAGAGATATTTTTGTTATTTGGAATATAACACATTCTCTTATTTCATATTCTATCCAATCAAACAAAAGAGTAAGAGAAAAAATACATCTTTCTATTCATTATTCACATTCTTCTCTTATACCAAACATAATAAAAATCTACTATATTTCTCTTCTTTCTCCTTCTCGCTTCTTTCTTTCTCCAATATTTTTCTTTTCTTATGTTCTTTTTTACAACCAAATAAATTTTAAAGTTACTATTTTTTCTCTATCACAATTTGCTTTAAGCTCACATTTTATAAAACATTACATAAAAAATTAAGGTAGTCTTACATTAGGGGCATGTTTTTTTCACACCCCACAACTGTATAGTGTGAGGACCAACCAGCTTAAACCCACCATGATTTATACTATAAACATCTATAGTCATGTTAATTACCACATTTTCTTCAAAAGCAGCTAGACGCCAGAGATATCCACCCCATCACAAAGTCGGTTCCTTTGAATTTGATAAGATACGAACATTTTAAATTTGGAAGTACAACTGCATGGTTTATATTTGTTTAATGGCTAATCACTTGAATAAACAGCACATGAAGTTTGTTTATTTTTCTCAATAAGGTGATGTTAACACATAAACATGCTCAATTTATTGATAATATAAGAATAAAAAGATCAATTTGGTAGACATGCCCTGAATAAAAAGCAATAACCACATGCATGACGGCAATTGAATCAGTAAGTCACTAAGTTGATTAACAAAGTCAAACACATTTAAGAACTCACACGTGAACAAGCACTCGTAGAGCTGGCATTCATATATATAAACTTAAAACTATATTATGATCTATTTCCCTCACTTTTCCTCCATGAATTTGTCCTAATGGTATTCTGTTGTAGATTATGGTTGTGATTACATTCCATTTATTATAATTATTCGGGAAAATATTATTATAATTATGGTCATGATACTTTTGTAGTGGAGATTTTCAAAACTATAATATTCTGACCACAAGTGCTATTATGATGTGTTATTTTGTCTATGACCCATGAAATCCTGGAATATAACATAAACCTGAGAGGTTTAAAACATTACAAACAAACAAACATAGCTACCAGCTTCTCCTTTATCACTCTGTCTCACACACACTTACTCTCCATTTATCTCTCTACATAATATAACTCTTTTGTCTATTTCTTTTAAATAAAAATAGCTGTCCTTACTAAGAACTCCTTAGCATACCTTGCCTTTTAAGCACACTCATTTTTCTACATATTTCCCTTTCTTCTCTCCTTCTGGACTCTCTAGAACCTCTTTCTCTCTCCCTACTATTCTCTCCCATAGTGACTCCTACTCCATACTAAGAGAGCATGCGTGAATGTCCAGAGAAAGGTAAAACACATAAATCTCATCTCCATGTATAATTGTATATCTTAAGCTTATGTCAATTCTTATTTTTAAAATTGTAGTGGATACTCTAGGACAAAGCTTTTTATTTTTATTATGAATATTCTATGACAATTTTAATCTAGTCCTTTAATAGAACTCAAATTTCTTACTGTTTTTCATCACTTAAAAAGTGATATTGGATAACTCATTTGTTGGGTTAATCATCTTTGAATTTCATGCTTGTGCTATATATAGGGAGAGATTTGATGAGATAGGCAAGAAGATAAAGAGGGAAGGAGATGTTTCATATCAAATGGGAAGAAGACACATGCTGGGTCCTTCTGGAACCCTAAATACTATCACTCCTTGCGCAGCATGTAAGCTTTTGAGAAGAAGATGTGCCCAAGAATGTCCCTTTTCTCCATATTTCTCTCCCCAAGAACCCCACAAGTTTGCTTCCGTCCACAAAGTTTTTGGTGCTAGCAACGTCTCAAAGATGCTAATGGTAAATATTATATACAACCTTTGCATATTAATTATACGATGTACCAATAAGTGGAGCATAATTAGTAGATAACTAAGTTTGTTGGGGGTTAGACCCTATCAAATATATCACAAATACTAGGTTACTCCTTAGTTCATAGTCAGATAACACTTCAACAATAATAATCAAACCTTTACCCAACTATGTGGGTCAGCTGGATGGATAATACGATTTCGTAATGATAGTAAAACATTAAAATTTAAGTCTTTCTTTATCATTTTACCTATAGTTTTTTTTGTTCTCATTCTTCTATAAATTGGACTAATTTCCATTTCATTTACTCTTCCTACAAGTGTTTCTACCTGTCTCATCCATAAATATTCAAACCACCCATGATTCTAGTAATTGTATGATGTAGATCATATGCATTCCATTGGTAGATATTACAAGCAAAGGTTTACCTTTTAAGGGGGAAAACATGATTACTTTTTCTATGATGTGTTTTAGGAAGTACCAGAATGTCAAAGAGCTGATGCTGCAAATAGTCTAGTATATGAGGCTAATGTGAGGCTAAGAGACCCTGTGTATGGATGCATGGGTGCAATTTCTGAATTACAACAGCAAGTTCAGTCTTTACAAACTGAACTTAATGCAGTAAGGTCAGAAATACTTAAATACAAACTAAGGGAAGCTAACATGATACCTTCTTCTTATGTTGCAATGCTACCTTCCTCTGTTGATGTTACAATAGTTGCTCCACTTCCACCGTTGCTGCTGCCACCTCCTCCGCCTCCAACTTCTTCCTCTTCCTCTTCCATGTATATCCAACAGAGGACTCCCACCAATTATAGCAGAATTTCAAGTGATAATATTTCCTATTTTAGTTAAATTTGCAGACTGAAAATAATTATTCCAATTATTTTCACTCTAATATGCATCTTGGTGGAATAAAGTAACATAAGGATAGTACTAAGTTAATACTGGACACTGTTAAGGTCAGCTGTAGTTTTTTTTTCCTTTCTCCCTTGTTATTGTCTTAATCCATATGATTAATGCCCTAATTTTTTCCTAGTTATGGTTGGTTAAACGTTATTTTCTTATATTCCTTTGATCCTTTCATGCTAAAGCAACTATACTACCATATTGGAAATTGCTCCTTGATTCTATGATTAACAGCATTTCTTCCCCAGCCCAGTAGTTGATGCAGACACAATGCCAACTTGGTGTACCTAGACCTATTTTCCCTTCTTCCACTCTATGAAGCAAAGTGCAATAATCAAGTGAAAAAGCTTGCTATGGATGTCTACATACATCACCCTAGACTCATGCACTAGATTGATTCTTTTTAAAATGTATTTTCAGGATGCATGTTATTTCAATTTGGTTTCCATGTAGAGTTGAGCAACATCCTACCTTACCCCGTTCACCCAGTTTGACCCAGGTTTAATTGGACTCATATATAGTAAAATTTCATCAGGTTACGGTTGAATTCAACTTCAAAAATTAGTCTCATCCTACACATGTTAATTAGAACTGGGTATGGAACAAGTCTTATCTGACTCACATTCGACCATGATTTATAATTACAACAGCAAGTTCAGTCTTTACAAACTGAACTTAATGCAGTAAGGTCAGAAATACTTAAATACAAACTAAGGGAAGCTAACATGATACCTTCTTCTTATGTTGCAATGCTACCTTCCTCTGTTGATGTTACAATAGTTGCTCCACTTCCACCGTTGCTGCTGCCACCTCCTCCGCCTCCAACTTCTTCCTCTTCCTCTTCCATGTATATCCAACAGAGGACTCCCACCAATTATAGCAGAATTTCAAGTGATAATATTTCCTATTTTAGTTAAATTTGCAGACTGAAAATAATTATTCCAATTATTTTCACTCTAATATGCATCTTGGTGGAATAAAGTAACATAAGGATAGTACTAAGTTAATACTGGACACTGTTAAGGTCAGCTGTAGTTTTTTTTTCCTTTCTCCCTTGTTATTGTCTTAATCCATATGATTAATGCCCTAATTTTTTCCTAGTTATGGTTGGTTAAACGTTATTTTCTTATATTCCTTTGATCCTTTCATGCTAAAGCAACTATACTACCATATTGGAAATTGCTCCTTGATTCTATGATTAACAGCATTTCTTCCCCAGCCCAGTAGTTGATGCAGACACAATGCCAACTTGGTGTACCTAGACCTATTTTCCCTTCTTCCACTCTATGAAGCAAAGTGCAATAATCAAGTGGAAAAAGCTTGCTATGGATGTCTACATACATCACCCTAGACTCATGCACTAGATTGATTCTTTTTAAAATGTATTTTCAGGATGCATGTTATTTCAATTTGGTTTCCATGTAGAGTTGAGCAACATCCTACCTTACCCCGTTCACCCAGTTTGACCCAGGTTTAATTGGACTCATATATAGTAAAATTTCATCAGGTTACGGTTGAATTCAACTTCAAAAATTAGTCTCATCCTACACATGTTAATTAGAACTGGGTATGGAACAAGTCTTATCTGACTCACATTCGACCATGATTTATGTTTTTATGTATTTGTTGAATTATGTATACAATAATAACATCTCTTTGGTCAAAAGTGTAGATAATCATTTGGTTCATTAATTTATCTATTCATATAATCTTATCTTTTAACAATATTTTTTAGTTGCTTTTGCTAGTTATTAAATTCACTCTCGTACCAACAAGGCGTTGATCTAGTGAGTAAGGTTCAACTAGATATCGAGCATCACTAAAATATTAAATGTTCGATTCCTAGGAACGACACTTATTGGGAGGATAACCACACACACTGAAAGAAATTAATTTCTTATACATAGGGTCAGGAGATACTCTTAGTTGTTCCCATAAAAAGCCACTCTTGTGCAATTGATTTACTACTACAATCATATATTATTTCACACATAATTTTCTCTCTAATATTTTCTAAATTATTCACAAAATATATATATATATCATTTCATTTGCCAATAAGAATAAATAATATTGCGAAGCCTTTGTCTAAAAAGATAAAAATCATATTATATTTAATCAAGTCTACTATCAAGTTCGAGTCTCAAATAAGACTTTCGGTCTAGTTTTGAGAAAAGGACATCATTTTATACTCTTAACTGAATGAGGAATTGATTCGCTTTGGACAGTGAAAGTTCTCGTCTGACTTCGTTAAACTGAGTTAAGCATAAATATCTGAGAAAGCTGAATGAACGGTTCACATAAAATAAAAAAAAGGAAAGACATTATTAAAATTTAATTATACATAATTATTAATAATTTATAATTATATATTTACCTATAATTATATAGGTTTAGATAATTATTTATTTATATATCCGACCAATGGATTTAATTTGTTACCTTATATAAATCTTTTTGTGGTTTGATATTCTACTTGAATTTCATAACATTTATTAAATTAATATTTAGGATGACAATGAGAGACTAGTTTTATCCAACTCAATCCAACTGATTGTGAGAAGGAATCCATGGTATTATGGACTAGAATTAACTTTGCACGTGACAACTCTAGCTCGGGACTATGGTCACATTTCTTAAACATGTTAATCTGTGCAACTGAAGTATCAGAGTTTGCTGTCTGAAGTTGCGGTAGACAAAAGGTCTGGTGCTGATCTTCACCATGTTGAGTCAGAATTAAACTTCTATAAGAAATTTACTTAGCATATACTGGAACAATGTATACCACGGGGCTATTTTTAAAGTAAAGTAAGAGTAATGATAGTTATTGTTTTTAAAGTTGTTCTTTATTGAATAAAAATATTTTTATTTTGTTATTAATTGTATTATTCTTATTATTTATTTATTTTTATTTTTAAAGAAGAGCATTTTTTGGTTGTAGGAGAGATAGATATTGTAGGAAAATTTAAATGATGTGAGATCCAAATTAGTATAAGAATAATGTTTAAATTATGAGGAAAAAATATATGTTGTTCTTATTTTATTGGGAGCTATAAAAAATTATAAAATAATATGTGAGACTTATTTTATTGGGAGTTGTAAAAAATTATAAAATGATATGTGAGACTAAAAAAAATATAAGTGTTGTTTGTAGGTATCATTTGTGTATACACAATTAAACTCTATCCCATCCCTCGTAACATATACAAGCAGAAGAAGTTGAGTAAAAAGAGAATCAAACCCAAAAACCAATTACACAGAAAAAGAGTCCTCAAGAGGCCAAGTGCCGAAAAATGGAAAAGACACCATCTGAAAACATTACATTAATCATAATGCAGAAATCAAACTAATTATCTAATAATCAAACTAGACATGTTAATCCAGTTACCATGAAAAAGTCTACGATAAAAACAATAAAGACCAATGCTAGAGGTATTATAAATCAAAGCCAACCAAAAACTTCATACCAAATAGATTGCACAAATTCATAGCCAAGAAACAAAGGGTATATGATTTGATACAAATTAAGGTTAAGACGTATGAAGAAAAATAAAAGAGAAAGGAAACAAGGCTAGCTCATATCAGTTTTGTAGGTAAAAGACACCAATGAAGTATATATCTTTAATGGAAACAAAAAGAAAAAATGAAATTGGAAGGTTTCATTGTCATTTCAAAAATTAGATTCATGGTTTTGTAGATATTATTTTTCATTCATTCTCCTTCAAAATTTTATTCACAAACGAACCCTAACTGATGCATCAGTCCTTTAGATTTCAACGAAGAGAAGGTATAATATCTATTTGAATGAGGGTTGAGTACTCCTAGTGCTCATTATCAATAAAAAAATTATAAAACATGTCTTGTAAGTGAAAGTAGCTATGTTAACGTATTTGTTGGATGGTCATGCCCCATATACATTGCCATCTATTTAATTTACCGAGAATGGGTTTCCTTTGCGTGATGATTTAAGCTAGTCCAGATTAAGGGTGCACGAAGAAATATAAAGAGAAAAATTTGTACTTTTTATTATTATTTTATTTCTTTTTTCTGCATATATGCAAAAACTATATTCGCATAAATATTATTGATTTTAAGTTTCTCAATGAAACCATACAATCCTGTTTATAGATGTGACATATATTGGTTCCATGTCATCCTACCATTTTAATATTGAGTTAGGATTCTCTTTATTAATATAGAGATAATATAATTATAAAGGAAATACAAATTTTAATAATATTATTTCTTTAATAAAAAACAAATGGTGAAACGGACATTTGTCTCGCAAAGAATGGAGAGTAACGTTATTCTTTAAAACTATAATGAAGATAATTTTTGGCCTCTCATTTAATATAATGATTTATACCTTAGAGGAGTATATGATAAATGGTCTAATCAGATATATAAATTGAGTTCTAAGCTGAGTTTGATCCTGATGATCTGAGTAAGGTTTTGCTATATCATTTATTTTAGGTTTTTAGAAGTTATAAACAGATGGAGATCTCTTGTCTTAATTGGTGTCTTCAGTAATGTTTCAAGACAATTAAAAGACATCATTTAATTGGAAAAAAATTATAAAAAATTAATTAATATTTTATATTATTTTATGAAATACTATTAGATAGGGATACGTGATCCTCATTTCTCAATCAAATCCCACCAAATAAATAAAAAAATTACTTTATATTCTTGTGATTTTTCTTTTCAAATAAATGACAACTTTCAATTGAAATAGAACACAATGAAACATAAAAAAATGGAACAAATGATTCTCATTCGTGAGAGAGGGGTAACTCAATAAGCTATTCAATGGCCAGTATACTCGGATCTCACTCAAGTCTCCTTGCAATTGCCAACATTCATGTAGACCAGTAATATTACATTTTTTATACTATTAAGGATATCCTCTTATCTTATAGGTAATGAATTAATCTCTTTCCGAATGTATAGTTGTCTTTCCTAACAAGTATCGATCATATGAATCAAATTTTTAACATTTTGATTATCTTAAAATATAGCGAGACTTTACACCACTTGATCGACACATACATACATTGATAGTATCATTGAGTGACTGAATGACCAGATGTTGTTGTACATATACGGCTGGAAAGCTATATTTGGATGTAGACCAAATTCCAAAATATTAATTATATTTCATCTTACACATCTTCCTATACTACTTTGTAATATGTTACTTTTGCTATGTGACAAGAGAATTCATTGCAAAAACGAAAAAAGATTGACCGGTTGTATTGAAAAATATGTTGAGAATCGTTCCGATCTTGATTAAGGTATTTATTGTTAGCATGTTTAAAACCTAATTAAATCACTCAACAAATGGGTGTTTTCTAGTCCCATTGGCATCTTCCTCTTAAAATTCTTCTTTAACTTCCGAATCAACTTTGTTATTCAGTATTGTTAAATAAAAAATGATTTGCCAGCTGCAGAAGATGATCAATTTAAAGATCGAAGAAGATAACATAAAAGTGACCAAGCCTTTTATTTTAAATGACTAGCTCAGCCACATAAGATTGTTGAAGATAAAGCATGATGATAAAAATCTCATACATAGTTTGAGATAAAGTCTTTGCCTAATGGATTTTGAGATCTCCCTCAGTTTTTCCACACACTCACCTCATCTCGATCTCTCTTGGGACCTCACAATTCCCTGATCAAAACTAAACCCTTAAACCCCATATTATAATGGGAAAACACCAATATTAACCCCATCACCATTAACTTCACCATTTCTAAAACCAATCATTTTAATCATACATTTATTACCGAACCTTTCCAGAATTACCAGTTAGCAGTTCTAATGGCATTAGTCATTATCCAACTAATTGTCCCTATCAACATAGGTTTGCTTCTTGACATTCATTCAGCTAAACATTAAGGTGAATACATCTTTGTCACACTTAAATGTCACTTAATATGATTTGATTACTAAAAAAATATTGAAGTTAAAACTTTAATAATTAAGTGTTTTTTTATGTGTCTACAATATTTTGAAGTTTACCGCAAGTATATCACACCATAATTGCAGTGTGACACTAAATTATAAAAATGTGGTCGCAACGTAATCACATCGAACCACAATTATATCACACCATAATTGCATTCTTTTTATTTCTGCCAAATAGATATGAAAGACCAAAGCGAACTGCTTATTAGTTCATTTGGAAACAAACTACTCTATAGTCATTGGATGAAAAAAATTGGTATACTACTTTATTGTCGTTTGGCATTATACGACTTCAGTGTAGAAGTCGTGATTTGTACTACAACTTCTAGTGAAGGTTAAATCAATTTAAGTGAATACGACTTCAATGTAGAAGTCGTGATGGCAGATAACGACTTTAGTGTAGAAGTCGTGATGAGTTATAACGACTTCAGTGTAGAAGTCGTAGTGACCTATAACAACTTCTGAACTAAACAAAAGTCGTATTCTGCTATCACAACTTCTGAACTAAACATAATTTGTATTGTGTTATCATGACTTTTAGAATAAAATAGTGACCGATCACAACTTTAATGGATGAGATTAAGAACCGTTCGATTTAACGACTAAACAATAGTTCACTTGGAAGCAAATTAAATTGCACTTCTTACCCTAAATGAAAATGTTCAATTTTCAACGTAATTTATTGGTTTTCAAGAATAGTTTGAAGTGAGAAGGAGGAAGAAGTTTGATAAACAAATTGATTCAAATGTGATGATTATTGCAAAGGACTTGACGAGGGTGTTGATCAATGAAATTGTCTTAGGCTAGCTGAAACCCCTAGTAATGGAATTTTGCAGTTGCAATGTGGACAAGCTTTGGATGTATAATGATTTTTTTTCGGTACTACCGACTACGTGATTACCCCTTCAAACATGTGTTGCTCTTACGAATCAAACTTTTAATATTTTAGTTTTTCTATGAATCTTATAACATTAAATCAACACCTTGTTAATGAATGTATAGCGTGGAAGACATGATATTTTATTTCATATCCGAAATGGATGTAAGGGGATCCCTGTGCCACATTGTATGTGATTCTTTCTTTCTTTCCTACCCAACATTGCATGCAAATATGCTGGCTTGTATATGGAGCCCTTATCCAGCACACATCTCAAGATTTCATATGCCTGATTTGAAGTCTTGCAGTTGTAGATAAATGAAAGGGTATTTATCTTTTTAGCTGTATATTAAGACAACTTTTGACTTAATATGGAAGGCACTGTATTCTGTGTCCCTTTATTTCAAGTACAACAAATTTAGGGTTTATTTGGGTTGCTTTCTATTATCATTTTCAATTAAATATGTTTTAAATTATAATTACAAAAGTATTTTGTTTGAAGGTTTCCTGAAGAAAATTGATAACTTTTTTCTTATTTTCATAATCTCCTTCATTTGAAGTTAGAAAATAAATTGAAAGTAAAAGTATGTATTATTTTTGGAATTAAAAGTTAAACCCCGCCACTGGGGATAGAGTTAGAAGGAGCAGAGAAGTGAGATATGTTGAAAGAAAGTCCAAATCTTAAATATTATAAAATATTTACTCTAATCTTGATTGTATTTAATATATATATAAACTGACAGTGTAAGTGATTTTTTATATTATCAACAAATCATCAACTATTGATTTGTAAAACATTATTAACTCTCAAATAAAAATAATACAAATCAATGATAGATAATAAGTTGATAGTGTAAAAAAAATTTACACTGTCAATACATACATTTTAAACTCATCTTAATTATATAGTTGTTCATTATCAGATGTGATGGAATAAATAAGAATGGAAAAAATATATATAGCAGAAGTATAAATTTTTATATATTATTAATATATTATCCATTATTCATAATTAATTATTATCTATTCTTAAAAAAAAGTAAAATAAATAGTATGTATCTATAATTTTTTATATTGATACTGAAAAGGCATTGAATAAGAATTGAATTAAGAGAGAGAAAAGATGATCTGTGAAACAATCAGGCAGAGATGTCACTTCTGAGAAGAAATGGTTGGAACATTTTATGATGCTCTTAAGCAGTGGATACCCTCTTATTGGTGGAATGAGATACAAGTCAAGTCATGATCATAAGTGCCTCATATTTTTGTCATGAATGGGACACGAGAGAGAACATCTTTTTCCTTTTCATTTATTATTCTTTAGGTATTTCTTATAAGTTGTGGACATGTGGGCTCATAATTACTTTCAATGTTTTCTAAAGTTTATTCACACAAGAGTGCAAAGTTAGAAATGGCAAAACATTAAAAATGCATAGGAACACACTAGAACTCAAAGAATAGCCACCGAAATTATTGTCTAATAGAAAGCATTCAACTTTTCGAAAACGTGAGACTACAGCCTATCTCAATCGCTAAATTACTTGGAAGGGGAAGTCTGTGACACGCATCTTACTTACAAGAGTAACCAATGTAATAAATATAAAATAAATTAAGGAAGTTTTGAATGTGTAAAAAGGGAAGAATGTGTAGTTTAATAAACCTCATTAATTTACTCTATACAATATATACTAATATGCATATTAGATTTTGCTTCTTATTTAAAAAAACAAAAGAAAAAGAAAATGGCCTCGAAGTACATGATTTATCTAAATATATGCTAATATACATATTAGATTTTGCTTCTTATTTAAAATAAAACAAAACAAAAGGAGAATTGACTCTAAGTACATGATTTATCTAAACATCCATCACTTAAGTTAAAGATGTGGTTCAACTCATTGTCACTTAAAAAAAGTAGTTTTTAATCCCTTTTGTTATGTTATAAGCAAACATTTTGTGTTTGTTTTTGAAGAGAGGTGAATGAACATGTTTCAACCTAATTTCTTATAGGTCATAGGCTAATTTTCAGATAGACAAAATATGATCTACATGACTATTGATCATGTCTAGGCAAAATACTTTCATGTCTGTTGACATGGCAAACAATGGCTATACCACCAGATCGGGGATAATTGATCCCATCTTGGTGTCAAGACCGACCAAAAGTCAACTACTCGACAAAAAATATATGGACCATATGATTGTCAATTAAACCCGAAAGGCTAGACTAGCTCGGGAAACAGACAACAATGACAAGCATGGCCAAGTTAGCACCTGCAACACCCTGAAAAACTTACTTCATGCCAAAGACAAGGACACACCACCTTAATAATCGACAAGAACTGTTAGATCCCATTTCACGTACCAATCCAATATGGTCCAAGGTCGACAATTGACTAGTTCTACCTATAGCCCCAGCTCCAACAACTCTCCAAGATAGACTATTGTTCGAATCAAGCAAAACAACTTAGAATATGATAACCCATCTTCAACATAGAAGAATATTGGCTTCATTTGTGACTTACCTACACCATGATAGCAAAAACTAAGTTCTCCTTTCACTACAATGCTCCGTCACTGAATCCCCAATCTCAAATCCACCCTTCAAAACAAGCTAGTAGAAATGCAATACCATCGCACGTCGGCCAACTCCCAACAACTATTGGTGATGATGGAACATAAAAAGAAACTGATCTAACGACAAGCACAAATATTGTTCGAGCAATGTTAGTCACAAATGAGCAAAACAAACATCCATTACCGACCATGTGGGTCGTAGGATCACACCCTAAAGACTCTTAATGATACCAAATATGATGGTGGACCCCACCCACATGACATGTCATCAAACTCATGATCAAATGCGGGATGAAACACCCTTTCACTACATGGATCATGGCCCTCAGACTTCTCACCCACCTAGGTTGGCCTGAAAACATTAAACAATATTTTGGGATGACAGACCCTTAGGATCATCTTGACTCCTTCAAGACATGAATGTTTTTCCATCTGAGTTTCTCTTTGATGTTGAATTGTATGAAACTCCAATGATTCACACATATAGATCCAAACTTCATCACCAGGTGGAGAGAACTAGATGACAAGTTCAATACAAGGTTTACAACTAGCAAAGAAATTTTTTGTTCCCCCTACACCTTGTCCAGGATAAAACAAGGGAGAAATGAATCCATTAAAGACTACCTCAATAGATTTTATGGGGCCGCAATATGGGTAAGGGATTTGAACCCAACCATAGCGATACACCTATTAGTTACTGGTCTATAGCCATGACTTTTCAGGATATTAGTGGAAAATGATCATGGGGACGACATGGTTGGCGTACGAGTGTGGGCACAAAAGTTCATCAACTTGTAGGTAACATCAAACACCCAACCCATGGCGAGAAAAGGGAATCATTTGATGGAATAGACCACAAGAGCCTTGTACAATGTGTACACCCTATTGAGCACCACTCGTTCTAGAATCTTATGGGAGGCCATGTCAATCAATTTGATTGTAGTACACAAACCCAATTCAATCAAAAGGCTGGTACAAAAAATAGACGAAATAAAGACCTCTAGTCATTAAGGAGACTCAACATATAAAATGGTAAATTATGTTCTTATAAAGACCGATCACATCACTCGAAAAGAAGTAGAAGGGTTGTTGACATTCTTCTATGGATCGAGCACCACACTCCGGAAAGAAACAGAAGAGAAATTGTTGTTGTTCTAAGGATCTAGTATAACACCCAATCATAGTCGAACACACAAATGTATGCCTTCTAAGGTTCGATCTTAATCCCACAACAATGAGCAAAGTGGTAGATGTCGCCCTTCTAAGGACCTAGTAAAACCCTAATCAAGACTAAGGGCATGCAATCACAGACCTTATAAGTTTCGAGCAGGATCTTCCACCTAGGGAAAAAGGTTTTTAAAAATGAAGATCTACAAAAGGATCGCAAGTGCAACTCGTTTTCATTTGTAAATTACAATAGTAATAAACAAGTGCTCAAAAGTCATTTCGTTACATGTTTTATTTAAATTGAATTAGTTCGAGAATGTACACCAGCTTAGTTGACCCGCCACTAGGTAAGATGAGCAAAAAGACATGATAGTTTTGGTTGAAAATTTTTAGTCTTTTCACATTAAATGCACGATCCTCTCCATAGACTACGACTAGAGGTTACACTAAAACACTCTTAGGGAAAAATGTGTGCACTAAAAAAGATTCATTAAATCATTACAAATAGGCGACCAATGTATAATCTAGGCACTATGATATGATGATTCAATTACAAAAAAGTTAACTTCATTGTTATTTTCTAACATCCGGATATAAAAAATATCATTTTCCATGTCATTTTTTGTAATTATATATACAACCAAAATTAGAGGAGATTCAACTAGAGACATTCACAATTACTCATTCACAAGCAAATTGAAGGAAAATTAGATTTATTAATTCTAGTCAAGACTACAAAGTATTCAAATTATTAGAAGGTCGAAGCCCATGTCCACTCCTGATTGCTATCTTAAAGCCCATAGCCCATATATGGGACCGGGTGTATGCTTTGGTTCCCCACTTCTCTCAGAAGACGCCCATCCTCCATGAAGAGATCGACGACCATCTAGGAAAGGCCTTTACCTGGGTAAGTTAGCTAAAACTACTTTGTTCTTTTGTGTATGAACGGTGTGGTCAGACTCGAGGTCAGAGTAAGAGGTCTTCCAATTCTGGATGTAAGTAGACTTGGGCCGGTCGATGGAGGTACTTGAAAAGGTTTTCCGTCTGTCAAGTTAGTGAGACTCTGAGTTAATTTCCGAGAGCAATAAATGAGATATGAGAAGTAAGTGGAGAATAATAATGACAAGTAATAAGTTCTAAGTGATGATGGATTACTAATGATACTTCCTGTTGGAGGAGACCCCTATATGTAGTTGTTGAGGTGGATGATGTGACTCTATGGGATACTGTTGGCATGGCCGACCATTTTGGCATGTCGGAGGCAGATTTTCCTCTGTGAGGCGGCTTTGGCAGGACCAAACTATGTGCATAGTTGACATGTAACTTGTGGTAGGTCGAATAGTCGTATTGCAGTTTGTCCTTATCATGTTGGCAAGGATAGGTGAGATTACGAATGGCATGGCAGTGCATTGTTAGCAACATGTCAGATGGGAAGTAGTCCTAACCCCAACTAAGTCTTTTGATTGGTTATACATGGTCTTTGCTCGGTCTGAGAGGAAGTCGTCCTAGGCGGCCAGGACATCTAGATGACGGGGATGGAACAGTTGACTCTAGTCTAGTAGTATGTTCGATAGGTGAGCATGCTCGTAGAATCTAGGTGTACTAGTAGGGTATCATTAACCTTCTGAGTTGTGCAACGCATAGTTTGTCGTCATTAATGCTTTTTGGATATTAGACCATTTCACGACACAAAGTACTTGATTGTGGTTTGTCGTGTCACATCTTGCCGCTTTTTTGTCTTGGTTCCTGAGTTGTTGTTGGATCACACTTGAGTGCCTTTTGAACGGGTAAGATGTGTTTTGATTTGGGCTGCGAGGGGTGGCCTTGGCCTAGTTTCGTCTATAAATAGGGGGGATCCCCCTTCATTTTCTTCACTTTGCTTTCTGAATTCTCTATTATCAAACCTACTATGCTGCCGATCAACCTTGTCTATTCTTTCAACTCTTTTCAAACTTCTTTCTAGGTAACTTCTTTTCCTTTTTCCTTCATAATCCTGGTCCTTATTACCCACCTACAATCTAGTTCTAATGAGGCAGAGGTTTTGTCCAGACCTTTGCACAATTGTGTCTCGCGTTCATCTCACTCTTGGGATCGACTCACTTGGAGAGAGGCGAGTTATTTGACACTCTCAGCCCTAGTGGCCTATTTGAGCTGAAGTTTGATAGGAAGTAAGGTCATAGGGATGGACCAAGCAACTTTTCTAGGGAAGCAGCATCAAGTTGTGGATTGAGAATCCAGTCCAGAATTTGATGTTTCTTCTGGTAACACATTGTGGATGTTGAGAACATACATGGGAGGGGCAGATAGGTTTCCGATATTTGAGGGCTTGGATGATCCTGACTCTCGCTACTGATGAGTTGATCAGGTATTGATGAACACTACCTACTACTTCCTAATGGGTGTGACACCCATGGATGTCGTGTTGGCATGTGCATCAAACTGCACTCAATTGCACGCTCCCTCTTCTGAAGAGCAGGTTTGATGTGATCTCTATATGGATCAAGGGGACAAATATAGTTTCTATTTGTATGAATATTATAACTGGAAGATTAGGCTCAAAATACCCTTGGAAGGGTGGTATATGGATGTGTTGGACCATCAGGGGGTTGCTCCTTTCCAGCTGCATCCGAACGCCTAGGGGTTTATCTAAGCGTTCGAAATTTTCTGCAAGGTGATGAAGTTTCCTTGCACAGTTCCCTTGTTCTTCTAGATCTTATGGGTCCACAACACCAACCTAGACGAAGAGAAGATCGGTCGTAATAGGTGGACTTGTCTTCAGTCTAAGAATGAGCATGTCTTGTTCCACCCTTTTAATTATTCCGCCAAAACTTGGAAGGCGGGATTTTACCGGGTCGAGGTCTAGTAAGCAAGCCATCAATGGGCTTATGGATCCTAGGGAGAGCGTTGTTTCCAGATTTCATGGAACGGTAGCCGTCATTAGACGTCGGCCAAGAAGTTCAGCTACGCCTTTGCAAGTCTCGAAGGCTCGAAGGTTGAGCCTGACCATATAATGATAGGGTGGGTTGAGCACAGTTTCGTGCTATCATGCTTCGATTTATACAAGGGTTACCAAACTTTTGAACGTAAGATATGTAGGTATTAAGTCGTGTATCTATAACTTGTAAGTTTTTGGTTATGTACTCATTTGTCTCTCTGTTTTACAGATGTTATGGCCAACTGCCTAGAGAAGAACCGATCGGGGCTGGGGAAATGAGCTCGGACGGGCTCGCTCGCTCCTGCTTCTAGTCAATCTAGGGGTGTTCACCTCCTCATCCGCTTCCGACTGACCAGAGCGGGCTGGTCCAAATGGCATTGGTTGTTCCTACGGTCCAATGATTGTTGTTTCTGCGTCGGATCCTCTAACTGAACAAGAGGCACCTTTAGACCCCAACATTATCATTCCCCTCGTGGTATTTGCCACATTATGGGGAAAGGGAAAACTTCCAAGTGTGGAGGGTCGGCCCCTTGTGGGATACTTTGTTCTACAGACAGTCGAGATCAACCTGGTGACCGATGATGTGAATGTCGTCTTCGACGCATCATCTTATGTTTGGGATATGATGAGCCAGGTCTGGGAAAATTCCCTCATTGTTGTGTCAATTTCTAAGTACTTGAAAGGCGAAGGTGCAATAGTTGAGCGGTTAGGGCTATAGAAGGTGAATGAGGCTCATGTAGCGAAAGTGAAGGGGTTGGAGGCCCATATAATAGCGTCTAGCCAAGAGCTGTCTGGTATGACCCATCGGTATGAGGAAACCCGTCGAGCGGTCTTGACTGCGCAATGGGACTTGATCGGTTCCCAGATTGAGATGGTCATCCTGATGGCGCATTATGAGGAGGCCAAGGGCGAGATCCATCAGCTCAATGATAAGTTGAAGCAATCAGATGAGCAGGGGCAGGCGAATCAAGACTCTCACAACCATCCCGATAGGAGGTTGCCCGTCTGATCGAAGAGGTGGCTGCCCTCAGGTTCGAGTGGGGTGGGCTGGCAATGGAACGAGTTTCTGTTTCTAGCTTAACGGTGGAGTCGGCGTACCTTGCATGTGACAATGCTTTTTCCCAGATCAGTCTAAAGTACTTAGGCGAGGACTAGTCTTGGACATGCATCAATGTGTATGTCTAAGACTGATAATTGTTGTTATAGGATGACAGCTCTGTCATGAAGTTGTCGGTCCCGGGAAGGGGGGAGGCCTGAGTGCCATGTAATAACTATTGGATTTTCTGTAATTTCTTATTTATCAATGAATGTATCTGTTCCAATTTTGCCTTTCCTTCTTCTATTTTCCGCATTGTGAGAAGTTAGTTTGTGTTAGGATGGTACCCTTAACCTGAAATGACGTCATTAACAAGACTGTTTCAATAATTTTGTCACAAAAGTGAAATTGGTCGGCCTTTATATTTCGAATAACAATTAGAAACCAAAGATATATTGGTAGGATGTAACCCTTTTAATAACAGCCCGACTTAGCAAATTGAGTGTTTTCTTGGTCAAAGTCGGCCATGTGCGACTTGTCGCTTTTAAAAATGGGCTAACCCAATAGTTGAATAGAACGAACTTGACAGAAAATATTAATGCGATAATGTAATTGAATCTTGAATAAGGTTGTCTTGGTCAGGGTAACCCGAAGAAGTTGAATATAAACACCTCGAAGATAATAAAACAAGCCCAACTTGAAGAAGTATTAATGTTGAACTTGATCGGGAATGGGAGTAATAGAAATAATTGTTTCTGAGTCTGAACAAGATAATATTAACTAGAAGGGGTGATGATAGATATAACTGAACTCGGAGATAGTGATGCTTTCCATATTAAATCTGAGTTCGACCAAGTTGAATGGTCTGAATGTAAATCTGACTAAGGGGGACGAAGTCCACACCTTGGGTGACTATTTATCAGCCATCAAAGGGGAACATGGTCCACACCTTGAGGGGTATCTAAAGGTGGACCACCGGTTAGGGGGACAACAATCGTGCTATAGGGGAGTTATTTGACCACCATCGAAGGGGGACATGGTCTGCATCTTGAGGGGTATTTGAAGTTGGACCTCCGACCATGGGGACAAGGTCTACACCATGGGTGAGTTATTTGACTACTGTCGAAGGGGGACAGGTCTGCACCTTGAGGGGTATTAGAAGTTAGAGCTCCGGCCATAGGGACAAGGTCTACGCCCTGGGTGAGTTATTTGACCATCATCGAAGGGGGACATGGTCCGCACCTTGAGGGATATTTGAAGTTGGACATCTGGCCACAGGGATAAGGTTTGCACCCTGGGTGAGTTGACCACCATCGAAGGGGGACATGGTCCGCACCTTGAGGGGTATTTGAAGTGGGGTTAGATTCTT
The DNA here is from genome assembly GCF_001865875.1 of Lupinus angustifolius. Classification (NCBI taxonomy): domain Eukaryota; kingdom Viridiplantae; phylum Streptophyta; class Magnoliopsida; order Fabales; family Fabaceae; genus Lupinus; species Lupinus angustifolius. The sequence continues at coordinate 13,816,644 of NC_032011.1, forward strand.
GCGATAAAGCATGAAATGAGCAATACATCATTACCATATATTTTTTGTTGCGCTTACAAGGGGTTGTCCAACCACGAGTGGGGTCCATATTACACTTTTTAAATAGAGAAAGAAAAAACTTCGGGGGTCTTGATGCTTGGATTGGGGAAACACATATTCGACTGCTGCAAGTGTTCACTCTTGCTGGCTGAGGAGAGCTTGGACGAAATGAACAAATGATCTTTGGGCCACCGAACTCATTGTATAAACTGGGATTTTCTTACACACATGACTATCAAATTAAGGGTGGTACTCTCCTCTGTCATCTCGACCATCCATCTCCACCATGCGCACTCCCTTCATTCCTTTTGTTGGGGTGGCCCTACCCTTGCTATCAAAGGACTACAAAGGCTCATTTGGTAACAACTCCGAGCATAATGTTGGCTTCCTCAAACAGTGCACACCCGGAGATTGGGAAAGAGAGACTTTATGCACAAATGTGGTGTGGAGACCACAACTTCATGATGGTTGAGCATTGGATGGCCCAAAATGTTGTTGTATGGGGTGGCAATTTATAACCAGGAATTTTGCAGGGATTGTTCTGCTAAGTAGTTGGTCACTGATGGTTAACCAAACACCCACGTAGTCCGGTGGAGTTATGCCTTGGCCGGTGAAATCTATCAACTGTCCATTATAAGATTGTAGGTCAGGGCCTCTCAGCTCCATTTTTTCAAATAAAACATGTTGGCGACCGAACTCCATTGGTCAATGAAGAGCATGTTCACCTTCTTGTTATTTAACTTTGCGATGATGACTAATGGATCATCATGCCTTGAACGACACCCTCATAATCATGATTGTCAAAGGAGATGGGAGGAATGTGTCTTGTGAATTGAGTATTCTTGGCAGTTGTTTGCATGACTCCCGCACATATCATTTCTAGATTGACCTGGACGTGACGCCCATGGTAAATCCTCTAGAAATGGTGTTAATATTGACATGGATTTTTTGTCTGCGGTTGTTCGATTGGTATCGATTCGTCCGAACTTTTTGCGGAGGATGGCCCTATTGGTGCCTTGCAGGGGAATGCCTCCTCAGAGGGTTGGGTTGACGTGGTGGCAGTGATCGGCATTGTTGTGCTATTCCGGCAATAAAATGTTGCAGGTTGCCGAATTGTATCAAGTGTTCAACCGTGTCTTACAACTGGGTGTAGTCGTCTATAATGTGACCCAATATATTGTGGTATTCGTAGTACTTTGATCAATCTTATGGTCCCACCTTGTTGTTTGGATTGGGTTTGGGGAGCTGAATGAGGTGGATGGTCATGATTTCTTGTAAAATTCTGGAGTGGCTAGCATTCAACGAGGTGTAGGTCACATATTTAGGTTTGCGGGGTATTCTAGGGAGGGTATCTCTTGGGTGGTCGTGGAATTTTGGTCGTTTGGTTTCCCATGAGGGGTTGTGCGAATGGTGCTCATTGGGTGACCTAGTCATCTGGGTTTCCACCAAATTAATAAATTGTTGGGCTTTGAAGCGAAGGCCTTCCTTATTGAGATCATCATACCTGGCTAGCTCGGTTCTGAAGAGGCTATCTTTGAGACCCATGACCACCACATGTACGGCCACGTCAGGACTTAAAGTTCGAACCTTCATCGCCTCAGTATTGAATCTATCTAAGTATGCATGGATAGACTCGTGTGGACCTTGCCGAATTTTGGACATAGTGTAAGTCGATCTTGGTTATTCCTTCCTGACTGTAAAGCAGACATTGGACATGTCGGTCAAGGTAGACCATTGGTCGATGTTGTTCGGCACTAGTCAAGTGAACCATTGGAGCAGCGTGCGTTTCAGGATTAGCAGGAAGGCCCAACACATGATGGGGTCTGTTGCACCATGGAAGAGCATTAGGGCCTCGTAAGCGTCCATGTGATCTTGGGGATCTGAGGTGCCATCATATTAGTCAATGTTGGTTATGCGGGCCAAGTGTTTTAGTAGAGGGTAGGACATTATATCATCGATGAAGCGGTGTTTAGCCCCGCAGATGTTATGGTCGGAGAGGTGAGAATTATTTGTGGTCGTGGTGTGCATGAGTGTTTTTTGGATCGGATGGGATTCGGCGGAAGATTCGACGGTGCGTGCTTGAGTGTCCGACCGTGAGGTTCAATAACTTAATTCCCGTTTAGATTATATTCTCCTGCATTTCCATGATTTGCAGGAGTTGTTGGATGGTGGACGAAGGTTGTCCTAGAGCAGTATGGTGGCTCCGGGTAGCATGTTGTGATTGTTGTACTTGAGATGATGGATAGATGGAAGGTGTATAATGGTTGAGACGTGTGTTTGTGTGTGCTGGTTCTATGTGGCTAGTAGGGTTTGCTTGATTTCTGGTGGTTACCATGGTGTATGTAAGCCACACACAGCGCTAATATTCTTGTGTAGATGAATGGTATTGTCAGACTGAAGGTCCGAGTAAGAGGTCCTCTGATTCTGGATGGAATTAGGCTTGGGTTCGCCAGTAGAGGTACTTGAAAAGGTTCTCTGACAATCATGTTAGTAAGACTGGTGAGGTAATGCCCAGGAGCAATAAATGAGATATGATAAGTAAGTGTAGAATAATGATGATATGTAGTGAGTTCTAAGTTATAAAGGATTAATAATGATATTTCTTGTTGGGGGAGACCCATATTTATAGTGGTTGAGGTAGATGACATGGCTCTAAAGGATATTGTTGGCATACCCGACCATTCCGGCATGCCAGGTGTTGTTTTTCCTATGTTGGACGGCTTTGGCAGGGCCGTAATCTATACATAGTTGACTTGTAACTTGTGGCAGGTCTAACAGTCATAATGTAGGTTATCCTTGCCATGTTGGCAAGGGGTAGGTGATATTGTAGGTGGCATGGCAGTACGTTGTTGGCGACATGTCAGATGGGATGTGGTCCTAATCCCGACCTAGGATGTATAGTATGAGGGAAATGATTTCGACTAAGCCTTTTGATTGGTTATACTGGAATGGAACATGCTCCAAAGCATTTTCCCAGGTATTGTAGGCAACCTCCTTCTCTAGATTAGTGTAATGAAGCTTCTCGGACATAAGCATTTCCAAACTCCCTCATTGGAGCAGTTTGTTCCCCTTGACAAATAACAAGGTCCTACCCCATCTAAACGACTTTAGCATAAAAATTATGCATGCTTTCTGGGATCTGGAAAAACTCTTCCTCCAACTTTCAGATTTTGTTAAGAAAGCGAACCAACTCCCATTTAGTGACTTCCAATGCCCTAAAGATCTCATAAATATGTTCATTGGCCTAAACAACGAAAGCCAACATGCCCTAAAGGGGCCTCTTGAGACCTTCAATTGCCCTTCATAGTCCGCCCAAACCTTCTTGATGGCCTCCATAGCACTCGCCTTGAATGACCCTTAGTCTCCAAATATTTCAGCATTGAAGCATAAGTTATCGTTTATTGCGTCATCTATCTCACTAAGGCCCAATGGTGAACTTCTCAAACATAGCATTGGCCTCGTCATTCATAAGGGTTTGATTGATGACCTAGGGAAGTCTTATATCACTCATTTCCTCGGTTGATTGTTCATTATGATTTCTCTTTTTTGACTCTCCTCTTCGGTGAATAAAACATTCTATTTATATATTAGGATTTACCATATGTTTTTAATAAGGAGAATATCTCATATTAATTGATTAGAGAAAGTTAAGGGAAATAAAGAAGATTTGTTTAATTCAAATTTGATTTCCATGATTATGGTTTGAAAAAAATTAAGAAGAAAATCAGAATTGCATTTAAAATTGAGGAGACTAGGATTTCTTTTATTAGTTATTTTTAAAATTAAAAAAATTAAATCATTTTCAAGTGGGCTAATGTTTTAGCTTCACTTCTTATAGGTATGGGTGCTATATAAAGCTCCCAACGCACCATTTTATATAAACGACCTTCTATGAATTCCTTTGAAAAAAGTAATTATAACAAAATAATAAAAATATATATGACTTTTTGTATTTTGGGCGTACCTCCCGTACCTTTCTTTTCAATAAGATTCCTTTTTTCTGATTAAATTATATATGAATTTTTTTTTCTCTAAATACGTCGTTGTTCATTTACCAAAAAATAGATAAACATGTCCTTATTTCACTGTAAGAAAAATGTGGTTAATATTGTAGCATATTAGGTGCTGAACCACTCAGAGGCATAGCTCTTACGTGACAGAAATTAAAATACCCCAAAAGTCTTCGAACTTCACATGATTCGTGCAAGTGTTTGAGACTTGGAGAGAAATAGTGAAAGAGTTCAATGTATGTTACATCCACTAGAAAGAAAGTATAATTTTATGCCTAAAAGCAACAAATCAGATAGAGATAGATCCAAAGCTATTTAAGTGACTTTTAGCCAACTTGTACTTTCACACCATCATCACCCACCTTTTTCATTAGTAAAAGCCAGAAAAAAAATTAGTGTCATAGTAATTTTTAAGTCTACATATTGTTCTCGACTTGTAGCTGCAAGGTTACACTGGTCAAGTCTGGAAGACTGGCTTCATCTTGCACGAGTAAAATATTAAGGATCTATCTCAAAATGGAAAACTAATAAAAGAAGTAATTCTATAGATATATAAGCATTGAATGTGAGAATAAGTTGAAAATGTGACACTTATTTTCTAACAAAAGTAATAGAGAATAGTTTAAGTTTGGAGAAAAAAATGTTTGCACCGATAATGTATTAGTTTTATACATTGTCACTACATTAATCATCACTCATTTTTAATTATCATTGACTCCTTAAAAAAGTAATCTAAATAAATGACCGGTGATGCAATAATTATATATAAATTTTTTCAATATCAAAGATATTAATCTCTTAACCCTAACCTTTTTTTCCTCATAATTTTGATATAAAAGATTTACTTTCCACTTTGATTCATCTATGTTAATATAGAAAGACTAATTTAAGGGGGCAGTTTTGCAGCAATTTTATTTTCCATTCAAAATACTTCAATCTATAACCTAAATTTTGTCAACATCATTCTTATATTCTTCATACAAAATAGAAAGAAAAAAAGGATTGAAATGTAGCTTATTTTTTGTTAACAATAAAACGAAAATGATAGAATGGGTATAAAATTAAGTTCTTGAGAAAAGGACCCCCAATTTGGAAGGACCATTCAAACACTCGCAAAATAGGGACAGTGGGATCCAATAATTAGACTAGATAAATAATTTTGGTGCTATTGGGATTTTGATTTGAAGTACATTTTTACTACCAATGATATCCCTTCATTATTCTCTTTTGCCTAGAGTTGGTAGGGATTCCATGAGACCTTTATTATTTTATACTACTAAGGGTATTCCCTCACTTTGTTAGGTAAGGAACTAATTTATTTCGGGATTCGTAGTTGTCCCTCCCAATAAGTGTCACTCACTGGAATCGAACTTTCGACCTTGAGATCCAGTAAAGTCTTACATCATTAGACCAATGTTTTGTTAGTAGAACCTTATGAGTAAAGAATAGAATATAAGAAGAGTAAATGATAATTAAATATAAATAGTAGATAAAATAGTAATAATATATAAAACTCATAAATAGTTAGTATATATTTTTTCCTCATATGTATATAAGAAATGTTTCAAGATATTAAAATATATTACTTAATCATGCCATAAAGTAGTCAATTAAAGTGTGACAAATCAATTATTAAGTTCATAGAAACTTATGGTAAACAGGTATACGTCCTTCCTAGCATGATTTATTAACAAGTTGGCAAAAACTAATCATATCTCATATTTATTCCGTTCTAAACCTTTCATGATTGGGGTATAGTATATTAGCCAAAATCTTCGATAGTTAGTATTGTACAACATTTTTTTGTTACTAACGAGAAACAATTGTCTCATTAAAATTTTTGATAACTTGTTTCTTAATGAAATTAATTAATTAATTTCACCTCAAGTATTGAAGATTTCTATTTGTATATCATCACTCGCTAATGAAGAAATCCATCATCTCCTTTTTGTCTAAATCCCTTGAGATTTATTGGCTTGTGCTTGGCATTATCCTCTAAGAGTTAGTTTGGGAGTTGAATTTTGGAGGGCAAGGAAAGGAAAGGGAAGACTTAGGAGGCATAAAATACATTTGTGAGATGACTCCAAAGCCTTCCTTTTCTCTTCTTTCTCCTCCAAAATCCAACTCCCAAACAAACCCTAAGTTTACTCTTGGAAACCATGTGTAAATGAATCTTAAGAATTCATAACTTTTATATAGTAAGAATAGTTATAGGTTACCTTTATCCATGGTGACATGATCCTCCATTATATGTTGTATTGTTCTTCGTCAATAGAGAAACTCTTCTATCTCTTTCCTTCATTTCTATGTTCTTAATTTATTGATGGCCGATAGAGACAAACTTTATGGGCAAAGATAGGGACAATGTTTCAGGTCCTTTTTCTAATTAGTATAGTGCTTCCATCAAACACTATATATAGATTTTTTTCTAAGAGTCTTACCATTTCATTCACAACTCTCCAATTTAAGAGTTATATTATTCAAAACAAAATAGTATATCCCTTCATGTCACAAGAGGCATTCTTACATTCTCTCACTTGTTTCATGTGACAATACAATTCATGATATGATATATATCTAACATAATGCGCCTAATAATCAGAATATATTTTCCATACTCATTACATTACAAGTCATGATTAAGACCAAGAATTAATAAGAATCATGATGTTGTACATTATTTATTCAATATATTCTCTTCCATGTACTACTATATTAGCCTTATTCATAACATGACACATTAAATGAGAATCATATAATAATGTCATTCTGAAAGAAAATTTTATTTTCAACATTACCATTCTTACATGTGTACATAAGTGTGAAAATAAAATATTAATCAGAAACTTAAATATTAATGAGCTCGGAGTGTCAAACATTGAGGCTTTATTAATAACATAATGTTCAACATTCATTAGTAGACATAATGCCCATATTTTTAACATGGACATAAAATATTTTGGGCGGTAACCCTTTGACAAAAGGGTCTACAATATAAGGTTAGTGCTAATATGCTCATTTAACACTCTAAGTTTCTGAACTTCTTCTTTATCGACAAAATATTTCAACTCTGTAAGTTTAGCACATTTGAAATACTTGTCATTTTTAGAAAAGAAAATTGCTACGAAATTATCAAAATAAGTTTTCAGTGGCTTGACAATACGATCATCTAACCTAAGTCCTGAAATAAAGTTTCGTAGTCACTTAACATGAACTATGGCCTCAAAGCATGCCACAAATTCACCTTCCATAGTGGGTACAACAATGACAATCCGCTTCACACTCTTCCATGATATAGTTCTTCCCGTTAATAAACATATATAACCGAATGTCTATGCATCTCGCAGAGTCTGAATTTGAATACTCAATCACTTCAAGATGATTCGAGATCTTATAAATATGCATGCGATCATTTGTACTTGCAAATATCTCAGACCTTTCTTTGCAGTTTTCCAATGTTATAACCAGGATTACTCTGGTATCCTTCTAACATTCCAACTACAAAACTAATATATGATCACGTACAAGTCTGAGCATATAATAAACTCCCAACTATATATGCATGAGGAGTTTCTTCCATTTGCTTTTGTTCCAAATCATTCTTTGGATATTGTGTTATACTAAACTTGTCTCATTTCTGAATTAGAACGGGAGATACTAAACATTTATTCATCCTGAATCTCTCTAAAATTTTGTTAATATATGCTTTCTGAGACAAGCCTAAAAGTCCTTGTGATCTATCACAAAATATTTATATTCCAATCACATAGCTTGCCTCACCCATATCTTTCATTTCAAAAAATTTAGAGAGAAACATCTTAGTCTCATTTAAAAGACCAAGATTATTAGTTGCAAGCAAGATATCATCAACATATAGAACCAAGAAGATAAACTTACTCTCACTGACCTTTAGGTATATACATTGATCAATAATTTTTTCCTTAAAACCAAGGGATACAATAGTATCATTAAACTTAAGATACCATTATCGTAAAGCTTGTTTAAGTCCATATATTAATTTCTTAAGTTTACACATCATGTGTTCTTTCCATTTCTCTATGAATCCCATTGGTTGATCCATATAGACTTGATAAGTGTGAAATTATACTACATTTGCATTGCATTTAACTTGCATTTTAGGACATAATTAGAACTTTAGGATTGTTTTTAGCTTTTATTTCTCTTTTTCGGGTTGAGCGGATGGTTTTAGCTATGTTGTGCAGTTTGGATGGATTAAAGCAAAAAAGAGTAGAGATTGGGTGCAAGAAGATTGAATTTAGTGTTGAGGCTATGCGAATAACAACTGAAGGACCAAAAGAAGTCATAAATGTTATATTATATTCCTATTTTTTAGATTTTTTTTGTTGGGCTTAGCCTAATATTTTGTAATTATGATAAACAAGGATTCTCCCTCAAGGATTTTACACTTTTTTTACATTACAATTCTCTAATTTCAAATTTGGGATTCTCTTCTACATCATGAGTGAGTAATTTCCTTTGTTTCTAGGATTGGGGCTATGCCCTTTTACATTCAATAAATACTTATTTTTACTTCTATTTTATTGAGTGTTGTGATTTGAATCATTAAACTGGGTTTTATTCATGTGAGTTGTCTGCCTAACAAATTAAAACTCTTAGATATATTGGGGAAGGATCAAGAGGTGAACCCAACTATCGGACCATTCAGTTACTTAAACTAGAATCATAATTCACGAGAGTAGTATTAGGATTCTCGGAGGTTTCTAGAATTCACATTGGGTTGCTACGAAGCGATTAGATAGAAAGATCCACGTAAAAGATTTGATTGATAATCGTACCACGAGAGTATGTGCGACTTTAATTGAGTACACGTGTCAGAGCTCAAGAGAGGATGACACATATCAAAGAGCAATTCACCCTCACAACTTAAAGTTCATAAAAAGGAGCAAAACAAGGATTTGCGAGTGCAAAGGCGGTAACCCTTATCCTGGGAACTCTTCCTAAATTAGATTTCAATCCCTTTTGATTATTTTCATAATTATTCTTGGCAATTGTTCTAAATTCGATTTTATTCTTTATTTGATTTAAGTATAAATTAATTGTTATAATTAAAGGAGATTTCTAGTCATCGTGGGATCGATATTTTATTACTTGACGACATAATCGTGCACTTGCGATTTGCCCTATCAAGTTTTTGGCGCCGTTACCGGGGACTGTGTCAAAATTTCTTTAATTCTCGATTAATTCATTACTTTACTCTAGTGTATTATGCGTTTTCCTATTTCTTGGTACCTCTGCAGGTTGCACATTTGGTTTATGCAACATTCAAATTACTATTCAGAGCCAGCAAGGACTTTTCGTAGAAGAAGAAGGCAACATAGAGAAAGAGCAAGAGAAAGACGTGTGTGTGTACAAACAATGGTTGACCGGGATGAAAAACCACTTTGCGACTATGTAGTCCATAATGCTCGTAGTTCACGTCATGGAATAATTCGCCGAGCTATTGAGGCAAATAAATTTTCTTTGCCATCTGCTCTGATGCAAATGGTGATGCAAAACCAATTTGGAGGTGGAGCTCATGAAAATCCTAATGCACATATTGATCAGTTCTTAGTATTCTGTGAGACAATGAGGATTCATGTGGCTTCTGAAGATACTATTGGTTTCCGCATGTTTCCATATTCCCTAAAAGACATAGCTAAGACGTGGCTAAGGAATCAAAATGCTGAAATTCAAGCAACATGGTGAACTTTGGAGGAGGCTTTTCTCAACAAATACTTTCCTCCTTCTAAAACTGTGCACTATATGCACTTCATCTAGAACTTCAGTCAAAGGGATGGGGAGTCAATTGCTGAAGCTTGGGAAATATTAAATGAGTTGACTGAAGCTTGCCCTCATCATGGTATTCCCCCTTGGATGCTAGTTCAGAACTTCTATAGTGGGCTAGACTTTCCATCACAACAACTATTGGACTATTCAGCAGGTGGTGCCTTTACGTGCAAAGGAATTAATGATACTTCAAATATCATAGAGAATGTGGTATCTAATCATCACCAATGGGCGAATGAGAGGAGACACCATCCAAGAAGAGACTCTGGTGCATAATATTCAGGCAATCAGATGGAGAAGGTAATTTCCACGCTGGAGAACCTTTCGCAAAGGTTTAGAAAGCTAGAAAAGTATCATACTAATGCTATTGGGTCTACTGCAACATGTGAGGGGTGTGGAGCAAAAGGACACGAGTGGTCTGAATGCAAACACTTCACTGAACATGAACATGAACATGGAGCATTGACTAATGAACAACCTGAATCATGCAACTACTATGACTATAAGGAGAGGAGCAGACAACAATTCAATCCACCATACAGGCAGAACAATCCCAACCTTTCTTAGAGGAGCAACAACACTCTAAATCATCAATATCAGGATGGACCAGGTAACAGGAAACCTCCAACAAGGTTTCCACAGGTACAATCTTCTCCTTCTGATCTTACTCTTAAAACATTAATGGAAGGTCATGAAAAATTGCTCGCTAACAAAATAAATTTCATGGAGATCAAGTAATGATTAATAAAAGTTTTTCAAACATGCTCAATGACTTGAACTCTAAAATAGAAAACCTGACCATCCATGGTAAAATGCTGGAAACACAAATTGCCCAACAAGCTAGTAATCCTAATAGATAAATAGGGATGTTTCCAGGACAGCCAGAAAAAAATCCAAATAATGACATTGTAAAGCTGTCAAATTAAGGACTGGAAAGGAACTAAGTGATATTTCTCAAATTAGGAAAAATGGACAAGTGGAATAGGAACATACTGAGACACAACCCCCTGAAGGGGGGCAAAACTTTGAAAAGATGTCTAAGTATGTAGTTCCACCACCATATGTACCACCAGTTCCTTTTTCCCAAAGATTAGCAAAGGTAAAATTAGAAAAGAAATTTGGGAAATTTTTGGATATTCTTTAGAAATTATATATTAGTTTACCCTTCACTGAAGCACTGTAGGAGATGCCTGCATACACAAAATTTCTTAAGGATATTTTATCTAAAAAATGGAGACTAGAGGATTATGAAACAATCGCTTTAACTGAAGAGTGTAGTGCTTTAATTCAAAATAAATTACCTCTAAATTAAAAGATTTTGGTAGTTTTTATATTCCATGTTTAATTGAAAATACTAGTTTTGATTACGCCTTATGTAACTTAGAGGCAAGTGTGAGTCTCATGCCCTTATCTGTGTGCAAAAAGTTGCAAGTGGGCAAATTAAAACCTACTACTATATCACTTCAATTAGCAGATAGGTCAGTTAAATTCCCTATAGGCATCTTGGAGGATGTCCCTATCAAAGTTGGGAAATTTTTCATTCTAGTAGATTTTGTAATACTAGAGATTGAAAAGGATTCTATAAATTCCAATCATATTAGGTGGACCCTTTTTGGCTACTGTTGGTGCTATATTTGATGTAAAGAGTGGAAAACTTTCTCTAAGCATAGGGGATGAAAAAGTTGAATTTGATATTGCTAAATCTATTAAACAACCTTCTCTTGAGGATTCATGTTTCAGGGTTGATAACCAAGTTGTGAAAGAGGAAGCAACTAGATTGCAATCTAGATGGCGACACTTTAGACATTGATGAAGAAGTGGCTGAGGTTATTGAATTTCTAAATGCAAGCCCAACACTTCCTCACAACCCGCAAGATGAGACCTAGAAGGTAATGCCCAAATCTGAAGATTGGGAGGAGGGAAAAACACCTAAAATTGAATTAAAAACACTCCCCTCCACCCTCAGATATGAATTTCTTGGATCTAATTCATCTTATCCAGTTGTTGTTCATGCTATGTTGTTAATGCTAAATTAAATAAATTGGAAATTGAAAAATTGCTAAGGGTCCTGAGAATGCACAGGAAGGTATTATGATACACATTGGATGATATAAAATGTATAAATCCTTCTTTTTGCATGCATAGAATTTTCATGGAACCTAACCATAAAATTTCAATTGAAAACCAGAGGAGACTAAAAAGGGAGGATTGACTGTTGTGAAAAATGAGAAAAGTGAATTAATACCAACTAGAACAGTCACAGGTTGGAGAATATGCATTGATTATAGAAAATTAAACACAGCCACTAGGAAAGATCACTTCACTCTCCCATTCATTAATCAAATGCTTCAAAGGCTTGCTACACATGAATTCTTATAACATTTAGATGGGTACTCGGGATTTCATCAATCCCTATTGACCCTGAAGACCAATAGAAAACTACTTTCACATGTTCTTATGGCACCTTTGCCTATAGGAGAAAGCCTTTTGGGCTATGTAATGCCCTAACCACTTTTCAAAGATACATGACTGCAATATTTTCTGATTTTATAGAAAACATAATGGAAGTGTGTGTTCTTAACTATTAGAATGCATGAGTAACATGTGTGTTATTAACCATTAGAATGCACGGGTAATATGTGTTATTAATCAAACGAATACACGAATAACATATGTGTTATTAAACATACGAATACACGGATAACATGTTTGTTCTAAACCATGTGCCAAAAAATTATTGCCCCGTGCAAATGCACGTGTAACTTACTAGTTTAATGAAAATGATACTAGCTGTTGTGTTTGCATTCGAAAAGTTTAGGTCCTACCTAGTAGGTTCTAAAGTTATAGTTCACACTGATCACTCAGCCCTCAGGTACTTGATGAGTAAGAAAGAAGTCAAGCCACGTCTCATCCGATGGATTCTCCTTCTGCAAGAATTTGATCTAGAGATTGTTGATAGAAAGAGAACATATAATCCAGTTGCATATCACTTATCTCGTCTTGAACATCCAAGTGGAGAGGAGGAGGACATACCTATTGATGATTCCTTTCTTGATGAGCAACTCCTCCTCCTCGACACTATATAGGCACCTTGGTATGCTGACTTTGTAAACTATTTGGTCAGCAAAATTCTTCAACCTAAAATGACACCGCAATAGAAAAAGAAATTATTCTCATATCTGAAGAAGTATATCTGGGATGATCCTTGACTTTGTGCTGATGGTATTTATAGAAGATGTGTTCTAGAAAAAGAAGTGTCAACGATCTTGAGTTGTTGTCACTCTGCCTCTTATGGAGGTCATTCCAATAGTTCAAAAACAATAGCAAAGGTATTCCAATGTGGTTTCTTTTGCCACATATATTCAGAGATGCAAAGAATTTTATTCTCACATGTGATTCTTGTCAAAGGGTGGGGAACATATCAAAAAGGCATGAAATGCCAATAAACCCCATCCTTGAGGTGGAGATATTGGATGTATGGAGAATTGACTATATGGGACATTTTCCTACTTTAAACAACAACAAATATATCTTGGTGGCAGTCGATTATGTTTCTAAGTGGCTGGTTATTAGTGATTGAGGCTCATACTTCATTGAAAGACATTTTGAAAACCTCTTGAAGAAGTATGGTGTTTCACATCAAGTGGGTACCCCTTACCATCCTCAAACAAGTGGTCAAGTGGAAGTATCAAATCGTGAGATTAAGAACATATTAGAGAAGACAGTGTCTGGGAGCAGGAAAGATTGGTCCTCAAAGCTTGATGATGCTTTATGGGCTTACCGTACTGCATATAAAACACGTATTGGTATGTCACCATTCAAGTTGATTTATGGTAAGCCTTACCACCTTCTAGTGGAACTAGAGCATAAGGCGTATTGGGCAGTCAAGTTGCTAAAATTTGATTTGAAAGTTGCTGGAGAAAAGAGGAAATTCCAACTGCAAGAGTTGGAAGAACTGCGATTGGATGCTTATTAGAATGCTTGTACTTACAAAGAAAGAACAAAAAGATGGCATGACAAACACATACTCCGCAGAGAATACCAAGTAGGGGAACTAATTCTCTTATTAAACTCAAGATTGAGGCTCTTTCCAAGGAAGCTAAAGTCTAGATGGTCAGGTCCGTTCAGAGTCACCAAGGTTTACCCTTATGGAACAGTTGAGATATGGAATGAGGAAAGGGGAAAGTTCAAGGTGAATGATCAACATTTGAAGCATTATCTAGCATATGAGCGACTCAAGAAACAAAAAAACATAGCTCTCTTGGATCCTACATGAGCTACAAAGATCAACCGTCAAGCTAATGACGTTAAACGAGTGCTTCGTGGGAGGCAACCCACGCTAGAGGTACATTTTTAAATTCGTTAATTTTAGTGTCGGCTTTAGTGCCTCCCTAAGTTCAAAGCCTTTGTAGGAGGATGAATATAGTTTCGGCCACACAAAAAATGGTGTTGTTGCCCAGGATATTTGCACCTAGTCCGTATAGGACATATGGCCATTTGGGACATTTTTCTCTTCTTTTGCAGGTACTTCCGCTACACCCGATGAAGCCAACCACTTATAATTTGCACATGAGTTAAAGACACTTCATACCTAACCCATGAGTTTTCTTTTTCTTTCTCTTATTGTTTAGATTTTTACATTGGCGACAATGTAAATTTCTAAGCTTAATGGGGTTTTGCATTTAGATAGTTCATTCATTTCATGTATACCATATAGATTTTAAATTTTTTAGGTTGAATATTCATATTATCATGCATTATCATATGTCTCATATATCATCTATCCCCTGGTTTGTTCTTTGTGTTGTCTATATGCTTTAAATGAAAAAGTTTGCACGAATGATGATTGTTGATCTATGACCCTCATTGAAGAAAAAAATTACTGATAGAATAATAAAATGAAAGACATTAGATTTGACATTGTGAATTAAATTTGGTTAAATAAAGGTCTTTGTTTCATAACTTTTGCTGAATGTACCAAATGTGAGAATCTTGAGTCAAACACATTAAAGGTTCTGATTTGAATTGACAATTACATAAAACCCGTTTTTTTGTTCTTTCATGAGTGCATAATTTTCTATGATTGTATATTCTAGAACTTGATTTGTGACCATTTCAATATTGAAGTCTGTATGTATGCATTAAAATAATAGAGGCAATTAAGACTTTTTCTTTTGACCTTCAACTGCTTGTTATAAACATCGAAAACTCATTAGTTGTCCACTTTTGAGTCTGACCTTTAATGATTTTTCATAACTACTCACATTGGGGTTTGGGGTAATTTATGATGTTTGGTTGAAGCAATAACAAATATAAAAATGTCATGTGTGATGAAAGAATCCATAAAAAGGTGATGAAGAAAATAAATAAATAAATTTCATCTCTTCTCTTTTAGAAAATCTCAACAAAAAGAAAAAAGGAAAAAAGAAGAAATACAAAGTATACCAAAAGAGAAGGGACTGGAAATAAAAGTGAGTTGTAAGGAGAAAGGTTGATTGAAAAAATGCCATATGATAAAGTAAGACATATCAAGATAATCCCAATGCTTCAATCAGATGTCTAGAATGTTTAAGTATTTTAGAAAACATTTGTAAGCATTTTGAAGTATCTTTTCTTTGACTATCCCACCTTAAATCATTCACCTTGGCCCCATTACAACCATTTAAAGACCTCTTGATTTTTGCATGCATTCAAATACACTCAGTGACGATTTGGTCTATAATCAAGTCTATGGTAATTTACTTTCATGAAATTTTTTGAGCAGAACACTATGAGCCTTAAACTCATGAAAGTGATGAGAGAAGAGTGACCATAATTCATGCAATTGTTATGACTTAAGGACTTAGCTTGAATAAAATTTGTTTATGATTGTCTTGTCTTGATTGTTTCAAAATAAACATGAGATTGCTAGTTATTTTGGGTCATAGTTTTTATATCATCAATCATGATTATGAAAGTTAGACATAATTTTGGGTCATAGTTTTTATATCATCACCAGGGGGAGTCTTCTGGTCATGCATCACAAGTACCAGCTTTTGGACAAGTCTACTTGGATGCTATGGAACAACGTCTCAACGAATCCAACTGTAAAAACTGCCAAATATAAATTGAGGCAACTTCCAGAAAACTGTAGCATTGCATTCCATTGTATATGATTGTTTTAGAGAGCATATTTCATTTTGCATTCTGTTTTTACAAGAGAGTTGCAAGTGTGAGGAAGAGAGTTACCATGCTTAATTGATTTTTGATTTGCATATTCTTTTTCACATTCTTATGCTCATCCTTATCTTGTTCACATGTTCATGCATTATTTGTAAAGATTGTTAGAGAGATATAATTGATTACTGTTTTTGATTAACTCACATGTTCTTGATGGCTTGAGTGATTAGTGAGTGAGTTAGTCTTAAGGTCTTTTACTTGTAATATTTCAAGCATTATTGTGCTTATAATACCTCGTTGTTTTAATCTGTTTTTGTGTATTTTGGATTGATCTCTTGGTGTCGTACCACCACAGAGATTGGGATTCTTCACCGAGACTATGAGGTCTTGATTTGAGAACAAGAATCTTGGCTGGGGCTGTTTCGCGAGAAAGGTTTTCTCAGGCGATAGGTAGAGTCAAACCAAGAGTTTAAGTGTTCTAGATTTCAAGAAATAAGCGTCCTATGTTTTTATAAATTGAATTGGTGTGTGTGATCATATGTATATTCAATATTGTGAAGAAGAAAATCTCCCAAGATCAGAAGGGGAGGCCTGGATGTAGTTTGCAGTGGACCACAAACGAACCAGGATAAAAATCCATATTTGCACGATATTCTCTCCTTAAATCTTCATTACTTTTCTTGTGGTTTCAATTTGATTTAATAGCTGATATTTTGCATAATTGTTCACTGCCATATGCTTATTAAGAGTGCTTAAAATATTTGCTTTATTTCTGTTCAATTGATTTTAAATAACTGTGCAATTTGCCTCTCTGACCATTCTGTTTTGTGTATGTGTTAATCGATTAAGACAAGGTGTTAATCGATTAACTGGGTTGTTTCCAGAACTGGGTTTTGGTGTGAGAAGCGGTGATTGATAATCGCTACACCTATTCAACCCCCCCCCCCCTCTAGGTGTTCCTAGGCCCTGATACCTAACAGACTCGCCTTTTGTTGTCATGGGATCTGGTTTGGATTAAAAATAACATCATTTCTAATTAACCAAATTGACCATATTGTTATTAACTAAATGATATTCTAGAGTTTATGTTACTTTCTCTAGATTGACATACCCATAAGCATGGTGAAATGTATTATTGGATACAATGGTAGAGCAATGTTGTAGCCCAACTAGTGGTAGAGTAATTTCTAAATTGAATAGATGAACCAACAGGTGAAGAATAGGTGTTGGCAAGATTTTGGATATGTTTATTGCATAGGTTGCATATAGGTCCTTCACCTTAAGGTACGAGCCCCATTCTAATAAAAACTTCCATAGTTGGTAATCTATCTTAGAAAAGCGTCCATGCGAAAAAAACTAACCTTCAAAGATGTCTTGGATTCTCAAAGTAGTTAAGATGATTGTGATTGTGCTCCTATTGGTTGCCATGTTGAACGAGTAATTTGTAAGGTGATTTGAACGAGTCATATTGTTTTCCTGCAAAGTGCAATTTTGGAGATCTTGCATAAGGTTGTTACTCAATATAGACTAGGCCCAGAAGACATCCACTTAGGGCACCTAGGGGCCACCACCCAACATAGCTTATGAAGGAAGACATACTATGGGACATCTCTTGGCATAGCTTAAGAAGGAAGACATCATAGGAACATCATTCATGACGATCTATGATCTTTCTTGATGGTAAAGAAACTTCTTCACGATAATATAACTACAAACGAGATTATTCAAAAAGTATTATTTCTCTCTAACCTTGTTTTCTCTATGTTTTTACCTCTTATATATATGACTTGATCGTTGAAATTTCTTTTTTACTACTCGACCAAGATGATCTAAAATTAAATCTTACCCGATTTAACATCCATTTCACATCCTTCCAAATCTAGAATAATAATTAAATTATTTCCATTTTTCTGAATTTCATATGCTAAAATCTCGGTTCCTAATTTCATATGCTAAAATTTCTTCCATTTGTGCATCTATTATTTTTATATTTATGTGGTGGATCTGTGCCCATAAACCCGTGGGCTTAAGTGATGTGGTTATAGATCTCTAGAGATATAAGTTTAGTCAAATCACGGGGGTTATAGACCTATTTGTTCGCGGGTTTTCCTATTATTAATTACTTGTTATGTTATTATAAAAATATTAGAAAGTCATATTTAAAAAGTCATAACGTGCTGCGTTGCTTTTTGTTTTGTATATTCTATCATTGTGATTGAAGAGAGAAAGAATGAGACGCTAGCTTCATAGCATGTTATGAATTTGCCCAAAGAAAATTTAAGCAAATAATTATACCAATTTAAGTGTGAAGTCATAGTAAGGAGACAATAGCATAATAATATAAAGTCCTGCTAGATCTTTAGAAATATCAAAGGGATAAGTATTCGATTTTTGACAAAAAAATTTGTTGGATAAGACAATTATGCACACCAAAAAATATTATTTTTTATTCATAAAATAAGGATACTCTCAGTAGTAAGAAAGTTCCAACTCATACAATATTAGTTGAGCACATGGTGACAAATTATTCCTAGATAGTTTAATGTTATCATTCTCTCTCACTGAGATGAAGACTTCATACCTCAATTATCACTTGTAGGACATCAAATGTGGACACACCATAAAAGCAAAATCACGTTATATAAAAACCTAAGATATTATTAAAAACAAACCAATGTTACAAAAGAGAAGGACGTCAATTAAATTAAACACGGCACTGATATATATATTTTCTATTGTCTTGGGTTAGCTACTTGGTCAACAATGCTAGCTAAGGCATTTCCACATATTCGAATCTTGTTAATTTATTCTCATAAGGATGGTTGCTTTGAGAATTTAATTTCAATTATTTTTATGTACCCAAGAAAAAAATTATATTTAATTTAAGATGATTATTATAATTTTTAATTTTATCGTATTATATATATTTAAACAAAATACTATTAAAATAAATAATAAATTATATATTATAATGTAAACTTGATGTAATGCATGATTAGAAATTTATAATGTATAAGTATCGCTAATAAAATAAATTTAAAGAATTAAATTATCTGTAAAAAATAATAATATAAGAAAGTATTTGAGAATGAAAAGAAGTTGTTGTAAGACCTGTGGCTAAGTTGAGAAATTTCAAATTTTAGTTATGTGAACAAAATTTTGTCTTGTAATATTCTAATGAAGTCAAATGTATAAAATTATAAATAATAAAGTCAACTTCTGCATGGTCAGTTGATAATTCCTTTTATGTCTACTAGTGTGTCGACCAGTACTTCGTGCTGATTGAAATTTATGTAATGGTGGTGGTTGGCTTTAATAATATAGATATAAATATAAATTAATAGCATATATATAGATTATAGAAATTTATATAAACATGAAATTAAAAGTTATAAAAGTTAAAATATGGAAATATAAAATGTTGTAGTTATTTTATGTTTATTAATATTAGTATAAATAAATATGAAATTAAAAGTTATAAAAGATAAAATAGGAAAACATAAAATATCTCATGGATAGATATTTTATATTTTCCCTTTATCTATTAGTATAGATCTTGCTACGAGAGATATTAAAAAAAAAGTATATAAAATTACATATATCTAACTGATTCTTAAATGATAACCGGTAAATTTTGCTTTATTTTCTGAAAATTTAACCTCTGTTAGTATATGACAACTTTGAGAAAAATACCAGAAAGAGTGGGAAAAAACTATCAAAATAACTAGTCATTAAGAAGATAACAGATCATAGAACATGAAGACAAAACAACGATGAATTTTAGTAGGAAAAGTGATTAATAATGAAAACTTCATATAACTTCGAAAGGGGGAAAAATATTACAATAATTACTTCTCAAGAATCGGCGGCTTCTCATGCTCTCACATGTTAACATCGGCATGCCTCTTAATAGAATTTAAACTCCTAAGACAAGGACTTTGATTTTCAAAGTCTTCCTATTTACAATTTTCCAAAGCTAGTGGAAACTAGTGTTATAAAACTCGACTTAAATCGTCAGGTCCAACTGGTTCAATTGTTAACCAAATATCTGATTGGCTTGAGCATGTTATCTAACCTTTTTTGCATCATAATTGGAATGTCTTGGTTCAACTTAGTCAGTTTAAGCCTAAAATTGGTGACTCAAATGGTTGGACCGACCGAGTCGATTAAAAAAATATTTTTAAAAAACAACTAAAATGATGTAGTTTTGAGATAAAAAAATCAAATATTTTTATTTTATTTTTAGTTATATTTATCATTTGTTAACTTAAATTATAGCAAAACTTTCATTGTTTAATTAAATTTTAAACTCATGTATACTTTTGTTGCAATTAAAGCATAATACGTATGTTGTTTGATGATATTTTCAACTTATTTGTGACATTTCATAGTAATGAAATATTATTTGTTGGTTATTTAATTAGATATAATAATATTTTTAAATTTGAAATATAAAATTATTAAATAATGTTAGTTCATATTATGAATTTTGTAGATTTCTTAATGTAAATCGAGTCAACTAGTCCAATTATTGACTCATTGGTCTAATAAGTGACTCATTAACTCAATGTCATAATCAAGTCATTTATCGATCCTAGTTTAATAACACCAGATGAAACAATTCGTTGGAAATGATTGAGAAAATATGGTAGGTAATTCTATTATCCATTTTACTTTCTAATTAGTTAGTTATCATTTTTGTTTAATTTGTTAAACTAAGTTTCTTCTTGTAATTTGTATAAAAAACATATTTCCTTTGTAATCCCATTCAATAATTTACAATTAGTTTCAATGGTCATTTATTTACTTATTCGCAATGTTGTGAAATCTGAGTTGGACATCAAACTGAGAGATGTCCTGTATTAGGTTTAACTGATTTAAACGGTTAAACCGTCCGGTCTGACCAGGTAATTCCATACATAATTAATAATTTTTATATGTGAATATATAGTTATATAAATGAAATTTTTTATATAAATTAAAAATTATATATAATTGTATTGAAGTAAAACATCTTCATCTTTTTTGGACCGTATTAAAACAAAATATTATACTAGTGTTTCAATTTTTCTTAGTTTTAAGTAAATCGTCTGGTTTACTTCCCGAGTTAATCTGATTTAACCGGGTTTAATATGGTCGGACCGGATTTTCTCTAGTTCAAAGCGGTTCAACTCTCATTCAATTAAAACTACAAACTAGAATCGTTTTCAAATCTAGTTAGCGGTCAGACCGGTCAGACATCCAATCCGGTTCTCACAACACTGATTCTATGATTTCCAATAAATTCCATGGTTATTAATTTTTTATTTAAATAATTATTGTCTAATCAATCACAACAAAAAATATATAGAGTGACACACTTGTTAATACAGAAGATATATTCCCTATGAGATTAATTAAATAAAAGTATTACTTGCTCTACATAAGAAATAAGAGTGTAATATTTATATATTGATAGTGTAAAGATCTATACACAGTCAATACATCATCTATCATTCATTTAAATTACTTTTATTTAAGAGTCAATGCTGATTAAAAATAAATGGTAAATAATACAATAACAATATAAAACATTCATATACTTTCAATGAATACATTCTTTTCTGAAGAAATAAATAGTAACAAACTTTCATCTTATACCTGTTGTGACATATTTATGCATGAAGTCAATTGTCAAAATTATAGTGCACACAACAAAAATAAGTAACACATGATGAATTAATTAAGAAAGAGATCATAGAGCATGCAGACAAATATCATAACAAACCTACAAACGAAAAGATCAATTCACACTAGAAAAAACAAAAAGGACAAAGCCTCTTATATAATAAAGGTTTAAAACCCTAAATACAGAATAAAGATTTGATTAGGAAAACTTATTAAATAATGAAAACTCTCTTTCACACTTTCAAAAAGGAAAACATGGCTTTCACAAAATTAAATTATTGTAACCCATTAACTTCTTAAAAGGTAAAACTTCTTGAATGCTACAAAGTTATAGACAACAATTTCTCATGGCATTGGCTTCTCAAGCTCCTATTTTAGTATAATTTTCAATGCATAGAATCAAAATCTTTTGATCTTTCTTCCAATAACTTTAATTTTCTAATGTCAACAAGATTACCATTTTCAAGGTCCGAGTAGTCAACTCACTTGATAATGGGTCAACATTGGATGATTATATTATAAGGTTAAATAGAACATTAATTGCTCTATAGAAGAAATAAATAGTAAAAAACATTCAACTATTCAAATTTCATATTTATCCATGAAGCTAATCATCAACATTAAATGTTCACATGGCAAAAATAATTAATACACGGTGGATTAATGAAGAAAAGAAGAGATTATAGACAGACAAATACCACAACAAACTTATACATGACAAGATCAATTTATAGAATAATGATTTTATTAGAAAAAATTATTAAATAATGAATCTTACTCTGTAAAACTTCAAAAGGGAAAATATGCTTTAACAACATTAAATTATGTAACCCACTAGCTCTTAAAAGATCAATCTTCTCCCATGTGAAGATATCGTGAAGCCAAATAGACAGCAACTTCTCAAGCCATTGGCTTCTCATGGTTCTGAAAGCTCCCATATTAACATGAATGTGCTTATTAGTGATTGAGTATGTTAAAATGATATGACGCATTGACAAATCTTTTGATGAAAAAGAAAGATGAGATAGTCATGAATGAGAAATATAAGAAAAACTTAAAGCTTGAAAAAGAAGAAAGAAAGAGAAAGAATGGAATCATAGTTTTATTGAATTGAATAATATTTCTCCTTATCATATTGAATTAAATAAGTGGTAGTTTACAATGAAAGTAAATTATATATACATATAAAACTAACTAAAACCACTAAAACTAACTCTAACTAGCCTAATACAATATCAACCTAAATACTAAAATATAGTTCAAAATATATTTCAACAGTCACCCTCAAGCTGGAACATATCATGCATTACAAGCTTGAAATAATTGTCCTAAACACGACCATATACTCTAGTACCTCCTCTAGCTGGTGAATGAATCTTTATCTCTCAGTCTTGAAATCAAATATGAAGCAATATTGACGCTTAACTATCATAGGCAGAAACAACTTCATCCAAAGCTTAACCATCTATTTTGATAGAAGCTTAACCAACCATAATGGGTAAAAGAGAGAAAAACAGATCTTAATATTAATCCTAATATGATGTTTCAATGAAAAAAATTACACACCATAATGTTGTGTGTTTAATGAGATATGGGTAAAGAAAAGAAATAATTGGGGGAGTAAATGATGAAGAATTCATGTACAAGAAGGGCAAGAAAAGAAATGGTACCAACTATAACAATTGGAACTTGATTTGGAAGGCTTAAACGAAGAGTCATTGTTGTCTTGACTAGTAGAAAATATGATCAAAAGTGTAGCAACCACAAAATGAATGATTTAGAAAGTCTTGCAAAAGAAAGAGTTAGAATCTTGAAATGTAATGCTTCATTGGAAAGATAATCCAAAATGAAAATAATGTACTTCAAAGAAACCCAACATTTCTGACCATTTACAATCTGTAGATAATCTTCAATAATTGGTCGCCTTCATCCATGTCATTAGAGTCTCAATTTGAAGTAGAGTATGAAGCTGGATATGATGGCATTGGAACAGAGCCTTTTTAAGGCCAAGAAAGTCTAGGATGAAATGATCAATAGTAGAATACCAAAGTCTTCCTCTAGTATATTCATGAACCTCTTGCAAGAAAGTTGTTGTTTCACATGTTTGGCTCATTGAGAATGACGATGATTCTTTGCTGAATCTTGGAAGATGGAGCCATAAGCGGAAGCTACCAAAATAATAATTACGCTCTGATACCATATTAAAATGGTATGAGGCATTGACAAATCTTTTGATGAAAAAGAAATATGAGACATTCATGAATGAGAAAGATAAGAAAAACTTAAAGCTTGAAGAAGAAGAAAAAAGGAGAAAGAATGAAATCATAGCTTTACTGAATTGAATAATATTTCTCCTTATCATGTTGAATGGAATGAGTGATAGTTTACAATGAAAGTAAACTATATATCCATGCAAAACTAACTAAAATCACTAAAACTAACTCTAACTAGCCTAATACAATATCAACCCAAATACTAAAATATAGTTCAAAATATATTTCAACGTAGTAATGATTGAGTCTTTCTAATGCGAGTTAAATTTTGTGATGAAAGAATAGAAGAGGAAGAGTTGAGAGTCATAAAACACACTTGTAAAATGACTCTGAATCTTTCAATTTCTATTCATTTTCCTCTAAAATCTAACTCACAAACAAATCTTTAATCTTGATTCGATTGTTCAGATTTGTCCATAGTCATCTAGCTTACCAATTTTCTGAGTCACTGGATCCAACTCCTTTGGATTGTTTAGAAAACATTACAATCATATTCAAGTAAAATAAATAATATAAAAATCCAATCCAATGTTGTTAAAATTGGAGCAAACCCACATGTTAAACGGGTTATGCCATGTATCTGACTACTTCACACTAGTTTGACTATGTTAAATTAATGTAAAACCCAAATTTGACCACTTTATATTGTCTGACCAAGATCTGATCGATTTTTTAATTTTGGTTTTTAATTATAAATGAAAATTGAACTAAAATTGTCTCATGATTATGTATTGTGACATTGTATTTCAGACCCGATAATTGTTTTTAACTACGTATTTGAAACTTAATTATAAGTATCATGATTTATGATTTAACTTATTATTATGAGACTTTAACTTTGAGTATATTATTAGACTTGTATTACAAGTATCGTGTCTTACAAATTATGTAATCCTCCAATCTAAAATTTATTATCAGATTAGTTTGGGTATTATTATAATTGAATGAGTTAAACCTAAATCAAAATCTTCATTAACCCTAAAATATCTCAAAAGTTTTACTGAAATTATGATATCTAAAAATAATGAAGAGAGAATTCAAAGGTTTGTGATAATCCATGCAAATAGATGCCATATTGGGGATTGTTTAGGGGTTAAGCAATTCTGGTTTAAACCGTGAAACCGATGGAACCAAATCAAACCACAAAATATGGTCTGGTTCAGTTTCGTGGTTCATTCGATTATTTTGTAAGGAACTATTTATATTCAGTCTGGTTTATGATTTTAGAAATTTAGGAACGGTTGAAACTGAAATGAACCATATTAAAGAAATATATACTATGAAATGATATTGTATTTTTTTTAAATTCTTCAACCAAATTTGTGGCTTAAATTATTTATTTTGTGTGAATTATTGTGTTATATATGTTACTAAATTGTTATTATGTTAGTATTATATATCTTATTACTTACTAAATTATTTCTTAGTGTCTTGATGATTTAGAACACATCTTACAACTTTTATGGTATTTAGTTTGAAACTAACATATAATATAAACTGTTATACATGTACTGTTATATGTTTTACTAATTGATATATATGTATGTTACTAAATTGTTATATATGTTACTAATTATGGATTGTATATTATATACGTAATTATTCGCTTTTTCTCATAAATTTCATAATTGTTATATATGTTAGTATGTTACTAACAAAAGTTTCAATTTTTTACTCATCTTTATATGATTCATGTTTTTTTATAATAATAGTAGTGTTTTTTTCTTTTATAGACAAACAATGTCTTTTATAATACATTTTGAATGTAATATTTTTTATAAAAAATAGGAAAAACCGTGGAACCGATCCAAATCATTCAAGAGCAGTTCAGGTCTTATATTTAAAACTTTTATACCCCTAAAATTGTCATAATATTCAGAATATTATGAAAATAAATGTTAGAAGAAACAAAAAGGAAATAATCAGAATATAGATTCCCTTACTAATATTGTTTATTATATTAAAAGGAAGATTTCTCCTCGAAATCTGCCCCTTACAAAAACAAAAGCACCACAAGTCAAAATTTGTCAATCCTCTATTTCTCTTGTTCTTCCTTTCACACAACACAATAAAAATGAATGAGTCCTCATAACCAAAAAAAAATGAATGAGTGCATAAATGCTATAAAAAACAAAAAAAATTATATGTATTGAAACTTGAATACTTTTATTTATAATAATAAGACATTTTTACCCCTACAACAAAAAGGAACAACAATACTCCTCTCCATTATTACTGTAGAGATTCTGAGTGAATAAAAATCAAGAACTCACCCTTACCTTCTCAATAATCCCAAACAAGAATATCGATGGTAGCCGAAATTTCAAAACCTTGATATTTTGGAAAATTTAAAACATATGATCTATATACCACAATTTTAATGAAGATATGATAATACCTTCATCCCAAACCTTCAATTAGGAATGACAAACGGACGGGTCGGAATTACTTACCCAAACCCAAAATTCAGAACCAAAATTTGAACCTGATGAATTTAGCAAGATTAAAAATTATAATATTATCCTTAAACCTATTAGTTTTCATGTAAACTGAACACGACATAAAACCCATACACAAATCTGAAATGCATCGGTCACCTTCATCATGTTAAAACACTTATACCCATAAACAACTCTTTATAATTTATTACTACTAAAAAAGTACTAAGTTTGTACTTTGGAATAATTTATTACTTATTCAACCCATCTATTCAACTAATTTATATTAGAAGTGGCATGATAAAGGTGATATACAACAACATGAGGTTTCACGGTTAGGTTTGGGGATTTTCCTTTTAAATTCTGGTTTCCAATATCTATTTATAATATATATATAAATAAATGTATAATTTTTCATTAGTTTCCTGTTGATTCAATGTAGGATCTTACCTATATTAAACTGAAACTTTAAACTCAGGTAAAATCCAAACCTAGCTATATCTAATTTTCTCAATTAAGTTTAGATTTGGTTCGAACAATTACCTGCATGTTTGATTTTAATTATCATTTCTACCTTGAACATATCTATCCACATCCTATATATATATTTATTTGGTGTATTTTATATTATATTTTTTGCGTGTTTGTGATAATGTTTAATTTAAATGAGATATGTGGTTAATTAATGTGTTGGTAGTGGTTGCTAAGGATCATATGGTTTTTTTTGTAAAAACTAAATAATATTAAAGACAGAACAGGAAGTGAAAATTACACCATGAAATAAGTTATTTTAAGTTTTGGTTTTATATGTACTAGCGTGTCGACCGGCACTCCGTGCCGGTCACACATATTATTATTATTTTTTGATATAGGATGCAATATTTAAACTCAATAGAGAATGAAAATTTAGAAGATAACATGTAGTAGTTAATATGATATACATAAAACTTATGCAAATTTCTCATTTTGTGTGTCTAATAATCATTATATATGTTTGGAAGTTTAAAGTAGTTAATTAATGTGTTGGTGGTTGTTAAATAGGATTATATAGTTTTTTTGTAAAAATCAGATAATGTGAAGGACAAAATAGGAAGTGGAAATTACACCATGTTTTACATTTATATATAGTATTAGCGTGTCGGCAATCACTCCGTGTCTGCCGACCCGCATTTTTTCTTTTTAATATTGAATATTTAATTTTTAGATATTTCATTTTAGATAATTATATCATTTTAGATAAAAATATAAAAATGAATTGTGATATTATTAAAAAATGCATTGATAGTTTAATATATTTAGTGGATGTAACTTCCTTTAACATTCATTTATATTTGTATTGTATGAAAAAATATTATATTAATTATAAGAGAAAATAAGTAAATAAAAATTATGTCATAGGTAGTTATAATATATTTGGATTTTATATATAATATATATATATAGTATAGATATATATAACCAAAACATTAACAACACAAAATCCATTCTAACTATCCAATGGAAATGGAAGCTCCAAGTCCGCCACTTCCACAACACATCTCTCACACCAAGCCCCTCTCTCGTCTCAATTCCTACGTAGCCAAAACCAGAGCAGGCAAATATTTCAAGCTCAACCAACGCAACTCCACCTTCACCACCGAGCTCCGCGCCGGCACCGCCACCTTCCTCACCATGGCCTATATCCTCGCCGTCAACGCCTCCATCCTCACCGACTCCGGCGGCACCTGTTCTATCTCAGACTGTATCCCTCTCTGTTCTGATGCATCAATACCCATCGCAAATTGCACGGGCCCAACACTTCATGTTACCCAACCCGACATATCTTGCAAATTTGATCCGGTTAACCCGGGCTACGCCGCGTGCCTCGAAAAAACCCGCAAGGACTTGATCGTTGCCACCGTCGCGTCTTCACTCATCGGATGTGTCATCATGGGGGCCTTCGCTAACCTCCCTTTGGGCCTGGCACCGGGCATGGGCACTAACGCTTATTTCGCTTACACCGTCGTGGGCTTTCACGGTTCCGGCAACGTTTCCTACCAGAGCGCTCTCGCTGCTGTTTTTATCGAAGGGTTATTCTTTTTGCTCATTTCCGCGGTTGGGTTTCGGGCCAAGCTCGCTAAGCTTATACCGAAGCCCGTGAGGGTCAGCTCCTCTGCCGGAATTGGGCTTTTTCTGGCGTTCATCGGGCTTCAGAATAACCAAGGAATCGGGCTCGTAGGGTATAGTTCATCTACTTTACTTACACTGGCGGGCTGCCCAAGCTCGTCACGGGCTTCGCTCGCTCCTGTTATAACGGCAGTTAACGGCACCGTCAATTTGCTTCCAGGTGGAACTGTATCAGGTGATATTTTCTGCGTCCGTGATAGAATGGAAAGCCCGACGCTCTGGCTGGGGCTTGTGGGCTTTATTATAATTGCTTACTGCTTAGTGAAAAACGTCAAGGGTGCTATGATCTACGGGATTGTATTCGTAACAGCCGTTTCGTGGTTCCGGAACACTAAAGTGACGGTGTTTCCGAACACCGACGCCGGTGACTCAGCACACGAGTATTTCAAAAAAGTCGTGGATGTTCACACGATAAAAAGCACTGCCGGTGCTTTAAGTTTCAAAAAAATCGGGACTGGGCATTTTTGGGAAGCTTTGGTTACGTTTTTGTACGTTGATATTTTAGACACGACGGGGACGTTGTATTCAATGGCGAGATTTGCTGGTTTCGCGGACGAAAAAGGAGATTTCGAGGGCCAATATTTTGCCTTCATGTCAGATGCCACGTCAATAGTTGTGGGGTCATTACTTGGGACATCCCCGGTGACAGCTTTTATAGAGTCATCAACGGGGATAAGAGAAGGTGGACGGACAGGAATAACAGCTTTAACCGTAGCAATGTATTTTTTATTAGCCTTCTTTTTCACGCCGTTACTAGCCTCGATACCCGCATGGGCGGTTGGGCCGCCGTTGATATTGGTGGGGGTGTTGATGATGAGATCAGTGGTGGAGATTGATTGGGAAGATATGAGGCAAGCCATACCAGCATTTGTGACACTTTTATTAACACCTTTGACTTATTCTATTGCTTATGGTCTTATTGGTGGAATTGGGACTTATATTGTGTTGAACCTATGGGATTGGGTGTGTGATTTTTTGGGTCACTATAGGGTTGTGGGAACAACTAGGGGGGTACCTAATGGTTCCCACGATGTTGGGGTCATTGGGGTGGCACTTCAACATCAAGAACCCCCACCACAAAGTGAACCAGTTAAAGCACTACAAGTTAAAGTTTAAGTACATGGGTAGTTAGTCCTATTTGTAATAATGTGGTCTTTTCTTATTCATACATCAATTTCACAAAAGTTGGATTTTTATGCACAATGTGAATACATGCCCTTGTTGCTTTTATTCTTGTCTATATTACGGTTGGGTTGATTTTTTATTGTTAAAGATGAAAGACAAATAAATCAGAAAGTTGGATGGAGTTGGAAACTTTGAATTCAAACATGTCTCAATCATTTCCCCATCATAGTTTGAAAATGTTTTACTTATTATTGTAGTTCCAAGTTTTGTGCCGCGGATGATTCGGGTGTTGCATCATAGGTTTCCTTAATATCCTCCAAATCCTCCTTATTTTATTTTAGCTATGATCTTTTTCTATTATCATGTTTCTTCCAATAACAGAGATTAGGAAATTAATGAATATGATAATTCTTTGGATATTCTGGTCAGAAATTTCCAACTACCTTTTTTTTTCTGCAACCAAGGTTATATATAAGTAATCAACCTTTTTTTTAGGATATGTGGTTGGTCTTCCAACTAAGTTTTATATACCATAGTTATTATTATAATCTTATTGTCATTTAAATCATTAATTGTCTCCAATATTAGATATATTCAAGACTTTTAATATGAAGAAACCGAGAAAAATAAAACAATAAATGTTAGATAAAAATATAAAATAACTTGTAAAACAAACTATGAAAACTTTGAAGAATATGTCCTATATGAAGGATTAGAGGAAGTACAAAATGATTAAAAAATCTTATATTGTAAGTATATCTCTTTGTTGCAGAAGTTCAATGGAATTGATAATTGTTGGTGAATTTTGATATAGATATTCCATAAAATCGAAAAGTGTTATGATAATGGCGAGCTATGCAACATATTCTATTAAATGGTTGTAGGATAAGTCGTGCTACAAGTTTACAAAGTTAAATTCATGGTAACATCATAAAGGATATTCATAAAGACTTATGCTAATTAAATGAGGAGCAAACTCTCCTATGAAGGAGCTCATAAAGAGAGTTAGAGATTGAATAATACAAAATTGAATATTCGTAATTTATGTTAATTCTTCATGAAACTGGATATTTATCTATTTCAATCAAGATTGTTATGATACTTGCAATATATGTTATTATTCTCATATTATCTAATATTGGTATGAAGGAGAATATCAATATTATACATTGGACTGAAATTATTTGTTATGACTTACAATCAATTAGAAGCACATTATAGCCATTAAATTCATGAGTGTGTTAGATTTTATAATTTTTTCTCTAATAATATTTTGGTATTTCTTTAACGATCCCCGGTCATAATTGGTTGAACATTACTATTCTATTTTTTCTCTATCATTTATTTGATCGATTGTAGTGAAAGCTTGCAATGAGAGCTTTCGCTCCACAAAAACCTATTTTTTCTACTTTTTTTTAATTAAATATGCTTGTGGTGGAGAGCATATAGAACCAGTGTAACGTGGAGTGACAAGAATTTTATTCCTTTTTCTTTCATATCACCTATCATTTTCTCTCTCTCTAACTCTATCCTCCTCAAGTTGATAACCTCACTGAAATACCTAGCTATTGGATAACTATGACTGAAAGAAAAACTAAAAAGAAATAATTAAAAGAAAAAGATCCATGATGTGATTGTGTATACAATACATATAGTTACAACTTACAAGGGACATAATAGAGTTACGTTCCTGAATGACCACAGAACCTTATTCAGAAATTTTGAACCATTTGGGGCAGATTGAGAGAATATGGTTTTGCTAATATTGTTTCAACTAACAAGGACATTCTCCAATATTTGAGAGATGATTCTTGTTTATCCTTTTACTATCAATATAAAAAGTATTATTTCTTTATAAATAAAATAATAAAAATATCATTTTTTTTTGTATCACTTATCTATCTAATACTCGAAAAATCTTATTTCATCCATGTTTTTGTAGTTCACCAATAATAATCTGATAAGAGTAGACAGTTGCTAGTGGGGAATTAATATAGCTAAAATGGACCACCCACGTGTATGGGACCTCTCCTCTCATTAAGCAAACAAAAAACTTACTTTTCCTTAAAATCAGAAAAGTTTAACAATTAAATACGTACCAAAGGTACAAGGACAGCATGATTCTACTTGATTAAGAGATTCATTGGCTTCAAAACTTCTATCTTCATCTCACTATTAATTTTGGCTAATTAGTTTGTTATTCTATTTGATGATTGATCGCTGAATGTTGGAAATTGATTGGGAGAACATATTCTTAAATCTTAATGAATACTAATTGTTTAGTTGCATCTGAGACATGGTTATGTGTCAAATTCTTAGTAGCCAAAAAAATGCCTACCTCTTCGCACTTTTCCCTCTTCTAATGGGATTCTGATCAGAACTTGAAAATCAATCACCACTCTTGAATAAACAGACAAGTGATTGTCATAAATGGCAAGAACCCACCAAACTCCACCTACCCTTGGACAAATGAGTATTAGGATAAATATTGTTTCATCAGAATGACAAGACCGGTTAATACTAGCATGCCGCTAAGAACTAATCTAATAATCCACGCATAAGATTTGGTCTATACAATTATCGATCATACTCAAAAAGTGATATAGTTAATTGAAGGATGAAAGTAATACCATATGGTCAAATCAATACCTGTTATATCGAAGAATGCCACTTGAGGACTATAAGTTCACATTCTTCTTATGACAAATGTAATCCAAATACGTCATATTGTTAGTAGGGTGGACCTTGACATTTTATTAGTCATTTATGTAAAAAAATAATGGCACTTATTTTATCATAAGAAAATAAATGAAATTTATGTATGAAAATTTAAACAAAAATGAGAATTTAAAACAAAATCATGATGGGAAAGTGAGTACTCATTATTTTGTAAAAAATAATCTAAAAATATTTATACTAACGTTTCAAAAAAAGCTCATGGAAATCATAAAAGCATGTCATATTTTTTTTTGTTGGTCACATTTTTAATACCTTGAATGATCTCATTCTTTGTTTATCCAGTCTAGGGCGATCTCTCAGGTTAATTTATATCAATTATGATTATATAATACAATTATCTATAAGATACTGAACAAACTCGTACATAAAATAATAAATACAAGAGTGGGTGAGATTTTTTTATATAAGAATATAAACTATGAAAATGAAAATTAGTTGTGTAAATAACATTATTTGGTCCCAAGGTGTCATCGTATCATTTGCAATGAGGATACCACTCCTTGGAGTGTGATTCACTACATCTGAATATATATACATGAAGCCACCGATTAGAGAATAGTAAGTATTCTCACTTTACTTATCTGTCTGAAGCATAAACTTATACTAATTTAAGCATTAAAATCTCTTTTCAAATATTCAATTAAGATGGTCTAAGACTAGCTATTACCCGGAATCAATATAATGAAACCGATCCTCATGAAAATTTTCCTAATCAATCCTCTTGGAAGTTTTTCTAACCAATCCTCTTACAAAATCTCCTAACTATTAAAGATAGAAATCTTTAAATATTTTTATATTTTGAAAAGAGTAGGATAGCCAAGAAAAAAAATGGAAAAAAAACATTTTGTTAAAAGATGTGTAAATATTATTACACACTATAATAGTCCACGCATTTTTTTAGAAATTATTGTTTAGGTTTGTCAGTTTATGTAGAATAAACCAAAAATATGATTATGACAAATCGTCATTTCATATTAATTAGTATACAAATATCTAGGAAAATCAAATTCTTTCTTTTTAAAATGCTGACGTGTAATCACAGATTGTGCATATTATCCATGAGAAATTATTGGTACGCATAGGCTCAGGTATCTGTCAACATAAGATAACCCTACCTGCTGTAGTAGTCAACATTGCTGCCATCTCTTTGTTTTGCTTCAGAAATCTCTATGCAGATAAAGAGTTTTCTTTTCTAAAATGAGGAGAAAGTGTTGTGGAAGAGCGACTATATATATATTTGCTAGAATACTTTTATTTTGTTTACATCTTAATAATGTTTTTAGGGACCTAATTCTTTTGTACATCTCTTCAAATTTACTCTATTTCTTATAATTTTTTCTCTATCCAAAACCTTTCTTTTTATCTTCACTCCTTTCACTTCTAAACCAAAGGTAGCACTTAGCTATAGCACAATGATAATAAAACAATTGAGATCTTGAATATCATAATTGTCACGTATAATAAAACAAAAATACAAATGCATACATAAATTCATGTTTTTAGATTTTTTGTGTAATGATCTTCCTCAACCAAATCCTAAATTATGCAAAGGACCTTTCGTTTTCTCTCTTATGGGAGAAGGAACAATTGTTTGTGATTTGGTCGGTCGGAAATCATAATTATTCATAATGTGTTAACATGTAAGTTCACATTATCTCATATGGGTCAACCATTTGTGTATCTATTCATTAAACTCATATTAGCTATCAAAATTAGAAGTCGTATGATCTGTCAAAATTAGATCACATGTTTTATAAACCTCTCAACAACGTGATATAATTATATTAAATATATGATGTCTAATTATAAATTATGAAATTCTAATAAGTTCTCCTTAAGCTTCATATTTTTCAGAAACAATTATATAATTTGTTCTTTAGGCATGCATTTTATATAATTATAATAGTTACATGCTACATGGTTCACACCACTTAAGTCCGATTTCGAGTACCATTACAATAATTGAATTAAATATTATAAATAACTATTAAGATTTTATTATCTCACACACATTTTATTTGTTGATTATTCTAAATAGATTAAATAAGATTATATTACACTATGTGAACATTCTAATCTTCTTCTTTAAGTATGTAGTAAATTAGACAAATTTTACAACACATTTGAACTAATAAGACACATATTAATTCTACAACACATATGTGTTCAAGACTCATCTCTATTCAAGACCCATGTTAATTCAAGTTAAGATATTTCCGAAGCTCAATTAATATCTATGTTCAGGAAGCTTATTTTGAAAATATGCTTTTATTGTGAATAATTAATGTCATCAATAAAAAAGAATGAAGGGTCAACTAAATTTAATTAACAAGGAATAAAAAGATCTCTAAAGACACAATTTGAATAAAAGAAACAGAAACAATTATGAAGTGGAAAAACTCATTCGGTCCACCTAAATTTTGCAAAAGAAAAAATGTACTTTATTACTACAAATGGAATTGATCCATACAAATTACAAAATAAACATATTGATCATCGTTGTTTGAGATTATCATATTCTCTAATAAGAAAGCTTCAACAACTATCAAATATTAAATGAATGAAACATTAATGACATGACGATATCACAAGAAAAAATCAAGTTAAAGAGGAATCAAAGTCTTAATGAATATTTATTTCAAGAAAAACTTTGGTACAACTTAAACAGGTATGGTAATAATTGTTAGATCAGCTGTATAGGAAGAGAGAAGGGAGAGGAGAAGAAAAAGAGAGAAGGGAGAGAAATGCAATATGGAATTAATGAAAGAGATAAGGCCAAAAAGCTAATACATATAGGAAGCTAGGAAAATACAAAAAATAAGACTACCCTTTACTAATAACTAAAATACATTTAACAACAATAACATTATTTGTCTCATCTATAATTAATAGTCAAGACCAAAAGAGCATCAAAGAATATCCAATAATATGCATACACAAAATTTGAATATAATTTATTTCAACTGTTTTGTTTATATTATATTTAATAGCACCAAATTATATTGAAAATTTGTGTTTAACCATTTGCTATTAAATTTATACTCTTTGTTTTCTATATTTATTTCACTCTTTAAAGCGTGTTTGGAAGATTTACAAAGTTATAATATTTCTTTTAATACAAACCAATTCGAGCATGGAAATGCGAGTTGATGTGCAAATAATATTTTTTATTTAATCAATGTTAAATATAATGAAATATTAGTGTTGCCAAGAAATTGAAGTAACCTACGGTTTTGAGTGAATAAGCATTAAAATATGTTTCAATTATCTATCTCTAAACTTCTTTTTAACTTTTTATAATTGTTTTTTAATTTAAGGAGTTTTGATTATGTGTTAACAACAAATTCTTTTCTCAAACCTTATTTAAGTCTCTCTTTTTGAGGAAATATTTGCCTAAAAATTATTGTGAAAAAGCAGACAAGTAAATTGTCTCAACTATTTTGTGATATATTTTTAAAAAATGTCTTAAAGTTTATTTTGAACTGGAAAGCACAATTCAACCTATCTTAGGTTACTTTTGATTATTTTAATAATAACATTTTATATTCACCACTTTATTATAATGTATTTATTATAATTTTTTTTTGGTATCTTTTAATGTTTTAAATTGTTCATCTTATTCCAAAGTTTTTGATATTTTAGAAATCTAATACATATTTATATTCTATTTTCTAATTATCCATTATTTATTGCTTTTCTTTTTTACCATATATTACTTCATTCCTTTTTAATTCAATTTGTAATATTATATTCAACTTTTATAACATTTATTAATTTGTTATACAATAAACATCAATTTTTTGAAATAGACATAATATAATTTAAGGAATATAACCGAAGGAATATGAATTTAATGAAAAAACCATTAAAATTGGGGAAGAGATCCACATATTCTAGAAATAAGTTAAAAAAATTACTTTATATCTTATTTATTTTGTGAAAATGTGATAGATCAAATATATTAGTTAATTTAAAATAGCAATTCAAATTATATAAATCATTTTTCGTATAATATATAAGTAAGATGGTAAGTTATCCTCCCTCTCAAAACAATATCCAAATAACTTAAATTGGGTGGGGTTGATGGGCGACCATAATTTATTACCATGCTACCATAATTCGAATGTTTCCTTTACTGGTTGTTCATGGCATATGTATCACAACACGACGGTGCTTCTTTTTATCACAATTCATGCCTTTCTTCTCTTTAACCCAATCATTGTTAGGTTCCATTTCAATTTCTCACTCCTTTTCTACCTTCTCGATCTAAATATCCTTTCTTTTCTTCTAATTCATAAACCCCATTTACTCAACTTTCACTCTCACTCATCAGTTTTATCCCTCTTCTCTGTCTTTTGGGTAAAGTTTCATTTTTTATTTCTGGGTTTGGCTTATTCTTCTCTTATCATACTTTTCAGTGTATTGTTATTGTAATTTCTCTGTTTTTTCATTCATTTTCTGACTTGTTCGAAATTGGGTCTTTTGCTGTTGGGTTTTTCATTTTTCAGGTGTTGGATCAAAGATGGGTGAGGGAGAAAGTTTTCAACTTGGAACTATTGGAGCGTTGACTCTATCTGTGGTTTCATCTGTGTCCATTGTGATTTGTAATAAGGCACTGATGAGTTCACTGCATTTTATTTTTGGTATGCTTTCAAACAAATTTGTTCCTCTATCTATTTTTGCAAAAGTTATGTCCTTTTTCTTTTCTACTTTTTTGTATTTTGTCTGTTTCATTTATTTTGTTTTGTACTTGTGTACTTAAATTTAATAACATAATTGTTCTATTAGGGTTTATAGAGCTTACCTTGTGTTGTGTGATTCATCATTGCTTTTAGAATTGAATATTTTGAAACCCCCTCCTTCTTTTCCCTTTTGCATCTTTTGTTTGAACTTGGAAGTTGCTCCATTGTCCTTTCTGCTATGCCAAATCTGATTAAGTGCACTATTCAGTTTTGTTTGAACTTGGAAGTTTTTGAATCAATATCACTTTATACTTGCTTGGTACAAAAATAACATGAGCATTTAGGAGTATCATTTTCTACATGAAATGTGTTTTGTCTTCGTTCTTGATGAACAATCATTATCGACAGCTTGCCCCTGGTCCAAGTAGAAGTATTAATTGGTGGTTGGATTTTTCTATCAAAACTTTAATTGGATATTAGATTTGCCATGTTTTATGATTTATCGTTTGCTTTTGTGTTTGGATTTTTGTTTTCATAGTCACTGTTCATCAGAATGCTCTTCAGTCTGTCAGTATATCCTTTTTTCTAAGTTAATTATTGGTTCTGCGGAAGTATAAATCAATGTCTTATTCACTACTTAGTTAAGGATTTTTCGCCTCCTTCCCTAGATCAATACAGCCAATGAATAATGTGAAATTGTGAATGCTATATAGGTTACCTCAGCCAGTTCAGTTATTGTAAGTGGCTGAAGGTTAAACATAAGATAAATCAGTAGACAGCTCATAGCATTATTCACAAATTTATTTTCTAATTTTTAGTCCTATTCGTGAGGAGGGTAGTTAGGTAAATTCACCATCTCAGAAGTGTGGTGTTTGCTGATGTTTTGGGTTATTTCCTTGGTATTTTCAAATTGGAGGAGCTTTCTGTTTACATTCAAGCGTGCTTTAGTGAGATTTACAAGTTTGTTAAACATTTTCTTTTGTACTCATGCAGCTACAACTTTGACAAGCTGGCATCTGCTTGTCACATTTTGTTCCCTTCATGTGGCACTCAAAATGAGATTCTTTGAGCACAAACCTTTTGAGCAGAAAGCTGTTATGGGATTCGGGATTTTAAACGGAATCTCAATTGGACTTTTAAATTTGTGCCTGGGGTTTAATTCTGTTGGATTCTATCAGGTATGGTTGTTTGATATGGATCTGTCTTTCTCACGAGTTAATTCCATTATTGCTGACTCTGAATGTCAATATTATATATATTCAGATGACTAAGCTGGCGATCATTCCTTGTACTGTAATGTTGGAGACCCTTTTTCTCGAGAAGAGATTCAGGTTCCATTTAGCTTCCTATCAATACTATGATTTTTATGACTGGATGTCAATATATACTTCAAATATCCTATCGCAAATTTTTTTAAAGGTCAATGAAAGATTTGTTTCATTTTCATACATGTATGTGCTTTCCGCTTCTTATTTATGATTTTTCCTGTCTCTCTCTCTCTGGCTCATTGCTTTGATATGAACTATCAGTATATCTAATAGTTGTGCTTTCTTTTACTGTCTGAGTGTAGCTGCCGATACCATAAAATTTAAACTATGTTAGTGTTCTCTTTTCATTGTCATTGCAGTAAAAGGATTCAATTTGCCCTAGGTATCCTCCTTCTTGGTGTTGGGATAGCAACTATCACTGATTTGCAGCTCAATGCTCTGGGGTCGCTCTTATCTTTGCTAGCAGTGATTACAACATGTGTTGCTCAGATTGTATCCTTAAAACTATTTCCATTTCTATTTGCAACTATAATTTTTTAGCATGAATGTGAGATAGCTTTGTGATAAATTGAATAGTACAATATATCCCGGGACTACAAACTTTGAACCTGTTCCACTGACATAGATTATATGAAATATTTCTAAACCACAAAATGTTTCGTGAAGATGATATGGCTGGTAAGTGCTAACTATTGGGAAGAAATGTTATATAATGTTTTCCTTTTGGCACATGGACAATAACCTTCTGCTCTGGGGTACATGGGCTAGTTGAGGAACTACGTTGTTGCTTATTTTCTACTTTTTAGGTTCTCTGAAGTAAAATCTGCGAGTCTTTACATGCTTAACATACATTTTAGCCTGGAAGCGTCTTTAAGCGAGTGAGATTCTCCTTTATGCCATTTGAAGATAATTTGAAGAAATATATATTTTTATTGCAAATGAAAACTTTAGAATGATGGTTGTCTGATTTTTTCCTTCCTGGGTGATCGACTTCTTTTGCTTTGGGTTTATTGTCCTTAATTAGCTACTTTCAGATGACAAATACTATTCAGAAGAAGTTTAAGGTTTCATCCACCCAGCTTCTGTATCAATCATGTCCATACCAATCAGGAACCCTGTTAATCTGTGGTCCATTTCTGGATAAGTTTTTGACCAACCAAAATGTATTTGCATTCAAGTATACAACGCAAGTCACGGTGAGTGTGAAAATTCTTCTTCAGCTTTTTTTCACTCTAACTCTTTTTGGTTTTAATGTGTTCGCAATTGTTTCGTGCATTGCAGTTTTTCATTATTCTTTCTTGCCTTATCTCCATCTCTGTCAACTTCAGTACGTTTCTTGTTATTGGAAAGACATCGCCAGTCACCTATCAGGTTCTTGGACACCTGAAGACATGCCTTGTATTGGCATTCGGTTATAGTTTACTTCAAGATCCATTCAGCTGGAGAAACATACTCGGTATTTTGATAGCCATGATCGGGATGATTCT
The DNA here is from genome assembly GCF_001865875.1 of Lupinus angustifolius. Taxonomy (NCBI): domain Eukaryota; kingdom Viridiplantae; phylum Streptophyta; class Magnoliopsida; order Fabales; family Fabaceae; genus Lupinus; species Lupinus angustifolius. The sequence goes on from NC_032011.1 coordinate 13,856,505, forward strand.
ATATTCTTACTATTGCAATCTTGAGAATCAGCAAAAGGCTGTTGAAGCTGCAGCACAAGAATCTCAGGTTTGTTTTTATCCAACTAAGAGCATGTTTGATGCACATAAACAGCTTTTAAAAAAAAATTGTGTAGGTATAATGTAGCATGTTCAAAAAACCTAATTAAATTCCAAAAAAATGATTTTTATAGAGATGCGAGAAGTTTGAAGCTTATTTAAAAAGTTGTTAGATTATGTTGAAACCAATAATATTTTTCCCAATTCATCTTTGTTAACGGTAAGGTTGTTGCTTAGTGACCATGAGGTTAAGGTTTCAAATCCTAGAAACAGCCTCTCCACTTGTGGTAAGGCTGCATATATCTACCACTCCCCAGATCCCACTGAGTGGGAGCGTCGTGCACTGGGCCGTCCATTTTTTTCATCCTTGCCAAACTAACTATACAATGTATAACAGTGATTTTTTTACACAATCCAAACAAAGTGGCTATCTTAAAATTGTTTTCCAGCAAACATATCTAAACATAAAATTGATTCTATTATCACCATCATCCATGAAACCCATTTTAGTAATAGCTAATTTAAACACATGCGAACTTTGCATATCTGGAATCTTTGCATTGGCACCTTATTTACATAACAACATTCTATGACCTCGTTGTATCTAAATGTTTCTAGGCAAGGGAAGATGAATCTGATCCTCTCATTAATGTGGAAATCGGAAGTACCGTTGCGACTGATACTGTAGGACAAAAGCTCCAAACATGGAACAAAGACAAAGACTAGTAATGTGCTTATAGGTTTTGTTTAAACATTGTGAATAACAGTTATATAAATGGTAATGCCCATAATCTGTGGAATTTGGAATTTCTGCAAGAGTATGTCTTTGTTGTTTTTCCAAGTAGCATTACTTTGGCAAGAAGATATATTAATGAGGAACAAGTACATGGTCATGTGGAAATTCTATTGGCCACTAAATATGGCTCAATAGTAGTAGCAGACATTTCCTGGTGATGTTTTCACATCATGTTACATTTTATATAGATATTCAAACTTTTTTTTTTCTGCCTTTAATAACATACACCAATAGTTATTTCTTCAGGGTTTTTTCTACAAAAAAACCAACCTTATTGCAAGCATGAGGACCACATTGTTTTTAGTCACTGGATTAAAGTTTTGGCTGGTAAAATAGTGTTATTTGTTTCTTCCAAAAATCTAATGATTTGTTTGCAACTTAGTTTTTGGAGGATAATGGAAATAATGGAAAGGTTTGAGAGCCATGAAATACATTTGTGAGATTACTCTAAAACCTATCATTTCTTTCCCTCCAAAACTTATCCTACAAGTTATTTCATAGCTCGAAGTTATCTTATAAGTATATTTCATGATTCTAAAGCTTTTTCCATCCCTCAGCCCACAAGTGTCTTTTGGAAGGGAAAAAAGGGAAATGAAAGACTTGAAAGTTGGATTTTGGAGGAGAAAGAAGGGAAAGATAAAACTTGGTAGTCTTCTCACAAAATATTTTATGGCTCTCAAGCCTTACTTTTCTCTTCCTTTCCCTTCAAAATCCAACTCTTAAACTAACCCTAGGAGGATTTTTTGTTATAATGGTTGAAGTTGACTAAAAGAAACATCCAGTCAACTTATCATACATGAATCAATAATCAATAGAATGTATGTAAGCCAACTTATTATAGATCAATCCGTAATCAGTAGGATGTACTACATACTAATCCCAGCTTAACCCTTGTCTTCTTTTCTGAATAAAATGTCAGTCAAGTTGATTTCATTTACTTGGTTCTTCCGTGATGTATCATATGCTATCTTGTACGAGTGTACATAATATATATTTTACCTAAGTCAGATGTACTACATACTAATCCCAGCTTAACCCTTGTCTTCTTTTCTGAATAAAATGTCAATGGGTTGATTTCATTTACCTGGTTCTGCCGTGATGTATCATATGCTATCTTGTACGAGTGTACATAATATATATTTTACCTAGGGGTGGCAAAATTATCCATAATCCAAAATCCATCCAAACTCATTCAAATTAAATCCATCCAAATCTATCCATTAGAACTAATGGATTTAAATGGATATAATCCAATGGATAGTATTGATAATGGATGGATTCAAATCCATCCATTATATCCAATGGATATCCATTTGGATGGATACTCAATCCATCCAAAAAAATTAAATTAAAAACAATTTTTTTTTCAATTAATTCAGTATTAATATAAAAAATTTCTCTCACCTTTCTAAGAATAATTCCACACACATTATAAAAGTTGAAAATTGCAATTGTGATTTTAAAAAGTGCTTATAAAAAAGTATAAACGATTTCGGTCTTAGTGCTTTACCTCAAATTCTTAATGCAAAGTATAAATATATCATTTTGGTTATTGACTAATATAATAATATAATATCAAAATGAAATATTTCAGGATGATGGATTGTTGGATACAAATTGTGGAAGTCCCAATTATTAAGGGTGTAAGCAATTCCGTTTAAACCGTGAAACTGATGAAACCGAACTGAACCGAACCATAAAATGCGGTTCGGTTCGGTCTGTGGTTCGATTTAGTTTTTTTATTTGGAACCATTTAAGTTCGGTTCGGTTCACGATTTTATAAATTTTGGAACCGTTAGAATCGAACCGAACCACATATTAAAAATTATTTTATTTTATATTTGGATGGTTAAGCTTTAAAGTTAGGAGATAAAATATGATTAAGAATTTAGGATTATTAATACATATAGGCTATAAGTAAGAGGCAAATAGAAAAAAAAAATTACTAAACAAACCTAAATATTTATTATCTCTATTATCCATTGAGAAGATAGAATGTTGGACTAAAGAATTGGTACCAAATTTGTCATTCTTAAATTTTGTTTGACATTGTCGAAGATTTTGTGGACTAAAATTTCAAGTTTGTAGTGCGTTGAGATGTTGAATTATTATTGTTTTACTAGAAAGAGTATTAAATATTTTATTATTGATGCGTTTAGTATTCATTTAGTTGATTCTATACTTTGCAAGTTTTGTTCAACTATTTCATAAAGATTTTCTTTAAATAAGTTGAAAAACTGCGGAACCGAACAGAAGCATAAATGAACGGTTCGGTTCCTAAATAAAATTTGTGGTTAATCGAGTAGAACTGAACCATATCTTTGTGTTCGGTTCGGTCACTAAATTGCGTCAAAAATCGAACCAAACTTTACACTCCTACTAATTATGTTGCACCAGAGATTCTTGCCAATAAGAGTGCTTATAAAAAAACTTCATAAATTTACCTTTTTAAAAGTGCTTATCAAAAAAGCACTTTTTAAAAGTGTTTGTTAAGAAAATTATTTTTTAAAATCGATATTTAAAAATTCTTTATTAAATAATAATTTTTAAAAGAATTTTTCTTCTTCAAATTGCTTTATTAAAAATGTTTTGTTCAAATTAAAAAAAGTGGGTTGTATATCCATCCATCTAATCCATTAAAATGGATACATGGATAGAATGGATGGATTGGAATCCATTGAATATGGATGAATTGAATAATTTAAAAATACGATGTAATGGATCCATCCATTAGGATCCATCCATTAGGATCCATATCCAAATTCATCCAAACCCTCCAATTGCCAACCCTAATCTTACCCACCCGAAGTGAGAATGATTTCTTATGGGCATGATTTGAAAATAAATTTGGATATGCTTCTATATGAGGTAATAAAATTAAAAATGTAAATATGTAGAAAATGGATTGTAGCGTACTGCAATAAGTTGATAAAAAACTATATTACCCTCGGGTGATCCATGTGTAGCATTATTCAAAGAACTCCAATTTATAATTGTTCGACCAAGATAATAACTATTTATGAATTTTCCAACATGTATTTTATTTTATGAAGTTTTATTATTTGAACAATTAAATTATGATTTCGATTCGTTCCCACAACTGCACTTGTCTGACAGCTGTTGGAGCTCTTTCTCCTACGGCTGTTGGAGCTCTTTCATACATTATTGTGATGACAAATTTAATTACTTGCTGCACCTTAACTGAAAAATTACAATTTTGATATACCTTTTAAATTAATTATCAAAATAGTGCTACTAAACTTGATAATCAAGTTGTCGAGTTTCATATTTTTCTCTCCACCACAAGTTAAACTCGGCAATAGTATAGTAGAGTTTAACATTTTTTTCTTGTAGATTTTCATATTTTATGTTTTTTCAATGTAACTCGCAATTAAGATTGCGGAGTTTGGTGGCTCATTTGCAAAACTAATGTTTAGTTGGCAACCCAAATTAGTGTTTAGTTGTCATGAAAAAAAAATTCAGTACATTAAAGTGACTTAAATTTGCCTTCTCATGTTGCTGCTATGTATTCTTCTGTTTTCCTTGCTCTATTCTTTTTCTTTCGGTAGGATAGTTTATTGCCATAGTTGTGAAATAATATAGCTTTACTCATATTTCATGTGAAACCCCTTAAGTGGTTGCTGGAACCTATTCAATACTAGTCTTCAAATCTTCATTCTCATCATAGTATTAGTTTCCCCCTTATTAAATGCCCCTTCAACTCAACCTAACTGGCTGTCTTCAATTACAGCATTTTGGTGAAAAGGGACGGTAGTAGAAATCACACTCACAAAACTTTTGCCATGAAAAAACATTTTTTTCTTCTTCCTAGCAAATCAACCAGGATCCGCTGCTTCAATACTGCTTCACTGTTTTGTTTCTAGCTTCTGAAACATTTCGTGGAGACAGATACTAATAACAGTGATATTTTATAATACAAAACAATAATTTGGGTTACCGAGTTTAGTGTAAAACGCCATTGATGTCGATTTTTCAAAAAATACACTATTTTAATAATTAATTTAAAAGGTGCACCAAAACTATAATTTTTCATTCAAAGATATACCAAGTAAGTAAATTTGCCTACTGTAATATATAAATAAAAAGGGCCAACTCATTTTCATATGGATCATGGCTCCAACTATTGCTGAAGAGTAGAGGCAAATTAAATTCTTTAGAAGAGGATCCAAATTAAATACTTTCATTCATGTTATAGTACATTTATTCCATGCATCCCGAATAGATACCACTCACATCGTCTCATTATCTGATTTTCCATCTTGGTTGTAAGGAGATGATATAGGTTATTCCAAAATCTGTTTCATCTCACGTGTTATTTTTTGACTGATTAAAATATATATTTAAATAAAAATTTAATAATAAAATAATTTTTTGATTAATTAGAGGTAATGACATATTTGTATGCCAACGTTGTTTGGGCTTAGCACCCATTTTCAGATTTTCTTCAACCACCAGAAGCTCATAATGGTAACTGGTCATTCCACGCAAGCCTAGGTATTCACTCTTTAATTAGTTATTTAGATGTATCTCTTGTCTCTCGTCACACTTTCCACCTTAGTTTCCATATTGCGTTTGTGCATCTCGCAAATTCCTCAATTATCAATGATTGTGTATTACACTGTGAATGATAAGTAATCTTTGTTTCCCATCCATAATTGTGATTGCTTCACTAACTCTTCTCATCACATTTAAGCCATTTTTTAATGCCAGCTTCACCACTAATACTCCTTTTTCCTTATAGTAATCTTAGAAGTTAGAAGGATATTATTTCATTGATTTGATTTTGGAGTAACAACATTAATTGGGTTGAATTGGAACAACAACATTAGTGTTCCATCCGGGTTAAACCTGATGGATACTCACCCATAATATCTCCTCCAATAGCTAATCCAGATCGACAGGAACTACTTAGGGAAGAAGCAACTCTATTGTAGGTGTCATTAATGCACATTTGACTCGCAATTAATATACATTTTACTCACAATTAATGCACATCTGACTCGTCATTAATGTATTTTTGACTTGCCATTAATATGCTCCTGCCAAACTCTGCCACGACGCCTGCAAATTCTATCTGCTCCTCCTAGTGTACGCCTATTGATCGATAGGAGCAGGCCTACGGGGTAGCTAGAACCAGCCTAATATATGCCTAGTGTACGCCTATTGTACCTAGGGATGACAACAGGCACGAGTAGTAGCTACCCGCTACCCATTTCAAAATAGGAGAGCATTACCCATACCCGCCCGTACCCGTACGGGTACCCACGTGCGAGTATTCACAGGTATTTCTGGGTATACGTGGGTACAACGGGTACCCGCGAGTTTCCTATATTATAAATGATTTTTAATGTTCTACTTCTATTATATTTCAAATGAGATAAAACTTAATTATTTTTGTATCTTTTGATTGAATATTTGGCAAAAATGCTAAATTTATTAGTGTTTTCTATTTGTGTGATTTGTTGTTCACATTTCTTTAACAAAAAGTATATATTTTATTTATAAAACATGTGTGTTTCTACACATGTAATAATAATTGTGAGTGTTTTACCACCAAATTCAATAAAATATGTAAGCAAAGTAAAAAAATGTAAACAAAGTAAAAGGAGAAGATGTACACAGTGTAATGAATGTTAGAATAATGTACTTTTTATTTTAATTAAATATAATATATTAATAATATAAATAACGGGTACCCGCGGACACGGGTACCATAATATCCATACCCACCCGTATGTACTACGAGTATTTTTATAAATCCGTTTGTAAAACCCATGGGTACCTGTTTGTGACATGTACCCATGCCCGTACGGGTTTTACCCATGGGTATCCACAAGTATGAGTTTTTTGTCATCCCTAATTGTACCTGTACCATACCTGCTACACCACAACCAACAAATTGTCACGTATCACGTCGCCACCCCAAACATTATAAACAAGAGACTCTCATACAAGAAGTATCATTAATATCTCATTCTCTCGTTTATTACTTGCATTAATTACTCTCATATCTCATATTTACTCTTAATCATTCTTATTAAGTCTCATATTGATTTGATCGTTAGAGAACTTCTTCAAGTATCTCCCCAGTGGATTCAAGCTTCATTCTGACCAATTTCCAGAAGCAAGCAACTCACCCAATTTTCTAATTCCGACCATATCCGATCAATACTAAATAACAAGTTTTCTTTTTTCTATTTTTTTATTTTATAAAATTTTGTGTGCATCTTAACATTAGACTCGACCCAATCCAACTAATAACCAGTTGGTTCACTTTTGGTTCTTGGATGAACATGATAGAGTCAAACTGAACTAATCAAACCAATTCTCACTAAACTAAATCCATATGCACTCATATATTTTGTGATTATGTGATCACTCCATTCTTTTAGCGCTTCTAGATTCTAGAATTTTGTATTATAACTTTTTAAGTTTTGTATTCTTCTATCTCATCACAAAACTTGTTTATATGGTAAACAAACAATTTTGTAGGATGAATTATTATAGTTACAAGACTAATAATAGTCCAAAGTCTCCACCATACTCCACAATTTAATTAATTTAATATTTAATTTTAAATTATTAACACATCACCAGTGATAAAAAATTGATTGAAATTAATCCTTGTATAATAACTTTTCTAAGTTGGGTATTATAAATCTCTTCATCTATCTAGTCTCAAAACTTGTTTATATCGTAAACACATAAATATTAGTTAGCATCCTAATTGTAGAATGTCGAGAATGAGAAATTATTATACGATACAAAATCGATAATCCAAATTTAATCATACCTTACAATTAAATTAATATCATATTTAATTTTAAGTCACTAATATATAATTAATGATAAGAATTTAACTTGAGACTTTTGGTCTCAACATATCATATAATAATTCTTGAAGGGACAAACGACTATAATTAACATTATGCCTTTAAAATGGATAAAGGTGAATAAAAAGAATATGAGGGGTAAGAAACTTAAAATGTGTATAAATTTTCTTTGTTAGGATCATCTCTATTAATAGAGAGACAAATGCTTCAAAAATAAAATGAAATGCAAATTCTAATGACACTTTTATCCTTTTAAATATAATAAAATTATACTTTTATCACTAAAAATAAGTGTAAAAATATGTACTTACCTCTATTAATAAAGAGGATTTGGAAAATATTAAATGAGACTATGTTTTATATGGTAATAATATAAATAATATGCTTACACTGCATGTTAAACCTTGTACATAATTATATTGGAAAAAACCACCAGATGCTGTGATATAAAAGCAACAAAACCCCCACCTGAACTGCATCACCAGAAGCACCGATACCCTATTTTGAGAACTGCACCATGGTTTGATTTTATCCTTACTCTGCCGTTGTTGCTTTTTGTTTTGTCCCTTCTCTTCTTCCCACTTTCTAAGCTCTTCTATTTTTTCACAGACATTTAAGCGCAGGAACGGTGGCCGCAACAAACATGGCCGTGGCCATGTTAATTTCGTTCGCTGCTCAACTGCTGTAAATGCTGCCCCAAGGTATTTTCCATTCAATTTTTTATTTGATCATACTTGTAGTTTTATATAATGTGGTAGTTTATTCAAATAAAAATACAGAATTCGTGTTCTGTTTATGCAAACAGTGAGAGCTTTATAAACTAAGTGATAGTTTAGGCATCTATAAAAAAATTCATTGTGCAGTATGGATTGCTAACAGTAACCGAGGCTCCCACTTAATAGGGCTGAGGAGTTTATATATACTCAACCTTAGCCCTGCAAGCATAGAGGCTTTTCCAATATTTGAACTTGTGTTCTTTTAGTACTAAGCAGTAACTTTACAGTTGTATGGAGGCTAACCCTAACAGTACAAATTATAAACTACATAAAAAATTTATAACTTAGTTTTGGTGAAAAATAAAAGGACAAATCCATCAAGCGGTTTGTGGTGAGGAAAATTGTTGAGCAGGCTGCGATGTTCAGGAAGCTTGTGTCTACGAAGGTAATATTTCTTAAACCATTTTTTCTTGGGACTCTTCTATTACGAGATTATCACATTAGTTATTTGCTGTTACTTACTTGATTTGGTTCTTTATTATTTGTAGAATACGCACTTCCTAAGCTGTATGTGAAGCTGCAGTACTGTGTTTCCTGTGCTATTCACTCTCATGTTGTGAGGGTTCGTTCTCGCACTGATAGGAGGCAGCATGATCCTCCACAGCGCTTCATCAGGCGCAGGGTAAGCTGCCAATTTTACCATTTTACATTTTTTATTATTTCATGTGTGCTATCGAGTATGAGTCATTGTCCTTACTCCTATCTCTTACAATTGCTTATAGCGGTTTTCTAAGGTATGCCCATGAGCACACATTAGTACTAATGATTAGGTTCTGACTTAGTTGTTTAATTTCAATGTTTATAAGGTATCTTAATATTATGTAATTACTTCGGTATTTAATTTTACTATGGAAAAACTAGGTTTTATCTTTCTTTTTACAGGCCTCATGAATATTTTATCTTGCTTATTTTTTTTCTTTTATTTCTGTTATATATTAATGAGACACTCTTTACATCTCGCCCATTATCTCCAATTTTTTTTGACATAGCATGCTCTCATTGTGAGTAAAGCAAAATTCAATTTTGATATGACAAATCACAAGTGCAAGATTATGTCATCAAATAATAAAATATGATACTATAAGGACTTGAAAACTCTTTTAATTATAACAATTAATTTATTGTTACCTCAAATAGGAATTAAAAGTGAATTTAGAACAATTGAACAGTTGACAAGAATAATTATGGAAATAGTAAAAAATGATTGAAATCTAATTTAGGAAGAGTTCTCAGGATAAGGGTTACCGCCTTTACACTCGCAAATCATTGTTTTGCTCATTTTCATGTACTTTAAGTTGTGAGGGTGAATTGCTCTTTGATATGTGTCATCATCTCTCGAGCTCTAACACGTGTACTCAATTGAAGTTGCACCTACTCTCGTGATACATTTATCAATCAAATCCTTTACTTGAATCTTTCTATCCAATCGCATCGTAGCAACCCAAGGTGAATTCCAGAAACCTCCGAGAATCCTAATATTACTCTCGTGAATTAGGATTCTAGTTTGAATAAATGAATGATCATATTGTTGGGTTCACCTCTCGGTCTTTCCCCAATGTATCTAAGAGGTGTAATTTGTTAGTCATACAACTCACACGAATAAAATTCAGTTTAATTATTCAAATCACAACACTCAATAAAATAGAAGTAAGAACAAATATTTATTGAATGTAAAAGGGCATGGCTCCAATCCTAGAAACAAAGGGAATTACTCACTCAAGATTGAGAAGAGAATCTCAAATTCTAAATTAGAGAATTGTAATATAAAGTGTAAAGTGTTGTGTTTCATCCTTGAAGGAGAACCCTCATTTATCCTAGTTATTACAAAATATTGGGTTAAGCTCAACAAAACAAATTTAAAAAATAGGAATAGAATATAACATTCACGAATTCTTTTGGTCATTCAATTGGTCTTCACATAGCCTCAACACTGAATTACATCTTCTTGCACCTAATCTATATTCTTTTTGACTTAATTCCGTCCAAACTGCACAACATAGGAAAACACATCCGCTCAACCTGAACAAAAATAAATAAAAGCTAAAAACAATCATAAAGTCCCAATTATGTCATAAAATGCAAGTTAAATGCAGTGCAAATGTAGCATAATTTCACACTCATGAAATTCCTTCAAGCTTATCTCTTGCTTGTCCTCAAGCAAGTATTATGTGTAACTTTTACAATTATGTATGAATGACAATATAAAAACCATGACCCGAAATAACCATCAATCTCATGATAGTTTTGAAACAATTCAGGCCTTAAGACAAATCAATCATAAACAAATTCAATTCAAGCTAAGTCTTTAAGTCATAACAATTGCATGAATCTGGGTCACTCTTCTCTCATCACTCTCATGTGTTTAAAGGTCATAGTATTTCACTCAAATTTTCATGAAAGTAAATTACCATAAGCTTGATTATAGACCAAATCGTCACTCATTGTATTTGAATGCATTCAAAAATCAAGAGGTCTTTAAATGATAGTAATGGGGCCAAGGCGAATGATTTAAGGTGAGATAAACAAAGAAAGAGTAATTCAAAAGGCTTACAAATGTTTCTCAAGATACTTAAACTTTTTAGACATATGATTGAAGCATTGAGATTCTCTTAATATGTCTTACTTTATCATATGATCCTTTTTCGATCAATCCTTCTTTTTATAATATATTTTTCAATCATTTCTCCTTTAGTATACTTTGTATTATTTTTTTCATTTTTCTTTTCATTCTTATTATTCTTTCTAAAAGAGAAAGGATGAATTTTTTCTTTTTCACCTTTTTTTTTGTTTCTTTCACTACACATGGTCTCTTTACCTTTCTCAATGCTTCAACCAAACATCACAAATTACCCAAAACCCTCATTTGAGTAGCTATAAAAAATCATTAAATTTTCGACTCAAAAGTGGGCAACTAATGAGTTTTCAATGTTTATAGCAAGCGATTGAAGGACAAAAGAAAACGTTCTAATTGCCTCTATCATTTTAATGCATACAAACAGACTTCAATCTTGAAACGATTGCAAATCAAGTTCTAGAATATACAATCATAGAAAAGTATGCACTCATGAAAGAAAAAAATGTTTTTATGTAATTGTCAATTCAAATCAGAACTCTTATTGTGTTTGACCCAAATTTCTCTCATTTGGTTCATTCAGCAAGAGTTATTAAACAAAGACCTTTAATTAATCAAATTTAATTCCCAATTATCCAATCTAATGTCTTGCATATTATTATTTTATCAAAAGTTTTTTTTCTTCAACGAGGTCACAAATCAACCATCATCGTTCATGTATACTTTTTTATTTAAATCAAATGATAGTTGAAATATGAAACATATGCTAACGCATAATAATACAAATATTCAACCTAAAAAAAATTAAAATCTATATGGTATGCATGACATAATTGAACTATCTAAATGCAGAACTCCCTCGAGCTTAGAAATTTACATTGTCCTCAATGTAAAAGTCTAAACAATAAGAGAAAGAAAAATAAAACTCACATGTTAGGTAGGAAGTATTCTCAACTTATGTGCCAATTATAAGTGGTTGGTTTTATTGGGTATAGTGGAAGTACATGCAAAAGAAGATAAATAGGTCTCAAATGACATATATGTCCTAGATGGACTAGGTGTAAATATCCGATCTGAATGGGGCAACTAATAGGCATTATCATGTTAGCACATTTCCATTTAATTTGTTTAATTTTTTAATTTTTAATTTTTTTGTGGCCGACACTATATACATCCCCTTACAAAGGTTCCAAACTCAGGGAGGCACTAAAGCCAACACTAAAACACTAAAATTAATGAACTAAAAGAAATGTACCTTCAACGTCGGTTGTCTCCCACGAAGCGCTCATTTAACGTCATTAGCTTGACAGTTGATCCTTGCACATCATGCACGATCCCACGAGCTCATACCCAATGGTGGAGGGAGTGTTTTTACTTTCGTTTTAGGTGCTTTTTCTTTCTCCCAATTATCAAATTTAGGTGTGATCCTCAAACTCTCCTCATGCGGGTTGTAGGGGAGAGTTGAACTTGCATTTATAGAATCACTGCCTTCAACCACTTCCTCATTAAAATTTGTAGTGTCGTCTATCAGCATGCTTCTCTCCATGAGATCCTCATATTTCACTTTAGACACTTCCTTCTTTACTACTTGTTTCAGCATATCAACCCTGCAATATGAGTCCTCAAGAGAAGGTTGTTTAATAGATTTAGCAATATCAAATTCAACTTTTTCATCTCATATGCTTAAAGAAAGTTTTCCATATTTAACATCAATTATAGCATCAGAGGTAGCAAAAAATGGTCTACTTAGTATGATTGAAATTTGTGCATCTTCTTCCATCTCTAGTATTATAAAATCTGTTGGATTGTAAAATTTGCCAACTTTGATAGGAACGTCCTCCAAGATACCTATAGGGAATTTAATCGACCTATCCGCTAATTGAAGTGATATATTAGTGGATTTTAGTACACCCACATCTAATATTTTACAAACGGATAAGGGCATGAGGCAGACACTTGCTCTCATGTCATATAAAGCATGGTCAGAATTAGTGTTATCAATTAAACATGAGATAGAGAAACTACAAGGATCTTTTAGTTTAGGAGGGAATTTAATTTGAATCAAAGCGCTGCACTCCTCATTTAGAGTAATTTTTTCACAATCCTCTATTATTCTCTTGTTAGATAGAATATCTTTAAGAAATTTCATATACACAGGCATCTCCTACAGTATCTCACAGAATGGCAAATTGATATATAATTTCTTAAGAATATCTAAGAATTTCCAATATTTCTTTTCTAATTTTGCCTTCGCAAATCTCTGGGGGGAAAGGAATTGGTGGTACATATGGTGGTGAAGCTACATATGTTAAGTTCCATGTTGTGAAGGAAATTCATATAAATTTTGGACACTTATGGTGTAGTTATGATGAAATTCATGCACAACTTTAAAGAATCTAGTGTGATTAATCTTGTTTAAGGATCTTACATGTTTTTGTGTCAATTGTAGGAGAATGAGGAGTAGAAAAGATGGAAATTGAAGGAATTTGCATAAAAGGAGTTGTGGATCTCTAGCCCAAGCGACAATTGCTAATTCAAGGAAAAAGGCTTAAATCACTGCTTGTCCCTCGCTCAAGCAACAATTCCCCCTTTTGGATGTCAAAGTTTATGTGTCTTTCTCGCTCAAGCGAGAGCATCTCACTCAAGCGAGAAAGACAAGTTAAAAACTCTGATTCTCTCGCTCAAGCAAGAGATCTGTCGCTCAAGCGAGAGATCTTTCGCTCAAGCTAGAAGATTTTCTAAATGCTGAAATTTGCTCTCTCGCTCGAGCGAGAGACCAAAAATCTGGAACAAATATAGGTGGTTAAGAAAAGCAAAGGAGGGTTATCCAACTATTTTCCAAGCTTTTTCACACGATTTTAGAGAAAAAAACACTATGGAGGAAGAGAGAAGTCGTGGGAACGACTTTAGATCCAAATTTCTTGTATTTGTCACGATCAGAGTGTTGTTATGGCAAGGATGAGTGACTAGTTCTTCGTTGTTGGGATTTTAAATGTAATCTTCTTAACTTGTACTCCTATATTCAATTCTAATTTAATTGTTATTTGATTTTGGGAAGTTTATCCTGTTTTTAATGCATGAGTTTAATTAGCTACTGAATTCTTGTTCTTGGGTTCAAGTTTAATTGGAAAATTAAATTTGACATCTGATTTGGATTATCTTCCTTCATATATCATTATTTCAGGAATGGATAATGATGTATGAATTGTTTTTACATTGTTTTTAATGCTAGTTAATCAGTCAATTAGCCAAGGATTTGGTAATTGAGTGTTTATCTAAGGATTTTACACTCAAGGAATTTATGTAAATGAATTGCCGAAAATATGCATCAAAATTAGTAATTTTGCAAGTTGCTTGGATTTGAATCTATGGATGTCAAAAGGGAAAGATGATGAATTTCGATCCCAACTCTTTTAAATTCATAGTTAACCTTTTATTTTAATTTAACCTTGTTACAAAACTATTATCAAATTATTAAACAAATTGGTGTAAATAGTTGCTTAACTAATTCTTGTAGGAATTAGTGTAAATCCACTTTGCTCCCTGAGGATGATATCCTGGTACTTTACCGGATTTTACTACTTGGACGATACGGTGCGCTTATCGTTCCATAAAATATCCAACAACATACTTAGACACCTTTTCAAAATTTTGTTCCCCTTCAGGGAGTCATGTCTCAGTATGTTTCTCTTCCACTTGTGTAACATTCTCAGTTCAAGGAACATCCTTGAGTTCCTTCCCCTCCTTAATCAGATAGCCTTACAATGTTCATTATTTGGATTTTTCTCTGACTGTCCTGGAAACATCCATTTATGCCTATTAAAGTTGTTAGCTTGTTGGACAATTTGTGTTTCTAACATTTTTCCATGGATGGACAGATTTTCTATCTTAAAATTCAAATCATTTAACATATTTGCAACATTTTAAATAATTGTGATTTTATCCTCTTAAAATTTATTAAGGTTAACTAGTAATTTTCCTATCTTTCCATTATTGTTATAAGAGTGGGATCAATAGGAGAAGATTTCACATGCGGAAACCGTGTTGTAGGTTTCTTATTACCTTGTTCATCCCGATGTTGAATATTTAAAGTGTTGTTGTTTCTCTAGGAAAGGTTAGGATTGTTCTGCATGTATGGTGGGTTGAATTGATGTCTGCTCCTCTCATTGTAATCATAGTAATTGCATGATTTAGGTTGTTCATTGGCGCAAGCTTCATGTACAAGTTCAGTGAATTGTTTGCATTCAGACCACTCATGCCCTTTTGCTTCACACCCCTCACATGTTGCAGTTATAGACCCAATAACATTAGCTTGATATTTTCCAGTTTTTCAATCCTTTGAGAAAAGTTCTCCAGTGTGGAAACTATTTTTTTCCATTTGATTTCATGAATATTGTGCATCAGAGTTCCTCCTTGGATGATGTCTCCTCTCATTCGCTCATTGGTGATAATTTCAAACCACATTCACTATGATCTTTGAAGCAACATCAATTCCTTTGCACATAAAGGCACCACATGTTGAAGAGTCCAACAGTTGTTGTGATGGAAAGTCTAGCCCACTGTAGAAGTTCTAAACTAGCATCCATGGTGGAATGTCATGATGAGGGTAAGCTTCAGTCAACTCATTTAATCTTTCCCAAGCTTTAGCAATTAACTCTCATTCGTTTTGATTGAAGTTTTGGATGAGGTGCCTATAGTGCATAGTTTTGGAAGGAGGAAACTATTTGTTGAGAAAAGCCCCCTCCATAGTTCACCATGTTACTTGAATTTTAGCATTTTGATTTCTTAGTCACGTCTTAGCTCTGTCTCTAAGGTAATATAGAAACATGTGGAGACGAATGACATCTTCATAAGCTCCATGAATCCTCGTTGTCTCACTGAATTCCAAGTACTGATCAATAGAGGCGTTAGGATCTTCATGAGCTCCACCTCCAAATTGGTTTTGCATCACCATTTGGATCAGAGCAGATGACAAAGAAAAGTTCTATGCTTCAATAGTTGTACACGTGCACGTCTTTCTAATGCACTTTCTTTTTGCTGCCTTCTTCTACGGAAAGTCCTTTATGGCTCTGAGTAGTAATTTGAATTTTGCATAAACCAAATGGCAACCTGCAGAGGTACCAAGAAAAAGGAAAACGCGTAATACACTAGAGTACAGTAATGAATTAATTGAAAATTAAAGAAATTTTGACACAATCCCCGACAACGACGCCAAAAACTTGATATGGAAAATCGCAAGTGTACGATTATCTTGTCAAGTAATAAAATATCGAACCCACGAGGACTGAAAAATTCCTTTAATTATAACAATTAATTTATACTCAACTCAAAGAGTAATTAAAAGTGAATTTAGAACAATTGAACAGTTGACAAGAATAATTATGAAAATATTAAAAAGGATTGAAATCTAATTTAGGAAGAGTTCACAGGATAAAGGTTACCGCCTTTATACACAAATCCTTGATTTGCTCATTTCCATGAACTTTAATTGTGAGAGTGAATTGCTTTTTGATATGTGTCATCCTCTCTCGAGTTCTGACATGTGTACTCAATTGAAGTCGCACCTACTCTTGTGGTACAGTTATAAATCAAATCCTTTACTTGGATATTTCTATCTAATCGCTTCGTAGCAACCCAAGGTGAATTCCAGAAACCCCCGAGAATCCTAAGACTACTCTCGTGAATTAGGATTCTAGTTTGAATAATTGAATGATCACATGGTCGGGTTCACCTCTCGGTCATTCCCTAATGTATCTAAGAGGTGTAATTTGTTAGCCACACAACTCACACGAATAAAACTTAGTTTAATGATTCAAATCACAACACTCAATGAAATAGAAGTAAGAGCAAGTGTTTATTGAATGTAAAAGGGCATATCCCAATCTTAGAAACAAATGGAATTACTCACTCATAATGGAGAAGAAAATCACCAATTCTAAATTAGAGAATTGTAATATAAAGTGTAAAGTGTTTTGTGTTTCATCCTTGATGGAGAACCTTCAATTATCCTAATTACAAAATATTGGGCTAAGCCCAACAAAACAAATCTAAAAAATAGGAATAGAATATAAAATTCACGACTTGTTTTGGCCATTCAATTGGTCTTCGCATAGCCACAACACTGATTCCATCTTCTTGCACCTAATGTCTACTCTTTTTGGCTTCATTCCATCCAAATTGCATAACATAGCCAAAAGCACTCGCTCAACCCGAACAAAAAGAAATAAAAGCTAAAAACAGTCATAAAGTCCTAATTATGTCCTAAAATGCAAGTTAAATGCAGTGCACATGTAGCATAATGATGAGTGTGAAAATAAAATGTTCCATACTAATGGATTCAGGTCCATAATTATGGGTTCCAATGTACGAGATCTTGTAGAACTTACCAACAAGGCCCTATCGATTAGTATTATCCAAAAGAAATCCATTATAGACACTAATATAATTAGATATGCTCTTCATAGACAAACTTGGGATTTAAGATCCTAGTTAAGATCGATTTAGGATCATCGGATCCTTTGCTATCAGATAGGAAGGATTGTTTCGCAAAATGTACTTCACATGACTCATATCGTCAAGCGTACCCATTCCAAATTTCATTCCAATCAAACGATCCGCAGCTGTCAATATATCTCATGGTAACAAAAATGTATTGTTCTGGGGTATATCAAGATTCAGCCTTCGGTTCATATTTCTCCGACCAATTCTTCCTAATTCACATCTTTGTTGAATTGTTTTTTGCAATTCCTTACATAAAAGTGGCATGGCATTTGATCTTCGAAAAGAGTAAGTCCTATAACGAATTCAATTCCCAATTTATATTCTATTCTAGTATTCAGACCTTTCTTTGTTTTTATTTTATTTTTATGATATTTTTAACCTTGGAGAATATATTAATTCATATATCATTTTCGCCCGTATCAATTGTAATTTAAATTCATTTGATAACTTTATTAGTGAATGAAATCGTAAGGTTATATGATTCGTCCGAAAGGGCGATCATCCTCTCGGACCAGCTACTAATCATTGCCTTGGTAAGCTATTGCCCCACCAACTAGCTAATCAGATGTGATCCCCTCCTCAGGGGAATTCCTCCTTTTGCTCCTCAGCCTATAGGGTATTAGCAGTCATTTTTGGGCTATTAGCTCAGTGCTAGTGCGCCCCTAATAATTGCATCGTTGTGCCTGGAGTGTGAGGGCTCTCAGCCACATGAATAGTTCAATGTGCTCATCGACGCCTGATCCTGAGATGTGGATCATCCAAGGCACATTACTATGGCGTACTTCTCCGGTTCGAACTGGGGTTTGAAACCAAAGTTCTCCTCAGGAGGATAGATGGGGTGACGTAACTTGGACAAAAAGACACAAAGTGACTTAGACAAATATTTTTTGTCAATAACCTCATACCAATCAATCGAATATTGATTTATACGTAATCGATCAAATGCAATTATCAATGCAATTTAGGAGGATTCGATGAAAGGTCATCAATTCAAATTCTGGGTTTTCGAATTGAGAGAGATAAAAAATTATCGCTATTTCTTAGATTCATGGATCCAATTCAACTCAGCGGGATCTTTCAGTCACATTTTTTTCCATCAAGAAAGTTTTATAAAACTCTTGGACTCCTGAATTTGGAGTATCCTACTTTCACGCAATTCACAGGGAATTTCTTGTTTTTCATTACCATTCACGTAAGAATGAATACTATGATTTGAATTTTGAACCGACATGAATACAACATCTATAGGATAACTTCTATCTTGAAACTTAGTTTTTATACGATATCCACAATTTCTCGCGATTTCTAATCCAATATTGGGAGAACCCGAATACTCTCTTTCGGATCTAGGAAAGAGCTTTAGAGATCTTTTTTTCCTTTTGGAAGATACAGGAGCGGAACAATCAACGTATTGATTGATATTGGAAGACTCGAAAGATTCTTCCAATGTATCATTTCTGGGTTCAATGGAATTCACATGTATAGGAAGAAACCCTGTCAAACATATATCATATATGAAATCGAGATAGTTACCTTTGAGAAAATTATAATCAGAGTGTTAATTTCGATGCTTTATTCTTTTGAAGGTAGGAGAAAAGATAAAACTATAAAAAGGGAATAAAGCCTGCTATTAAAGATATAGCAAAAAGAAATAATAGAAAATGAGCTCTAGTATAAAGATCCTTATTAGTACGTAAACCAATGGTATACCACCACTGATAAACACCGGAATAAGTGATATTCACTGGGCGAAGAGCACCCCCTCGAGTAAAAGCTTCTAAAGTATGTTGACCAAAATGAGGATCCCAAAATTCGCTGGTTTTATCTCGTTTTTAAAAGGTTTGGTTAATAAACAAGTGAACATATAAACAAAATTATATATTATTCATTTTTCTAATATTCTTTTTGATCTCTTAGAGATTTCAAAAAATGGATTTTCTATAGACTCCCAATGATCAATCCTCCCATGAATTGCTAGGGATCCGATAAGTCCAACATTGATTCCATCAGACGTGTCAATTGGGCAGATGCGTCCATGGTGACTAGGGTTATGCTCTTAGTTTTGCAAGAACGAACTAAGAGGATTAGCTACCCAGCCAATCTTCATACTTAAATATCGTTACTGTATAATTCGACTTCGTTATGAAATACCTATTATTATATATTTCATGGGTAGAGCCAAAGAGTGTGAACTGTACAAGTTAACAATAACATTGAAAAAATGAAGGGACTCTGGTGTATAGAGAGGACCTCGTCGTTTAAAACCTAATCATAGAAATGATGAAACTCACCATTTCTTTATTTATTCCTATTTAATTTACTATGTTTTTTTTATACCCAATATCAATACAATTTTTTGCTCGAGGTTATATGGTTGGAAATAAAAAGAAAAAAATCGTGGTTGGGAAGGTTATAGTAGCAAAAAAAGCCATCAAATTTTTTATTTTATACATTGGAAGGATCCATTTTTGTTATTAATAGACTATATGGTGGGGAGAAAAGAATAACTGAACAAAAAGAAATCAAATAGTTATTCATCAAAGTCTCATTTATTCAATGACAAGAATTAAACGAGGATAGAGGACAAAATTTCATTTATTTACGTCAAGTTTTCGCAGGGCTCATTCAAGAGTTACTCGAACTGTGACTCAACAGAAAATAAAAGGTTCAGTTTCAGCTCATCGAGATAAAGATAGGAAAAAAAGGGATTTTCGAGCTTTGTGGATCAGTCGAATAAATGCAATAATCGATGCGAATAAAAAATATATATACTCTAATTATCACAAATTAATATATAATTTGTACAAGAAGAAATTGCTTCTTAATCGTAAAATAGTTGCTCAAATAGTTATATTAAAAGGGGATTGTCTTTTTATGATTGCCAACGAGATCATATAAACTCTACTACCTTCCTGGAGATTGAGTTTTATATGATAAAATAGAATTCATACCATAAAGACATCAAAAGGAACAACCACGCTCAATAAAAAAAGATTTATTTTTCTTCACCGATTATCTTTTTTGTTATAACACAACAATCAAAATTGGACTTTCATAGTTTTCGAACAAAAGATCAATCCAAAATTCATTTTATTTTAGATTAAAATTTTAATTGAATTGAAGTGTAACTCTACAGCACTTGGCTACCCAACGTTTACCGTGGGCACGATAATTGGTACACCAGGGGTGCGTCCTTCCCAATCCTCTCGTACTAGGGAAAGATCCTCTCAATGCGCGTAACCCCTAATGCTTGTGGTTCACGTCCTGGAATAATCCGCCCTACTATTGAGGCATATAAATTTTCTTTGTTATCTACTCTGATCCAAATGGTGATGCAAAACCAATTTGGAGGAGGAGCTCATGAAGATCTGAATGCCCATATTGATCAGTTCTTGGAATTCTGTGAGACGGTGAGGATTCATGGGGCTTCTGAAGATGTCATTCATCTCTACATGTTTCCATATTCCTTTAGAGACAGAGCTAAGATGTGGCTAAGGAATCAAAATGCTGAAATTCAAACAACATGGCGAACTTTGGAGGAGGCTTTTCTCAACCAATACTTTCCTCCTTCCAAAACTAGGCACTATAGGCATCTAATCCAGAACTTCAGTCAAAAGGATGGGGAATTAATTTCTGAAGCATGAGAAATATTAAATGAGTTGACTGAAGCTTGCCCTCATCATGATATTCCACCTTGGATGTTGTTTCAGAACTTCTATAGTGGGCTAGACTTTCCATCACAACAATTGTTGGACTCTTCAGCAGATGGTGCCTTTATGTGCAAAAGAATTGATGCTGCTTCAAAGATCATAGAGAATATAGTTTTCAATCATCATCAATGAGCAAATGAAAGGAGACACCATCCAACAAGAGACTCTGGTGCACAATATTCAGGAAATCAGATGGAGAAGGTAATTTCCATGGTGGAGAACCTTTCTCAAAGGTTTGGAAAGCTGGAAAAATATTATGCTAATGCTATTGGGTCTACTGCAACATGTGAGGGGTGTGGAGGAAAATGGCATGAGTGGTCTGAATGCAAACAATTCGTTGAACCTGTACATGGAGCTTGGACCAATGAGCAACATGAATCATGTAATTACTATGACAACAAGGAAAGGAGTGGACAACAATTCAACCCACCATACAGGCAGAGCAATCCCAACCTTTCCTGGGGGAGCAACAACACTTTAAATCATCAACATCAGGATGAGCAAGGTAATAGGAAACCTACAACATGGTTTCCACAGGTACAATCTTCTCCTATTGATCTCACTCTTATAACAATAATGAAGGCAGGAAAAAATTACTTGCTAACCTTAATATATTTCAAGAGGATCAAATCATGATTAATAAAAATGTTAAACGATTTGAATTCTAAGATAGAAAATCTGACCATCCATGGAAAAATATTAAAAACACAAATTGTCCAACAAACTAGCAACTTTAATAGGCAAATAGGGATATTTTTAGGACAACTAGTGAAAAATCCAAATAATGAATATTGTAATGCTATCCGATTAAGGAGTGGGAAGGAACTCAATGATATTCCACAAACTAAGAATGATATACAAGTGCAAGAAAAACATACTTAGACACAACTCCCTGAAGATGAACAAAATTTTGAAAATATGTCTAAGTATGTAGCTCCACCACCATATGTATCACCAATTCATTTTTCACAGAGACTTGCAAAAGCAAAGTTAGAAAAGAAATATGGGAAATTCTGAGATATCCTTAAGAAATTATATATCGAACTGCCCTTCATTGAGGCACTACAGGAGATGGCTGCATACATAAAATTTCTTAAGGATATTCTATCTAAAAAGAGAAGACTAGAGGATTGTAAAACAATTGCTTGAACTAATGAGTGTAATGCTTTAATTCAAAATAAATTGTCTCCGAAACTAAAATATTCTTGTAGTTTCTCTATCTCTTGCTTAATTGGTAACACTAATTTTGATTATGTCTTATGTGACTTAGGGGCAAGTGTGAGTCTCATGCCTTTATTTGTGTGTAAAAAATTGGACGTGGATGAACTAAAACTCACTACTATATCACTTCACTTAGCGGATAGGTCAGTTCAATTCCCTATAGGCATCTTGGAGGATGTTCCTATTAAAGTTAGAAAATTTTATATTCCAATGGATTTTGTAATATTAGAGATGGACAAAGATGCACAAATTCCAATAATACTAGGTAGACCATTTTTGGTTACCTCTGGTGCTATAATTGATGTTAAAAATGGAAAACTTTCTTGAAGTATAGAGGATGAAAATGTTGAATTTGATATTGCTAAATCTATTAAACAACATTCTCTTGAGGACTCGTGTTGCAGGATTGATATGTTGAACCAAGTAGTGAAGGAGGGAGTGCCCTAAGTGAAATATGAGAATCTCTTCGAGAGAAGCATGCTGGAAGGTGACACTTCAAATTTTGACAAAGAAGTGGCTGAGGGTAGTGAATCTATAAATGCAAGCTCAACACTCCCCTACAACCCTTAGGTATGAGTTCATGGGATCCTGTGAAAGGAAATGATCAATCGTCAAACTAATAACGTTAAACGAACGCTTCGTGGAAGGCAACCCACACTAGAGGTACATTTTTAAATTCATTAATTTTAGTGTTATAGTGTCGGCTTTAGTGCCTCCGTGAGTTTGGAGCCTTTGTATGGGATGTATATAGTGTCGGTAAAAAAAATAAAAAAAACTACATGAAAAAGTGTTAACACGACAATGCCTATTAGGTGCCCCATTCAAATATGATATTTGCACCTAGTCCATCTAGGATATATGGGCCATTTGAAACCTTTTTCTCTTCTTTTGCAGGTACTTCCACTACACCCAATAAAGCTGACCACTTATAATTGACATATGAGTTAAGGACACTTCCTACCTAACCTATAAGTTTCATTTTTCTTTCTCTTATTGTTTAGATTTTTAAATTAGGGATAGTATAAATTTTTAAATAGTTCGTTCATGTCATGCATATCGTATAGATTTTAATTTTTTTAGGCTGAATATTCAAATTATCATGCATTAGCATGTGTTTCATATCTCATATATCCTCTATTTTATTCTATGTGTTGTCTGTCTGTTTTAAATGAGAAAGAATGCATAAATGATGATTGTTGATTTGCGACCTCATTGAAGAAATTTTTTTTATAGAATAATTACATGTAAGACATTAGATTTCACAATTGTGAATTGAATTTGGTTAAATAAAGTCTTCGTTTCATAACTTTTGCTAAATGTACCAAATGTGAGGAACTTGAGCCAAATACAATAAGGGTTCTGATTTGAATTGACAATTACATAAAAACTCCTTTTCTTTTATGAGTGCGTAATTTTCTATGATTGTACATTCTAGAACTTGATTTGTGACCGTTTCAAGGTTGAAGTATGTTTGTATGCATTAAAATGATAGAGGCAATTAGGACTTTTTCTTTTGACCTTCAATCGCTTGCTACAAATTGAAATCCCATTAGTCGTCCACTTTTGAGCCTAAATTTTACTGATTTTTCATAGCTACTCAAGTAAGGGTTTTGGGGTAATTTGTGATGTTTGGTTGAAGCAATAAAAAAGATAAAAAAAGGAAATGTATGATGAAAGAATCCGTAAAAAGGTTAAGAAGAAAATAAATAAATAAATTTCATCCCTTCTTTTTAGAAAACAAAAAAAAAATACAAAAATATACTAAAAGAGAGGGACTCCAAAAAAGGAGGTGTGTTGTAAAGAAAAAGGTTGATGAAAAAGATCATATGATAAAGTAAGACATATTAAGAGAATCCCAATACTTCAATCAGATGTCTAAAAAGTTTAAGTATTTTGGGAAATATTTCTAAGACTTTCGAAGTATTATTCTTTGTTTATCCCACCTTAAATCGTTCACTTTGGTCCCATTACAATCATTTAAAGACCTCTTGATTATTGCATGCATTCAAATACAGTAATTGGCATTTTGGTCTATAATCAAGCCTATGATAATTTACTTTCATGAAAATTTGAACGAAATATTATGACCTGTAAACACATGAGAGTGATGAGAGAAGAGTGACCCTAATTCATGCAGTTGTTATGACTCAAAGACTTAGCATGAATTAAATTTATTTATGATTGTCTTGTATTGATGTCTCGGTTGTTTCAAAACTAACATGAGATTGCTTGTTATTTTGGGTCATGGTTGGATATTGTGTCATTCATACATGATTGTATAATTTGGACATAATACATGCTTGAGGACAAACAAAAGATAAGCTTGAGGGGATTTGATGAGTGTGAAATTATGCTACATTTGCATTTCATTTAACTGGTTTTTTAGTATATAATAAAGACTTTAGGATTGTTTTTAGCTTTTATTTCTCTTTGTTCGGGTTGAGCGAGTGTTTTTGGTTATGTTGTGCAGTTTGGATGGACTGAAGCCAGAAAGAGTAGAGATTGAATGCAAAAGATGGAATTCGGTGTTAAGGCTATGTGAAGACCAATTGAATGACCAAAAGAAGTCGTGAATGTGATATTCTATTCCTATTTTTTAGATTTGTTTTGTTGGGCTTAACCCATTATTTTGTAATTATGATAAATGAGGGATCTCCCTCAATGATGAAACACTTTACACTTTATACTACAATTCTCTAATTTAGAATTTGATATTTTCTTCTCCATCATGAGTGAGTAATTCCTTTTGTTTCTAGGATTGGGGCTATGCCCTTTTACATTCAATAACATTTGTTCTTATTTTTATTTCATTGAGTGTTGTAATTTGAATAATTAAACCGAGTTTTATTCGTGTGAGGTGAACTCAACTACCTGACCATTCAGTTATTCAAGCTATAATCCTAATTCATAAGAGTAGTATTAGGATTCTCGGAGGTTTCTGAAATTCACCCTGGATTGCTACGAAGCAATTGGATAGAAAGATCCAAGTAAATGATTTGATCAATAATCATACCACGAGAGTAGGTGCGACTTCAATTGAGAACATGTGTTGGAGCTCGAGAGAGGATGACACATATTAAAGAGCAATTCACCCTCACAACTTAAAGTTCATGAAAAGGAGCAAAACAATGATTTGGGAGTGTAAAAGCGATAACCATTATCCTGAGAACTCTTCATAAATTAGATTTCAATCATTTTTAATATTTTCATAATTATTCTTGTCAATTGTTCAATTGTTCTAAATTCAATTTTAATTCATCTTTGAGTTAAATATAAATTAATTGTTATAATTAAATGAATTATCCAGTTCTCGTGGGATCGATATTTTATTACTTAACGATACAACCGTGCAGTTGCGATTTGCCTTATCAATAATGTCACGATTTTGATGAGAATTGATCTTATATTATAAATTTTAGCATTTTAAAGTGCATAATTCTTATCATACTCAGTTTTAGCATGTACACATACCCATTCTAAATGGGGAGGAAAAAATTGGCGTCTCTCTTGTATTTACTGTGAAGATGTTAGTGAGTTTTAAAAAATGAACTTCCTTCACGGGGAAGACACTTCTTTTGTTCCAAATTCCAATGATAGTACCTGATTTAAGCAAGAGTTTAAGTCTCAAGTTTTTTATACTTTTAACAAATCATGCCTCATTAAGAATCAATGATAATTAACATATGAATGCTGAATAATTTACTTATAATGTAGAAAACACTTAAATTGTCAGTGTATACATATTAAATCCTTTGAATAAGAGTTTAAAATCTACGCATTGTCAGTGTATAATACTTTATAGATTTAATTACACTGACATCCCCTGAGTTTTAGTGAAATTACACAAATCACCCCTCACTTTTTTACACCTACGCAAACCTCCCCTAGTTTTTATACTTTCATTACACTTACCACTACTGCATGAGAAATAAGTGTAATTTTTTAAATAAAAATTGTGATAAATGTAATTAAGTTAAACAAAATATCATATATTACGATGAAAAATCCAAATAATATACAAATCAATGTATCTTTATTATTTTTTATTACAAAATGCATCAACAATTTTAAAGAGATATTATTTAAATTGTTCTTATACAATATCATAAAGAACCAAAAATAATAAAGATGTATTGACTCATATATTATTTGAACTTGTCTCCACAATATACCATATTTTATTCAACTTAATTACATTTATCACATTTTTTGTTTAAAAGATTGCACTTATTTCTCATGTAGGGGTGGTCCGTGTAATGAAAGTATAAAAGTTAGGGGTTTATGTAAATGTAGAAAATTGAGGGGTAGTTTATGTAATTTCGCTAAAACTCATGAGATGTCAGTGTAATTTACTCTATTTTATATTGTCAACACATCATTCATTATTAATTTGTGTTACTTTTATTTGAGAATCAATGATAATTAATATATGAATGATAGATAATTTACTAACAACGTAAAAAAAACATTTATACTATCAAAGTAAATTTCTCTATCTAAGTTTTTTATATGCATAATCATAAGTTTTTGACCAGCTTCAGAAATAGGGTAGATCTGACCACTCTAAATATTCACAAAAGTATGAGAATAAAGTATCAATTCATAGCAAGAAATAACTTATCCCTCAGCTAGAAAAAATATATGACATGTATACTGTTTTGTTTAGTTTTAAAAATACTTTTTCAGAAAATAATGAAATATGACCAATGTCATAATTTTATTGGAGGAGAAGATAACTTATCTCTTTGTATCAAAGAAATACATTTTTCTCTTTATAGATTATTTACATACTCAACATGATACCATATGTGATTCAAACTCACGTCCTAGTTGGCCCAATTTCGAAAGGTTCTTTTGGTATAAACTTGGAAGGTCCTTGATGCAAATGAACTAATCATAATAGCTCGTGATAATTAAATTATTACATTATAACTACATACACTTCATAGTCAACAATAATCTATGGAAAAATTTCTCAATTTTAAATTTTGAAAAGAAACTAACCATAAGTACCCATTTCAGATTCCCATAATTCATACATTACATAAAATCATAAATCCGTGTGATCATGATTCATGAGTAGCATGACATATAGTACACAACTTATTTGATATGGCAACACTATAAACACTTAAAAGCATAAGTTTTATCTTCTGTATGACCAATACCAAAGAAAAAAGAGGACAAAATGCACAAACAGATATTTACTTAGTCCACTTTCATAAAAGCAAGGAATCCAAAATGTCAATGGCACCATCTTAT
Organism: Lupinus angustifolius; assembly: GCF_001865875.1. Lineage (NCBI taxonomy): Eukaryota > Viridiplantae > Streptophyta > Magnoliopsida > Fabales > Fabaceae > Lupinus > Lupinus angustifolius. The sequence goes on from NC_032011.1 coordinate 13,884,254, forward strand.
CCTTGAGCAACATCCAACTAAGTCCTGTATAAATGTGCACCAAAATCCATGGGTGTGCTGAAGCATGAGCAACTATTGTACAGAGTAAGATGGTGTAGCAGGAGCCAAAATATAGAGGTGAGAATCATGAGCATTAACACTAGCACTGAATGAGGATACTGCATCTGTAGTTACTACCTTGTGCTGCAAGATATAGTAAATTCACAAAACATTAGTTAGCAAGTTCTTAATAGTAAAAATGAGACTCAGACTCATGTGTCCCCAGCATTTGTTTTTATTTTCAAGTTAGTCCATGGCTTTTTTGATTCACTTTAATTTAGTTCCTCGATCGATGCAATGCGGCATCGATGTCTGTCAACATGGCAGTTTGACAGTAGATGATTACATATATACATCTAAAACTACTTCATGTCATTCTTCACATGTCATTTGAAATGTGAGATGAGCTGTTTTTTCTCAAATGGCATATGAAGGAAAGAAATGATGTTATGTATTCACCAATAGCAATTAACATTGATATGTCAACACCTCAATTACTATAAAAGAAAGTATCTTACAATATCTTAAATTATATTGTAGAGAATAACTGATTAATACTTAGATATAGAGAGGATATCTCAAATTGTGATGATTATATCTCATATTTGTTTAGAGTATCTTCTCTCTTGAGAATAAGATTACTTTATTTGATCTTTTGAAAAAAGAATGTATGCACTGACAGTATGAGTTTTATACATTGTCCATCATTCAAGTTTAATAATCATTGATATTCAAAGAAAGTAATACAAATGAATGGTGGATGATGTAATGACTATGCATAAATCTTTACACTAATAGTGCATAGATATTACACTCTCGCCTTTTATGATTTGTTTCATTGTTTAATTATGAGTATAGTATTAATATAAATAGAAGTTACTATTATGACTTTTTATCATGATATCATCATATCATTATCAATACAATTTATTTACTATTTTCATCAGTATTTCAACAATGACTATATACACAAAGTCACAAATTTAGAGTTCATAAAGGACCAAATATAGGGCTTTTGTGCAAAAACAATTAGAAAAAACTAAGGGGAGTTTTTCCAATTAAAAAGGGAAAGTATCCCGAAATAACAAAGAAATAGAAGCTCCACCAGAAGGCATAACACCCAATAAAATCATATAGACAGAGTATCTCAGGGGAGTTTCATGCAACTAGTATAACTTACCTGCCACAAATCCCGTACAGAAACCCGAATTCCAGATTCAAGCCCAACTGCTGTCCATGGAGCTGTTATAGTAGCAACTTTTGAGCACCTGTTCCAGAGAGCAACAGCCAATCTATGTCCTGATAAAGGACCTGCCCAAACCTGTAAAGGTGTAATATTGAGAGCTAAATTTAGCATATTACATGTACACGACTTTTTTTGTCTAGCCACAGGTATCCTCCATCATGTTCGAGTCGGGAACGTCCACAATATAGTGGAGATAAGTCACATATTTGCTACCTTAAGATCTTAATAGGAACAACTGATTTGTCCTTCTAAAGTGACAAAATACTGAAGTCAATCTGAATATCGAACAGCAAAATAGAGCATAACACTAGTCTAGTAGTTTTTTCATTGTTAATTCTTTTTAAGTTGCATCTAAGAACATGTTTCACAGACAAGGACCAAGGACCACATTGATTTCATACAACATATGTTAAAGAGAGAGAAATTAGCAGGATAGTGAGATAAACGTTAATCGAAGATGTCCCGAAGAGTCAGCTAAGTGGGTAAAGCTGCAGGACATGAAGTGTTAGCACCTGGGTTCAAACCCGGCAGCTACAAAATTTCCCCCCTCCCCCATCCCCGTAAAAATAACAATGCCTATAAAAAATTGAAGATGAAGATGCATGTAAGTTCATCCAGATAGATACCATCTGAACTGTGAAGCATGACTACAATAAACCTAGAAAAACTGGACAAAATAAGCAAGCTTTATGAAGTAGATGCACTATGAGGTGATACAGAATAGATTACCTCACTGCAACCATCTTTTCCAGTAGCATAAACCTTCCTTCCCTGGACTCCAAGTGGGTCTGCAGAGAGACATAAGAATCAATAACCTTACTCATATAACTTATGAAGAACAACATAGAGAGGCATAATGCACCAAATGGTTACGCGGAATAAAAAAGGTGGTATTACCTTGATTTACGGCAATGACTTCCTTATTGCTCAAAATCTCAAGTGTTTCAGCAGTTAAATTTCTTACATCGCAACCAATCAATAATGGAGCCTGCACACATAAGTTTAAATTTTAGTTTTTGAAAACTTACAGCTTTAGCATTTGTGTCAACTTATGATCTTTGCATGAATATCTTCCTGCTTCATTCACAAAAATTATGGCCAATATTAACAAACTTAACGATTACCCTCACATAAAAAATTAAACAAATTTACGAACAAAGGTTGGCCTTTTCTTTTCTTTAATCTTCACCAGAAAATCAATTTGTCCCCCATTATCTGCTATCGTAATTGATATTTAATCCCAAATAACTGGCTAAATTATCAGGAAACAGATAAAAAACGGGTGATGAAAGATGATTAATGAAATACAGTCACAAATCCAGTATAACAAACATGCTCCATTCATGTAAGTGGTGTAGCTGCTCTACAGAAGGGGAGGAAGGAGAAATAGGAATTAAGAGAAGGACCTTCATCAAAGCCCAGATGCTGAAGTGAGCACGATATTCCTCGTAAGTCATGCCACCATTGCCAACTTCCAACATATCTGGGTCTGTCAAGGAAGGGTAATATGAGGGATGATTAAGAATGCTTCTGATATGCTCTATATTTTCAATAAAAAAATTCAAGAGAGGGAATATGTATACCATTCCATCCTCCAGGACCAGCATATGCAGCCCACTTGTCATTAAGATCGGCAATAGTTGTCATGCTAAACAAGAAAAACAACAATTTTAAGAATAAAACTATCGAGCAAGCAGAAATTATAGACAATAATGATATGTTAAAACTCCTTATTGAAATGGTGAGAAAAAATTATTTGGAAAATGAATTTATGGTTGGCCAAGAAGTATCTTTTGGTGATAGGTATGTAAAATTATCATGGGGAATGGATCCAACTAGTCCAAAGTGGCCTACCCAAGTTTAAATAGAAGGATGTTGCAGCATGAACCAGATACCACATTAAAAATGTAATATCTAACTATATGCTAATGTCATTTATATCACCATGATCCAATAACATTCTTTTAAGACATGATTTCTCTCGATAGAACGCTCTTTTATGACAAGGATACAGAGCCTTAACATAGTGGAAAACAGATGAGCTTGTCACTAAATATGTTCTGATTATATTAACTGAATATTCTAAGTTATATGAACTAAAATGAAAATTTAATAACATTTTTCAACATGAAACAAAATAATAAAAAAGTCATTAATGTCATCATCACATGCAATTTCTAAAAGTAACCATCTTCATGCTGGTTAGAAACAAAACTCCAAGGCAGTAATCAAGGACTGATTTGACCACAACTTTGTTTTATCTGGTTAGAGCTATTATCTGAAGTGTCTCTGACCTATATTGATGTTACTGAACTACGAGAACTCTTACCCCTCATAGAACATTATATGCACAACCTATATAAGTCAAAGTCCAGAATTTTAACCTTGCCCATGAATCATTGATGTCATCGGTTGTGCGCCAACTATTACCAACCGTGCCGGCCCATAAGGCAGGGTCATCAACACCCCTGCAAAAACAAAAGTGTAGTTGAAAATTTTTGTCAAGCTACAAGTACCTAAACTCATAACAAACAGCACATGCAGCTCATTACCATTCACACAGTGAATAGAAAATCGTACGTCCGGTTGCATTGAGAGCATCACGCATCGGTGGATATCTAGAACACATAGAACCAGGTTGAATCAATTTAAATGTACTAGATGTTGCTGCTTTTGCAACTACAATGAGACAAAGATGAGAAGAAACCTTTTTTTTGGTGGGATGCCAAGATTGAAACAATTGTCATACTTCAAATAATCTATACCCTGGTAAAAGAATTGAACAGCAAAAAAAACAACTGGTGAATTAAAGAAAATGTAACTAACAACAATTCAAATTTATGAATAATGTGACTGAAATGTTTAGTTATGAACTATGAAGTACCGACTCCGACACGAACACCAAACACGACACGGCCAATGTTAAAAATACAGGATATGAGGACACAACACTATATATGTATATGTATATATATATTGTGTGTGTGTGTGTGTAATATCAAAAATAGAATTAAATATAAACATGAGAAAATATTTAATTTGAGAGTTAATGTTTATATATTTTGGTATGATGACGGGCCACAAAAAATATTAAAGAGGCATCACTTTACAACGTAATCATTCCATCTCTTTACAAAAAAAATTGCAAAATATAATATAAACTATCCTTCACTTTTAATCTGCCTAGAACCTTCCCATCTTCTTGATCATCATCATTAAAAGCATTGAGTTAGCAACTTCAAAATCAAGTAATCCAAACTCAACTCATCTTATATCTCACATTTTAGTTTCCTCATTATCCAAACTTTTCACCTTTTAAGTTTATCTACAAAAATGTAGAATTTTTTTGCATAACTGTCCGAGAGGCATCCAAGTCAATTTAGGGTGTTGGCTAAGTGTCAGAGATGCGTCCGCTAAGATTCAGAGCCGATAAAAAATAATTTAAAATTGGACACCTGAGATGAGGTGTCTGACCAATGTAATAGGATTTGTCCATGACAGACACATGTTGGACATGGAGACACCTCTGTCAGAAGAGGTGTCAGTGCCTCAGATTATGAATGGATGACTCCTAAAAGCACCTCAAGATAGCATAAGACAATATTTGTCAACTTTTTTCAAAGGGAATATTTGTTACCTTAACCTCCCAGTTATATTTATAGTAAAGCTTATCAAGTCGAGAGACTAGTTTTCAGGTATTACTTCACTATTTCCTTTAGAAATTCTGAAGTATTGCTGTGATTTTAACAATCTAACTGTGATGCAGTATACAAATTACAAAATACCTATGAAGGTATAGGTCATTGCTAATTTCCATGAAGACCAATAACATGAAAAGAATTCCATTAAAATCTCCAAATTATTTTCTTGTCCAAATATTTAAGGCTGGTCTTGTTTCCGAGAAAAAAATTGATTTGATAAACAGACTTTTGAGGCTGTAGAGAAAAATAATTTATATGAAGTGCAATTTGAACCCCACCCTGTCCACATGTGATGCTCATATAAAATAGAAATGAATAGGGAGTAATATTTTCCTATGACATCCGCAAACTCCCTGAAACATGAAGAATCTCCCTGATCCTATTTTTGCAAATTAAAAAGAGAGAGAGAATAGAATCTAACCCAAGAGGCAAATAAATCTGCATCATCATTTTCATGGAAAAGTGACCCTGGTCTGACTTGACATGTAAAAGCCCTAATAACAGTTGGCAATGAAAAAAAATCGAGCAGAATATTAAAAGATCGGTTAATCACATTGAACATGGGAATGGTTTATTTTAGATTTTAGAATGAAAAAATGGTCAAATATCAGGCTTAATTTTGCAATGAAATCCTACCCAGCATCAGAATATATACCGATCTTGAGTCCCTTCCCATGTATATAATCTGCAAGAGCTTTGATTCCTGATGGGAATGTCTTAGGATCCGGGACCAGTTGACCCTGCACTACCACAGAAAAAACAGTAAGGATCAACATATGTTTACTGTGGATAATGTTTCCATCACGTTAAATATTTGCTACAGAACTACTTACTCACAGAAAACGAATAGTGCATGTATGCATGCTTTCTTTCTTTCTTGATTAAACATTAAAAACAACAAATACACATAGTAAGAATCTTTTATATATAACCATTTCCTAAAATATATCTTATGACTTAAACCTATTTTGTGCGATACACTTAGCAAAATACTTAACAAATGCAAATTAAAACATTAAACAACTTCTCCTCGTCTAATCGAAAGTCAAGATAGACAACATTGAAAGCCGATAAGTTTGCAAGATAAGAGAAAGATGATGACCATGGTGATCCAGTAACAATGAAAGGAACAAGATATAGCTGACCTTTGAATCTCTTGTTGCTTTAGACCAGCAATCATCTGCACATTGTAAATTGGAATATCAAACAAGTATATAATAGATTAGCTATGGTTAGAACATTCACTTCGAATATACAGAACCGTACCTATGTTGACATACACATAGCCAATATCAGCCAACCCAGTTGATATCAGCGCATCAGCTGGAAAGATAAAATACATATCAGTACTGGTAGACATAAATTACTGCTATTTTGCTTATAAAAGATGAACCATAATGCTTGATTGAAAAAATATGCCATTGGAAATTACAAACATCAGATTTTTTATATACATCTTAATACAAAATCATATCCAATTCAATACAAAATTCGCTAGGAAAGCAAATGAACTTTCTATCTTGCATAAATAGTTTACCTGTAATCAAAAAATGTTTCAAGAATATAATGTTACTCGGAGGCTCGAAGCACAAACAAAGCCAGCAACAAAGAGGAATTTCATTCCCAACCCCTTGAAATGTATTGGCTTTTATAACACTTATAGTTTTCCAATTTTCCATGACAATTAAACTCATTTCTTTTCCAATAGCAGAAGAATTATAGTTGTTGTTTTATTAGTAATTATCAAATAACAGCAACCAAAACCTTTTTGTTGGGTTGATTACATGGATCATAAGAGGCCAAATGTATTGTACCATAAATTACTAATAGTAGTATAACAAAAAAGAATATCAGTAGTTATGGTAAAAAAAAATCAAAGAAAAAGTATATTTATCCTTAACATAGCAAAATCAAAACTTTGAAAAGAGAATATCAATATATTTATCTTCCATGCTATTCATCATCACAATCCATCACGCATGCACTAATTCATTGAGGAAATTAACAAATGGTAACATCAAAGGTAGAAAATGAAAAATACCAGTTTCCTTAATGACAGTTTCATTGATATTGCAGGCAAAGAAGTTCCAACTATTCCATCTACACAAAACCAAATCATGCAAAATAAGTAACCCCACCAATCATTTTAAAAGAAAAACTAAAATAAACATTAAAATTGAGACCCTCAAAAAGAAAAAGAAGAAACAAACAAACTTTAATTCCAATTCTAGATAAACTAAATAACCCAAAAATTAAAAGAGAGAGAGAGAGAGAGAGACGAACCCCATTTGAGGAGTTTGAGCCAACCCATTACTAAGATGAAATACACCATACTTTGAAGTGTCATAAATGGTTTGAAAGTTCGATCTAAAAATGGGTTTTTCGTAACTCTGCAAGAGAGGAACAATCCTCTCTGAAACCGAAACAGAGGAGGAACATAGTAACAGAACCACCACCAAGTGAATAAAAACAGAGTTGCTCTGTTTCTGGTTCTTCTCCATGAGTCAAAGCTTCTTACTTCTAACACTCAGTTTGGGGTAGAGGAATTTGAAGCAAAAACGATAGACAAATCCAGAAGATCACTGGTTTATTATTTTGTCTTTATTATTATTCATTTATTTTTATAAAAAAAAATAACTATATATGTATGTATTAATGGGTAATGTTATTTGACTCAGAAAAATGGTGTTATCAAATGTATTATATTGTAAGGGAAAAAAATTGTGTTATAGAAAGATCATGTATTATTTTGAAGCATCAACAGTTAAAAGAAAAGGAGATGTACATTGACAATGCTATTTTTTCTGATATTAGTATATCATTAATTGTTATGTCATGTGTGTGATTTCTATTAAAAGTCCATGTTTTGTAATACAAGATTTTGCAATAACCTATTAATATATCATTAACTTTTTAGTACTATCAAAAGTATTATTTTAGTTAGTTATGTGTAATAAATTAATTTTTTTTGAGATGTGTGATTGTCTCACTTAACAAGTATTGTTCAAATGAAGAATAATTGATTTTTTGGAATCTAATGAAACTTTACACTACTATATCAACGTCTCGTTGGTATTAATATATATTAGTTGTTATATTATAAATCTTTTTATACTATTGATACACTTGTTAAACACTAGTAATTAGAATTTGTAAATATGAAGAAGAAAAATGATGTTAGTTTTGTAACTTAGTTTATTACAACATGGTTTTAAATGTTTGTTTTTTCTTCTTCGTTCTTTCCAAGTGAAAAAGTTCAGATTTAGCATATATTAAGTTGTAAAAATAAGGAAAATTTATTAAGTTGTAAAATAGCATATATTAAGTTGTAAAATAGCTCATAATTATATTTATGTAGTTTCTCTTTCTTAAGAACTATGTGTCACTTCATTTTGATATATTTTAGAATATTTATCTTGTGCCATTTATAGTAGTATTTTCCTTTTAGAATATTTGCTTTGTGACATTTCCAGTATTATTTTTTTGCTGCTTATATCTCTTCATTGGAAATGTTTTAATGCATGATAAAGGACGTATTGGATATCTATTACATGGTTTAGTTTGTGCTCAAGTGCACGTTTACCTTTCATGAGAGTTTGATTAGTTTTATGCTTATTACCTTTATTCTTTCACATATGTGGTTATGAAATGGTTAATAGAAGAGTTTAAAATTTATGATGTAAAGTTTTTTACACTATTATTACACCATCTATTATTGATTTGTAATATTTTTATTTAACTCAATAATAATTAATATATCAATGGTAGAGATTTGAGCTCAATAATATTTATCTAACTTGTCAATGTATGTATACCATGATTTGGTTTGAAGACGCTAAAAAGAATCTTTGGGTCAAATTCATCCATAACATCTAAAAGATATAAGTTCAAATTTAAAATTTGATCCACTCAACATGAGGACATGTTCTCATCTCATGCTCCTTAACTAGAATAATATCACATCCTTGCATTATATCTTATTTATACTACCAATATATTTATATTTTTTCATGAAACTAATTTATTTCAGATTTAATGATTGCTCATCTGAACAAATGTCACTATCAGGAATCGAACTCTTAAAGTTTTTATTCTTTTTGTGGATCTAGCAGGGTCTTACATGACTAAATTGTTAATAAATTATATCTTAATTGTTCTGCTACTTTTATCTATAGCTTTATAAAGGAAAATAAAATATTCTCACACATTATATATATATATAGATCGTTTTTATTTGGCTATTATATATGATATATCATAGATATGTCCATGAATTCTATATAAATTGTCTTAACATTGGTGTTTGTTCATTTTTAAAATTATTTCTAGGTTTCTCATTCTTTATCTGGGGGATAGCTTTTAGGTTTGTCAATTATTTCTTAAGCTTTTTCTTATGTTAATTAAATTTGTACATGCCTCAATTTTCTTTAAGTCTAAGTATCTACGTGGAAAATCCAATTTAGTAGCTCAAAGCCATCAAAAAATATAACTTTTAAATTAGATAGTCTAGGTTATTAGGGGTGACAATTGGATGAGTTTGACTGAATTTGAATTTAGATCCTAATGGATGGATAGAAAACTATCTACCAATCCATATGAATCCATTACATTACGTCACATTTTTAAATTATTCAATTCATCCATATACAATGGATTCCAATCCATACATTCTATATATGTATCCATTTAAATGGATTGGATAGATGGATATCAAACCCACTTTTTTTTAATTTGAACAAAACAATTTTAATAAAGCAATTTGAAGAAAAAATTTATTTTAAAAATTATTATTTAATAAATCATTTTTAAATATCAATTTAAAAAAAATTAAAAAGGGATTTTTTTTTTAAAAACACATTTTAAAAAATAATTTTCTCAACGAACACTTTTAAAAATTGTTTTTTTGATAAACACATTAAAAAAGTTGAATTTGTGAAGTTTTTTTATAAGCACTCTTATTGGTAAGAATATCTGGTGTAACATAATTGGCAGGGGTGTAAAAGTTTGGTTCGGTTTTTGACGCAATTTAGTGACGAACCTAATACAAAGATACCGTTCGATCCAACTCGATTAACCGCAAATTTTATTTAGGCACCAAACCGAAACGTTCATTCACTGTTCAATTTTTAACTTATTTAAAGAAAATTCTTTAAGAAATAGATGAACAAAATTTGAAGGTATAGAGTCAACTAAATGAATATTAAACACATCAATAATAAAGTATTTAATACCCTTTCTAGTAAAATAATAATAATTCAACATCTCAACGCACTGCAAACTTGAAATTTTAGTCCACAAAATCTTCGACAATGTCCAACAAAATTTAAGAATGACAAACTTGGTACCAATATTTTAGTCCAACAGTAACACCTAATACCCCACATCATTAGTAATGTCCTCGAGTTCTTCCTTTATTTTCTTTCAAGTTTGCAGTGCGTTGAGATGTTGAATTATTATTGTTTTACTAGAAAGAGAATTAAATACTTTATTATTGATGTGTTTAGTATTCATTTAGTTGACTTTATACCTTCAAATTTTGTTCATCTATTTCTTAAAGGATTTTCTTTAAATAAGTTAAAAACTGAACAGTTAATGAACTGTTCGGTTTGGTGCCTAAATAAAATTTGTGGTTAATCGAGTAGAACCGAACGGTATCTGTGTTAGGTCCGGTCACTAAATTGCGTCAAAAATCGAACCGAACTTTTACATCCTGCCAATTATGTTGCACCAGAGATTCTTACCATTAACAATGCTTATAAAAAAACTTCACAAATTCACCTTTTTAAAAGTGCTTATCAAAAAAGCAATTTTTAAAAGTGTTTGTTAAGAAAATTATTTTTTAAAATGTGTTTTTTTTAAAAAAAATCACTTTTTAAGAAAACACTTTTAATTTTTTTAAAATTGATATTTAAAAATGATTTATTAAATAATAATTTTTAAAAGAATTGTTTTTCTTCAAATTGCTTTATTAAAATTGTTTTGTTCAAATTAAAAAAAAAAGTGGGTTGGATATCTATCCATCCAATCCATTAAAGTGGATACATGGATAAAATGGATGGATTGAAATACATTGGATATGAATAGATTAAATAATTTAAAAATGTGATATAATTGATTTATATGCATTGATGGATAGTTTTCTATCCATTCATTAGGATCCAAATACAAATTCATCAAAACCCATCCAATTTCCACCTTTAATCAGAATTAATCCATCACATAGTCTCTTTGTCAAGTACGTTTGTTTGGCACTTGTTTGGGCTATCTATTGCGACTTGGGCCTAAACATTATCATTCCAAATTAATTCATTGCAAATATCCTTTCTTCATTTTATCTTTGCCTTTTATTATTTGATCTTATATTTCTTACTATATTCTTTTATTCCTTTCATTTTATTTTCGTTTTTCTTTCACTTTTGATTAATTGTAATTCATTTTTATTTTCCCCAATTCTCTTTCATTATCTATTACCTTCAATTTGTCCATTCTAACTTTAAAACTTCATTTTTTTCATCTGATACAACACTTAATTGAGATAATCATGTCCATAACAAGATCACCATGTAAAATTTAACTACCTCATTCATTTGCACACACTTCCCAAAGTTTTGTTTAACCAAATCCAAATTTCACAATACATAATTACATATATGTATATCTTCTAATTACTATAACCCTAAACATTGATTTTCTAACAATAATTATATTTATATATCCACTAAGATGCACCTTTGCACTTTAGCAAAACAAAAAAATATTGTTTTCTCATTTGTATTAATATGAATTTAATTAGGTAGACAACTCATGTTTATAGTTTTGTTTAACAAAAGTCAGAAGGAGACAGAAGTCGAAAACATACACAAAAATATTCATTGGATATACTTTGTCATTCGCTTATAATCTCCACTTCCAAGTCAAGCTAATAACCCAACTACTTATTGTCTTTAGTTAAAATTCAAACACGTTTAAGTCATAAATAAGACCAAACAGTTATGCATTACATCAGAGAAAAACAAGAATATCTTCGGTCATAATAGGCGGTTCATGTACATCAATATATTATCACCGGTATATGTCGGGATATGTATATACATATAGATATATTGTATATGAGCTTTCCAATATTTTAAATTTCGGTTGTGCATTTCCTGATAATTGACATCATTCAAACATATCATTAAATTTTATTTACTTTTATCACTCAAACAAGTCAAATAACTATAGTAAGAAATTCAAGCCAATAACAACAATAATTCAAATAAAATATATGCAATAGATAATAATTCCCCTAAATAATGAGAATTTGTGAGGAACGGAAATAAATAATTGCATCAACTAAAGACACAAGATTTTAACGTTGAAAATCTTACCAACATGAGACGTAAAAACTGTTGTATAAGTCATTTAATTAAACTCCATTATGATCAAAATACGAATACAAGAGTACTTGTTGGTATTTTTGGTAAGGCAAGTGAAGCTTATCGTTTAAGTAACAAAACTGGTAAATATTAGGATATTGTTCTCAGAGAGCAATTCAGATCTCTATTATTTTCTACAATAGTAAATTGAGTAAATATATACAAAGTTGAAAAAAAATATTGTTCATTGGTTTAGGTTATCAAAAAACGGTTAATTTAAAATAGTTTTCTAAAACAAAATAAAAATAGTTGGGATTGACTTTCATCATTCATCCTCTTTGTAATCTTTAGATTCAATTCTATAAAACTTGCGAAGTTATTGATCTTCATGCGACATTTTCTTCGAATCATTTATATCAATTCATTGATTACAAAATCCTTAGATAATTCATCAAACACCAATTCCTTGGATATTTAGTCAATTATCTAGCATTAAATCCAATGTAAAAGCAATTCATACATCATTGTCCATTTCTAGATTAATGATGAATCAGGAAAGATTATCCAAGTTTGATTCCAAGTTTAACTTCCTAGTTAAACTTAGATCCAAGATCAAGAAACTAGAAATTAAGAAGAATCAAGGATTAAGCATAAAATAAACTTTCCAAAATCAAACAACAAAATAAATTTGCAAATTGAATCCAAGAATACAAGAGTTAGAAGATTACATTTCAATCCCAACATGGAGAGAATTAGCTACTCATCATATGCATTACAACACTACAATGATGTAAAATACAAGATAATCCAGATCTAAAGTCGTTCCCACGACTTCTCTCATTCTCTCTCGTGTTTCTCTCTCTAGAAAGTATGAAGAAAGTGCTTTGAAACTTATTGCAACCCCCATGATCTGTTTTGTAACCGCCTATATCTGATTCAACGTTTTAGGCTCTCGCTCAAGCTAGAGATTCCCGCTTGAGCGAGCAAGACAACTATGTGCCTCGCTTGGGCAAGGTGCTCTCGCTTGGACGAGAGTCACACAAAGATTTGTCCTCCAGAATTAACAATTGTCACTTGGTGAGAGACACACAAAGATTTGGTCTCCAAAATTAGCAATTGTCGCTTGGGCTAGGGATCCAGAGCTCCTTTTACGCAGATTCCTTCAAATTCCATCTTTTCTACTCCTTATTCTCCTACAATTGACACAAAAACATGTAACATCCTTAAACAAGATTAATCACACTACATTCTTTAGAGTTGTGCGTAAATTTCATCATAACTACACCATAAGTGCCCAAAATTTTATGAATTTCCTTCACAACATAACACTTAACAACTCCCCCAAACCTAGAATCTTGCTTGTCCTCAAGCAAAGTAACGGATTTAACTCAACAAAGTAGTGAACCTGATTTTTAAACAATTTAATTCAATGATGTCAATCATCTAGAATCATGGTGAAACTTTTTCAAGAAGACCTACTTCATGCTTGACCATAGTGATCTAAGTTTTTAGTGATTGCAAAATATGTATGCAGTTCAAGTTCAAACAGAATAGCAAGATTAACTACTCAATTCAATCAAATGAACTCTCTTATACTCTCGGGGGAAGTGTTTCACTCAATTCTTTACTAGAATCATACAATTTAACTTTGTCTTTCATTTCAGTTATGTCATGTACACATGTTCAATAACGAATCTCAAGGGCTTGACATAGGTTTCTAATGAGGCTTCGCTACAAATAAACTTTGTTTTTCTAGGATACAAAGAAGGAGATAGACCATTAGTGCATACTCAAACTTCCTTCACTTGTCCACTTTGAAGTGCACTTTCAACTTTCTTTCACCAAATCATCACTTATGCTACTAACCATTTTGATTCCCCTTCTTCAATTGACTCTTTCTTTTGAGTCTTCACTTATTTTGGCATGATTCACATTTTTTTCTTTCATTGCCTCATGCTCATCATTCACACATAATTGAAGAAGGAGAATTTTCAATTCACATTTCAACTCAGATACATAAATCACAATTTTTTCCATTTCCCAACATAATAATTAAAATCTGTATGCACTAATGATCTTTCTCATGGGTATGGGGATTGATATATTTTATTGTGGCTTGGGTGCATGATTTTCAAAAAGAAATTTTCAACTCAAAGGGGCTACAAAGAATTGGATTCACGATTCATAAGGGTTGGCTTTCTGGTTGTAGCTTAACTCTCCTAAACTAGGCCTTAATCATTTCCTTGATATTTCATGCTTAATGGCAATTGACACAAAAATCAGGCAAAACTAATTGATAAAATCCAACAAAGTCACTCATCTGTGTTTGGATACACTCTTTCACCAGTTTGAAGGTTATTTTCCTTTGATTAAATTGTTCATTATTCAATCTATTCAGTCTATGTCTGATTTATGCATCCACATCCCGAAGTCAGTCAAACTCAGAACCCTAATCACTTGCCATTCACAAGGCCTACACAAAAAAAATTTCTAACATGAAAACACAATTGGATTTTTTTTTTGAATTTTCTTCTAAACATGCACACTTTATTGAGTTAAACACATTACTACTCATAGACAGACTAACACATACATGATTGAACACACTTGAAATAAAAACAGCTGCATATAGTTACACACAACTACTTAAACATAAATGACTTGAAACATTGAAATGAAAGAACCAGTTTGTTGTTTTCATTATATGTTCATCACCACATCATTTTTTATTCATCATCATCTGCATCAGGACTAGATGGTCCACCATCTCCTGCCTCCCATGGAAAAGTAGGCCTAACCCCAGTTCATGGATACTGTACAGTGAAATCTCTCTAGGACTCATCCATAATTGGTTGTCTGGATATTGAATCTGATATGATGCATAAAAGTCATGTTGCTTGTACATCTGACACTGTCTGAGGATATCATTCTAGAGTATAACATGATATTGAAGAACAAAAGACAAAATGCACTTATAATTTTTGACTCGTGATGGAAAAGTGGAGTGTGTGCAAGTCTTTTATGCAATGATTTATATAAACAAAACAACACTGGTAACAAAAATAAAACAACATAAAAACAGTAAAAGTTGGATTGCCTTACAGGTAGCACTTGTTTAACGTCATTAGCTCGACGCTTGTTTCTTTATGTGTTTTTGAGATGGATGATTATGGTGAGCCGCTCGACGTCACCATCCAAGTATGGTTTCACCATTTGTCCATTAATTATCCAGCTTCTTTGAGATGCAGGATATTGCAATTCTATCACTCCATCATTTGTTTTCACGACTTCAATCAATCTTTGTTCTTCCCCACGTGATAAAGTGTTGCTAATAACAACCGATTTATTAACTCCATCTTCCATAAATGCATACTTCAAATGTGAAGACACCATTTTCATTTCCAACTTATGAGTTTCAATTTCCTGAGTTTAGGTTAGCTCCTAAGTTTGGACATGTTGAGATGAAAACTCTCGGTATACACCTAGCTCTGCTACATAATTCTCAATACTCTTATCCTCTTTTGCATTTATACCTTCAGGTGCACCCATCAAAGTTTTCTCTAAACGACTGCTTTTGTGTAGATGTGTGTCATTCATGTATAGTTCTTCACTGACATCTACTCTGAAACAATGTTGCTTGTCCTTCGAAGGATGCATGGCTTCAAACACGTTGAAGTTCACTTCATCATATTGTCCCCTGACTTTTAGCTTTCCCTCATCAACATCAATATTCACCCTGGAAGTCTTCATGAAAGGTCTCCCCAAAATCAGAGGAACTTCTGCATCCTCTTCAATATCCATTATCACAAAATCGACTGGAAATATCAACTTGTCCACCTTAATTAGGACATCTTCTACAACCCCATAAGGAAATTTCATTGATCTATCTGCAAGCTACAGAGTCATCCTTGTAGGTTTGATTTCTAAATCTCCAATCTTCTTCAACATAGACAAATGCATGATATTAATGCTGACACCCAAATCCAATAGTGTCTTCCCCACAGATAATTCTCCAATAGTGAGTGGTATTGTGAAGCTTCTCGGATCCTTAGTCTTTTCAGGTAAAGACTTATGAATTATTACACTACAACCAACTTCAAGTGTCACTGTCTCCTCAGAAAACTTCATATTCCTTGTCAACATATTCTTCATAAACTTGGCATAAGTAGGCATTTGTTCCATGGCCTCCATGAAAGGTATATTGATCTGAAGGTTCTTGAATATATTCGCGAACCTTGTATATTGTCTCTCTTTGTCTTTCTTGGAAGGATTTTGTGAATAAGGAAGACTTTTCAGATGTGGAAGTTCCTTCTTTTTCTTCTCTTCTCCACTCTCTACGTTCTCCTTATTTGGCATCTCTTCAAACTCCCTTTTTTCTCCCTCAATCTCTTTTTCTATTAACATTTCCTCATATATTATCAAATTCTTACCAACATCCTTGACAATCACCTTTCCGCCCCTGGTAATAATGGCTTTGTAGTATTCCTTAGGATTAGTCCGTGTTGGCTGAAAACTGTTGGTGATCTAAATGCTGCTCTGCCATGTATTTTGCCAATTGACCCACTTGTGTTTCTAGATTCATAATAGATGTTTCAGTATATTTTTGGTTTGTGATTGACACTTGCAAGAAATTTTCCAAAGTATCCTCCAATTTGGTAAGTCTTTCATGCATTGGTGGATATTGACCCTGTTGGAATGGTTGCTGAAATGGTGGTTGTCTGTTTGATAGCCCTACTTCTGGTCCGCAACCATAATTATGGTTTTGATTTCCCCTTCAACCCTGCAAGAATTGATTGATGTATGAAGAGTTGTTGGGGAAGTTTCCTTGACGAGGCTAATTATTCACATATTGAACCTCTTCCTCTTGATTTTTGTTAGGCATAGAACAATGACCAGTTGCATGATCACCTCCACAGAATTCACAGCATAATACTTGTTGATGAACCGGAGGAGTTCGTACCACATTTAACTGTTGAGGCAGCTTTGGCATCTGCTTCTCGTCTCCTCTCGATTGTTGTTAGAATCTTATTCTAAGCCAGAATAGCATCAGAAGTGTTCAAATCTAACACCCCCCCTTTTCTGTATTGTCCTCACGTTGTGTTGAGCTTGCCTATCTGTTGAAGATAAAGTAATTATAATTTGGATGGCTTGCTCAACATGAACAACCATCATAGTGCCACCTATTGCGACATCTAGTATTATCTCTGTCTCAAGTTTGAAATCATTGCAAAATAAATTCAGCTAGTCCACATCTTTGAAACCATGATTGGGGCATTTTCTCAACAGCATCTGAAAACGTTCACATGCTTCATAAAATGCTTCATCTGAACCTTGCCTTAAAGTTGATATCTCAAACTTTGCATGCACATACCGTGCTGGTTGGAAGAATCTGGTTAAAAACTTGGATTCCAAATCACTGAAGTTGGTTAAGCTTTGGGTACAAAGAGATTTGAGTCATTCCCTATCTTCACCAAGGAGAGAAAATGGAAAGAGCATCATATATGCAACTTCCCTCACATTGTCATTGTACCCTATTGTCGCCACCAACTCATAAAAATTATTCAAATGAGCATACAAATCTTCATAATCTTTCCCCATAAACTGATGAACACTGACCAAATTCAGATATGCGGGCTTGATCTCAACTGTCCTTTCGGTATGTGGAATGACAATATTTGAATAGTGTCGCATACCTTGGTACATAGCATAGTCATCTAACGTCCTCCTTGGAGGATTAGGCCTCTCATTATTCCTAGTTTCCACATTTTCATTCTCCATTGTTTTTAATTGAGGCTCTAAAATAATTGATTGTTTGGAGCTACACTATGCTTCCTAATTACCCTGATTCCTCTTCTCCTTTGCCTTCTTTCGATTACTCTTGGCTGACTTCTCAATTTCTAGATTGAACTATAATTGTTCTTCAGTAGCCTTTCCTCTCAAAATCATAAATGAGAAGACTGCAGCAAGGGTTGGCACAAAGAGTAATATAAAGTAAAACCTACTTAATTTTTTAATTATTTACAACTACCCAACAAACTATATTAAAAATTAATATAAATTGCACATTGCTCCACCACAACGGTGCCAGAAATTTGTTGGTGTTTTTGGTACAGCAAGTGAATTGTATCGTTCAACTAACAAAATCGTAAATAATGGGATATCATCCTCAGAGAGCAATTCAGATCTATACTATTTTCTACAATAGTAAATTGAGTAAATATATACAAAGTTGAGGAATAATATTGTTCATTGGTTTAGGTTATCAAAAAATGGTTAATTTATAATGGTTTTCTCAAACAAGATAAAAATGGTTGGGATTGACTTTCATCATTCTCCCTCTTTGTAATTTTTAGATTCAATTCTATAAAACTTGCGAAGTTATTGATCTTGATGTGACATTTTCTTCAAATCATTTATATCAATTCATTAATTACAAAATCCTTAGATAATTCATCAAACACAAATTCCTTGGATATTTAATCAATTATCTACCATTAAATCCAATGTAAAAGCAATTCATACATCATTGTCCATTCCTAGATCAATGACGCATCAAGAAAAATTATCCAGATTCGATTCGAAGTTTAACTCCCCAGTTAAACTTAGATCCAAGATCAAGAAACTAGAAATTAAGAAGAATCAAGCATTAAGCACAGAATAAAATTTCCGAAATCAAACAACAAAATATATTTTCTAATTGAATCCAAGAATACAAGAGTTAGAAGATTACATTTCAATCCCAACACAAAGACAATTAGCTATTCATCCTAGGCATTACAACACTAGAATGATGTAAAATACAAGATAAACCAGATCTAAAGTCGGTCCCATGACTTCTCTCCTTCTATCTCATGTTTCTTTCTCTAAAACGTATGAAAAAAGTGCCTTGAAACTGATTGCAACCCCCATGATATGTTCTGTAACCGCCTATATCTCATTCAGCGTTTTAGGCTCTCGCTCAAGCTAGAGATTTTCGCTTGAGCGAGCAAGACAACTATTTGCCTCACCTGGGCGAGAGTCACACAGAGATTTGGCCTATAGAATTAACAATTGTCGCTTGGGCGAGACACACACAGAGATTTGGCCTCTAGAATTAGCAATTGTCGCTTGGGTGAGAGACACGCAGAGATTTGGCCTCTAGAATTAGCAATTGTCGCTTGGGCTAGGGATCTAGAGCTCCTTTTACGCAGATTCCTTCAATTTCCATCTTTTCTACTCCTCATTCTTCTACAATTGGCACAAAAACATGTAAGGTCCTTAAACAAGATTAATCACAATAGATTCTTTAGAGTTGTGCATAAATTTCATCATAACTGTACCATAAGTGTCAAAAATTTATATGAATTTCCTTCACAACATGGCACTTAATAGTACTGTCTCAAATTACTACGCAAATGGTGCTTAACGATAAGGCAAACAACACAATAACAAGCTTGAAAGCGAGAACAAAGTAGTAGAAAAGACCATAAAATCAACTATTGTAATTGCTCGATTTCTCCAACTTAAGATGACTTCTCAGTGATTCAACTATTAAGAATAAAGTGCTAGAAATTGCGAAACTCCAGTACGAATTTGTCTTTGGTCGAACAGTGAGCGAATTTGCAATGACGGATCCACGACAATTGCTTTGAATTCAAGCGACACTCATATTTTCTCTCTCGCTTTTCTATTGTCTTTATTGCCTAAACTGAGTATGAATATGCACTCTCACTTAAGTGATAGAAGTGAACTTTCAATAAATGAGTATTTCTACACATAAGAATATAGCTCAAAACTCAATATTAAATTGGGCTCCTATTAATTAACATAATAATAATAAATATTTAAAAAATTTAATTAACATGATAGTTTTTTCATTCATGCTTTTTGGAATTTGGAATAATAGATCACTATTAGAAAAGAAAGAGAGACAAGGTGGAGAGAGAAGTGAAAACAAATTTGTTCAACAAATCTGAACACTCTTAAAAACACCAAAATGTAATTCACACTTCCAAAGACTTCTTTATTATTTTTCTCTCTCAACAGTATCAAGCTTATGTGTCTCCTCATTCATGTTGATAAAACTTAATATACAAAGGTAGGCAAACTAAAAAATGTTTGACTATTAATTATGATTAGTCAACCCTGGATTTTATATGAAAATCACATATTAGGAGGAGAAAACAAATTTGTATTACCTTATACCAAAACTAAAATATTTTGTTATTGTCAATATACTTAAATCACAGTTTTATCTTATATTCTAATAAAAAGGCTCCTCCAGCAAGTAGAATAAGATACATATTATATATATATAATATATATATATTCTCACTCTATCAAACATGCAATACGCTATTTCCGAGAATTATCTTATATTCTATGGAACTAAACTAACGTGTTTTCAAAAGTCAAATTAATTGAACACGGTATCCATTCCTTTACACACATATTCATATTCAACAGCTGAAGATTGAATTGTCTACAACTCTATATTTCTCATAATTTGATGTTATAGCATTCGTTCAAAATAAATAGAATAAAAAAATCAGATAAAAATTAACAAAAAAAAAAAAGAGAAGTTAATATTGTAAGAATGAAGTTTAATTATATATAAGATGACATTGTTTCTGCCTTTCTGCTATGCTAAAAATAACAACTCTACACCAAAAATCTGAATATGAAAGAACATCCTAGGCCTGTTTGTATAAATATAAAGCATAACCATGCTTCTTTGTAATCTACATAAACTACAAAGTATATACAAATTTAAGAAACAAATAAAACTAAAGAAAAAAAGAAGATGAAACACTCTGATCTGGGAACAAATTTAACAACAAAAAAAGTGAGATGAGCAAGGAGAAGAAGATCCATGGCAATTGAAAATGAATGGCTTGTAGTTACTTTTACTATTCTAGTTCTTGACGTTGTTGATTCTTTTGCTTGGTCCAGAAGATGGAACTTTCCCTTTAGGGAGCATGTTCAAGATCAATGGTCCATATTTCCCACCGGAGAGAGTAAATTCCGGCGACTGAACCTTTCCGGTAACAACCACCATGTGGTCACATGGTAACACGTGACCAGCTAGCTCCTCCTTCTCTTTTAGAAACACCCCTTCACTGGGAAGTGCTATGTTTAAGGTTGTCTCAGTGGTTACAAGGCTAGTGACACCATTCAAAAGCCTAGCATATGATGAAGAAGATGATATCAAAAACAGAAAGAGTAGTAGTAACATTGCATGGTTATGGTGGTTATTGAAGTTTGCCATTTTGTAACGATGATGGAGAAAGGGCTTTTTGGGGAAAGAGAGATTGAGAATTTGAGAGAATTTGAAAAGAAGTTTTTTGGTTGATTTGTGGGATGAGGTGTGAGATGGGTTTGGTTAATATATTTATACATGGGAGTAGAGGTGGGAATGAGAGAAATGGTATGAGAAGTAACCTTGGTATGTGGCAACTAGTACGATTATTTCCATTATTAGAGACAAATACTCTAAAAATAAAATATAATATAATTTTTAATGATATATCTATCATTTTAGTTACAATAAAATAATATTTTTGTTGTTAAGAACAAAAAGAGAAATATACATTTCTCTATTCATTAATAAAAATGATCATTGTTTATGTATCATGTGGTACATTCCAATGTTAGTTTAACATATCAGCAAAAACATAATAATTTTATTTCTAATTGTAAGTTGTATAACAAACTATGGAGAAAAAAACTGATAATATTTTGCTATTTATTTCCTTTTCTATATTAAAAATTGTTCGAATTTAATAAAATAAAACATTTTTGTCAAGAAAAAGTATTTGAGCTAATAAAATCCCTCCATCTTTATATATATATCTATATATTTTTTTTTTCGGTTCATTTTTATCATTATTTATTCATATTTTGATATAAATAAAACATTAGTCATGGCATTTTGGACTATTAAATTGGACTAGCCTAGTGGAATAATCTGTTATAACACGAGAATAAGGAATGGGGGACATGTGGGGGAGTTGACAAGGTCAGAGAGAAATTTCAGAACATATAGAATTGTAGTAGTTGTGCTTCTGTGACTTTTGTAACTCTCGGCAAGTTTTTTTATTGACCATGATTTTCAACAAACTCTCTCTCATGCCGTATTGCCTTACGTTGGATTTTTCTCTTACGACTTTTTAATCAACTATAATTAATTGTAGTTTTATACATGCGTGTCAACTACTTCAAAAGTAGTAATAGTATAAAATCTCATCAAGATTTGCTCTCAGAATTATTAGCAATCCATTTACTCACAGAGTAATCTGATGGAAATAAATGTAAGTCAAGGAGCAAATAAAAAAACTACAAATATTCATCTCCTATATGTTTAATAGTACAAAATTTTACTAAATCCCAAAAAAACAAAAAAGTTAAGAGATAAATTCATGTGAACAGGGGTAGTCATGCACTTAGAAAAATATTATTTCCTTATTCATAGGATGATGAGATAATCTTAGTAGTCCAAACAACGTGAATTAAACAAATTCATTATCAAGAAAGTATAGATAACAAAATAGACCATACTTGTAGGAAACATGCCAACCTGCTTATCATGAGTTTGTTATCTGGCCTATAATAAGTTAGACTAGACTTTTTTCATGAACAACTCATACTTTTTGAAAAGCTGAATTTGTTTAATAGGGTGGGTTGTAGGCCACCTAAAAAGCGTATTAAGTCTAACAGACCGATCTATTTAATTATATTATGTAATAATGTACCTGTGAACACTCAATTTTGTCCAGCTTCTTTACAATAATATAAAATGTTCAGAAAAAAGGAGAAGAGAAAAAAAGAATTAAAAGTTTGCATTTTTTATTGTCTCTTAGCTAATTTTATCTTTGAATCATAATCAACTTGAATAAAAAAAAGGGGAATTACTAGTTGCATACACAAATACACTTGGAAATCAAAGAGCCACTAACTTAGGGGCATAAAAGTCTAGTCCCGGAAAGTAGATGAGCTTTTGAGGGATTCCCTCTTTCTTTTTTTAAGCCACAAGCCAACTTCAGTCCATAAACCAAACTAAAGTCCTTAAAGCCAATGAAGTTGTTAACATTTCATTAGACAAACGTATAATTACAATCACTAGGTATATAAGTAAAGAGGACAAGGCACTGCCCCTGAAGGTTCAAATACTTGATAAACAAGGCATACAAAGAGATTATCATTTAAAACCGTACAAGGCATTTCATTTGGAATAACCATGAAGATGGTTGAAAGAGATCTGACACCTAATGTCATCAGTTATATGTTGCAAAGTTATTGGATGGATGAAGCCATGACGCTCCTAACAGAAACGCGTCATTAAAACTCAGTTCTAGGCACCATAACTTGTGATTTTCTTCTTGATGGCATGTCCAAGTCAGGAAGAAGCATGGATGAACGGGACGGAGTTGAGGCTGTGCGTGCCAATTCCACCACCTAATTCCCTCAGTTGTAACTGCAAAAAGAGATTACAATCATAGCATTAGAGTTAAGAACCCGTAGTGAAAATTCAGTCATGACAAAAACTCAAAAAAAAAAAAAGCATGATGTGAATTAACACAATTAGAAGGATTTCAAAAGCGACACAGTTGCAAACCAGAAGCCATTCCTTTTACAGTTACACTCTTAAGGAAGAAGTGGCCTATGCAATTACAGATTTCTAATGAAGCAATTAAGCAAACCAGCAAATAGCCAATTTCAGTTACGAACCAGCAAGGGGCATATATGGGTTATCAATCAAATCATGAACAAGCCATAAAGAGCAAAGGTAATTCAGAAATCATAGGTCTTTCAGTTACAAATTCCTATCAACAGTCAGGGGCAATTTTAAGGCCTCACTAAACCATGAAAATTTAAAAGAGGCAAATCTGAAAGCCTCACCATTTCAGTTACAAATTAGCCATAATTGGCAGCAATAATAGGTAGCATTGAAGTGGAATAAACCAAAATAGAATAATCAGGAAACAAAAGGGTCATCTTACGTTGGATTTCAATTGACAACTCAAGAGGTTCCTATGAACCCTCAATCAGTATAAAAGGAATGGGCAGCAAGCAAATAGGGGGGGACTCCGTGAATAAAGAAAAAATAATAAGAAAGATCAAGCAGATATACACCAGTCCAAATACACACATACGGGGTGGCATACCATAGTTACAGACTACACAGTGATAAAAAGCAGCAAGCATAAACAGAGAAGTTTCATAAAAGAAGATATAAGCATACACATAGCTCTATCATACATACACACATTTTTACTAAGCATCACATATAGCGCATAGAATCCGGAAACAATAACAAAACCACAATCCAGAATGCACACGCAGAGATCCAACCAAAAACATACAACATCCGTATCACTGAATAAAGCAATTCCGTAAGAATCACAGGTCATACCAGGTAATATTTTCTTATTCAGCTTCCAAACTGGTTTTCTGTCCATATATCTATTTTGTACTATCACGTTCAAACAGTTATATAGAAACACATTGGATCAAATAAAACAACATATCACGATAATCTTAAAACAGTTTTGACTAGTTTATGAATGATTGTTACCCAAACCCTTTTGTCATAAGCCTATCTTCGAGCTACATAAGCAATAAAGAATTAAGATGACATTGCAATATATAACACACTAGACTCTGCTAAATGCTAATCCTACGATTATCAATCCGGTGTATGTGGTCTTGTTGCTATCATTATCACTCATTATACTAAGTTACGAATCTGTGATGAAATAGAAAACCTTTTTCAGTAATTTTGTTTCAAGAAAACCCATCAATCTTAGTCTTTTCATTTATGCAATATGTAGTGTTGATAATACTAAAATGCGAATACAAGAGCCTAAAATAAATAAATTAGAAACAACAACACATGGTTTGATATAGTGAGTTCGTTTCACAAAATGAGAGCAACATAGGCAATAAAGCAGACAGTTAAGGTTTCAACAAAAAAGGGAGGCGATTTGGTTCATTACCAAATTCTTTCGTCTCTGTCGATCCCGTGATTGAGAGATTCAGTTCACAACCCGATAAAATAGGTGAGGTGATGCAAGAATCATCCTCTCTGCCGGCTCGTTCGCAGCGTTGTCTCCTTCACGACAGAGACTCCCTTCGGCATTCTTCACTGCGATAATGAAGAGGTTATGAATAAGGAATAAAAGAACGAAGAAACTAACAAAGCAGGGATGACAATTACTAGTTCTTCAAGTCGCCGCAAAAATAGGTGGTTCCACCATTGGGGAATCATCATGCGCCGGCACGGGAAAAAGAATCGAAGGAGGAAACAAAAACAACATTGCTACACACATACACTCAGTAAACACGGTGAAAAAGAGAGAATAGGCTGAGGGGAGAATCTAGCATCACTACACACACATAAGAAGCAAAATAGAGAACGGAGAAAACACTTGAGTATTCATATTAACATACCACACACCACAATACAGAGGAGTAATCAGGGAGAACAAACAGAGAAATCAGAGAGGATTCTGGAGAAAAAGGAGTGGCGCCTAGAAGAAAGTCCTACATCGCATACAGCCATAATCAAAGCATTACTTCCATACATCCAAGCAAATTCAATCTAAAAGACAGGCTCGCATTTCACAAACATCGCAAAGTGGCAGCATACACATCATATAGCAGAAAGCACACCTTCAGGTAAGCAATCAAACCATAAAAAATGACCCCTTTCATTAGGTTCATGTTTTAGACTTATACGATTGATTCTTAAACATCCCCAACCTATCATACAGAACACTCATCAATTTTGATATAAACATAGACATTCATCCTCATATGTATTATGGTTTATTGTCAACCAACCACTTGTCCGAATCGGTTATACACAAACAGATTAAATTCATCCTTTAAAATCAAATAAAAAGGATAAGAGATCAAAGAAGAGTACTGAAACAGAGAATGCGGTTTCCATTCTCGATGTCATCTTTGATGCAAATCCTAATATGAGTGAGAACCAGATCCAAGAACCACCGTGAAGATTCGGGTTCCACCAATGAAATCCGCACTCATCCTCTCCTCGATCTTAATAAGCCTAGACAAGGATATGAAGTTATAAACATGATAAAAATCATAAATAATAGAATAAGTAAGCAAATAGAAAAGTAAGAGTAAATGAAACCCTACCTTACTTCGGTGACCCTCGTGAGAGTAAACCGGAAGCCACCGCGAACCACTTAACCATACCGTCTTCATTCTCCCTCGATTCACCTACCAAAAAAAACCCAAACAGCAAACCAACATTACCGAAGCCAATCGAATAAGAAACGAAAAGTGAAGAAGGAGATGAGTTCACCTTCATCGGAGCTAAAGAGGATGTAGGGATCCCAACCGCGAATAACCTCCTCGTCCAAGAACCATCATCACCTGAACTGCAACCCATTAGAGTGGAGAAGAAGAGAAGCCCGAACCACCGCGAACCACCACCTTGTAGTGACATTACCGACGAATCACAGTCGCCACCGCAGGAGACGGAACCAAAGAAGGGAAGAGAGGGGACACGACTTAATAACCGTGTGGTAGGGAAATACTCCGCTCCTTGTCGCTGCCACCGTCTCACCATCCTTCACCGTTGCCGTCGTTGAGAGAGGAGAGGGAATTGGGTATTAGGGATTTCAATTCCCTTCCAATTTGGGTTTCTGCGTGAAACCACAAAGGGGATCCCCCTTTTCATTACCTAATTCCTTCCTTTATTCAATTCATTCCTTATTTTTATTTTTTTGTTTTATTTGTTCCAGCATCATTAGTTTATGCAATTTTAGTAAAAATGATAATTGTTTACTATGTTTTATATCTCATGATTATTATTGTAGCAACAAAACATCTTATGATTATTAAACAATGATGGTATCCTCTAATCTAAATTATATTAACATTTGTTTTAATAAAAATAAAATCTAATCATAAACTATGAAATTTTATATAGTAAGGTTACGGTTCGAGTTGTCTCTAACTTCTCTGAAAACGAGAAGAAGGTCTACAACCAACACCGTCTCTAAACTATCAATCCCATATATATATATAAATAAACTATTTTATCACCAAATTCTATATGCATAAAATTGAAAACTATATTATCAAATTAATTAAGGAATTCTCATAGTAAGGTTATTGTTCGAGTTGTCTCTAACTTC